>NC_090021.1:119150715-119485001 GCF_037176765.1 Anolis sagrei
TACCCTTTATTGCAGTCCAATAAATGTCCTGATAACTTACAACAGAGTCACAGGGTCACACATCTGTTAATTAAAGTTTTCCATCTGCACTATCAAATAACCATCAAATCTGAAACTTCTGATTCATGCAAAACATGCATGCTTTTTCAATGGGCCTTTAGCATGTGTTGTCATGAATTTTACAATTATTTTTTCTACGAGAGACCTCTCTACTGTCTGTGTCCTTTCTCTGGGGCTCACAGTATTGGAAATTCCATAACCTATTGGAAATAAGTCCACCATAACCTTATCGGAAAAGGTAAAAATGACGTCACATCCATTTGGCAAATGTGAATCTCCATGAACATATGGAGATCACCTTTTGAAAACCACTAGTTAAGAAAAGCATGACCTTGTTAGAAGTCAACCCTTTGAACAAGTGATATTCATAAGTATTGTCAAAGGCTTTCATGGCCGGAATCACTGGGTTGTTGAAGGTTTTTCGGGTTCTATGGCCATGTTCTAGAAGCATTCTCTCCTGATGTTTCACCCACATCTATGGCAGGTATCCTCAGAGGTTGTGAGGTCTGTTGGAAACTGGGAAAATTGGGCTTATATATCTGTGGAAAGTCCAGGGTGGGAGAAAGAACTCTTGTCTGTTGGAGGTAGATGTGAATGTTTCAATTGGCCACCTTTTTTTTATATGAGTTTTTTTGTGTGTGTTAAAACTGTTTATTTTGATTATGGAGCCCCCGGTGGCACAGTGGGTTAAACCCCTGTGCTGGCAGGACTGAAGACCGACAGGTTGCAGGTTCAAATCCAGGAAGAGGCGGATGAGCTCCCTCTATCAGCTCCAGCTCCTCATATGGGGACATGAGATAAGCCTCCCACAAGGATGATAAAAACATCAAAAATCATCCGGGCATCCCCTGGGCAATGTCCTTGCAGACGGCCAATTCTCTCACACCAGAAGTGACTTGCAGTTTCTCAAGTCGCTCCTGACATGACAATTTTTTTTTAATATGGTACATAACAGAAAAGCAAAGCAAATCATGGCAGATATAATCAGGTACCGATATTTTTGACGTGTACATGCCTATCTACTTTATTCAGTCAATCAGTTAATTTTGTCATTAAGTACAAATTATTATCATTTACATATCTTAATATACTTAGACTTGTTATTTCTGCCTGTTTTCCACTGCTTTCCGTCAGAGCTTTGTATTAATTTTTTTCCATAACATTCAGGAAATCAGCACATGGCATTTTACACACATACCACAGACCTTACACTCATCCCAAAACCCCTATCCTAAACAAAATAAACCCTCATCCCCACACCCGTGCACCCTTCACCATGACTTCCCGCACCGAAACACTATGAAGCCTTTAAGCCTATTTATCTATCCTTATTCATGGTAAACCTAAATTCCTAATGGAGCTCCTCTATATTACTGACTCTCTAATCAGATACGCCATGGCCAACTTCCATTTTTCTAGAAAGTCATCATTACTCTTATTCCTCCTGTTATTAGTTATTGGCCACCTTGATTAGCATTTGAAGGCCTGACAGTTTTTAGGTGTGACTTGTTACCACCTGGGAAAATCCTTTGTTGAGATTCATAAGCATTCATGTAATGGCACACAAGTAACTTAACTGTTAAACTGAAGAACCATGTCTTTAAACTGTCAAGGATAAAGACATGCCGGTGCAAAAATATATTTGGTTGTTTCTTTGAAGCTGAAGTTGCCCATCTACTCTCCCTTAAAAACTTCTAAGTTAAAATATGCACCCAAGAGACAAAAACAAAATAGTCTTCTTTAAAAATTACTTTAAAAATTACATCCAGGGAAGTTTACTAACAAACTTCTTGTATAAATGCAGCATACTAGTCCATAGTCTAATATCTTTAGGTAAATAGATATTGTCCAAATTGTATCACTGTACTCACTGAAGTTTGAAAGGAGACAAACTGCAATCCACCTCCATTTTGGTCTAAAAATGGTATATAACAAAAATGGAGTCCTGTGCCTGAAGCCCCTCCCACACCAAAGAAGTACAGTCAAACTGGCAAACCAAAATGTACATACAATGTATATAGGTTAACAATTATATACATTTACAAACCGTTCATGGAGGGTTGGAGGTTTCGATTTCCAAAACATAATAATAAATAATAAAATAATAAAAACTTTATTTGTACCCTGCCACCATCTCCCCGAAGGGACTCAGGTGGCTAACATGGCGCCAAGCCCGAGCAATTACAATAAGGAAAAATAAAATAAAATAAAATACATAGCTTCTGTTTGTGTGTTGCACTATATTGACAAATTCATTTGGCCATTTATATTACAAAGTGGGAAACAAATGCTCTCTTGAGACCTCTGGTATTTGCAAGATATTAAATACATGGAACTTATCAGTATCAGATATTGCAGCCCTCTTGGCCAATGCCATGAGCTTCAGCGCCCATGTCTCCTTGTCTAGATATGTATGTGCATGGACACTCAATGGATGACCTTGGGCAAGCCATACCTTCTCAGCCTCAGAGGAAATCAAAGAGAAACCCTCTTTGAACAAATCCGATGATAGGCTCGCCTTAAGGTTGCCACTCAGCAACAACATTTCATTAGGTCATTGCACCGTGATACAGTCTTTATTGAGTTTTTCTCTCCATCTGTTTCCTGAAAAGGACCGTTGTTGACTTTCTTGCTACCTTTGGGAATGCTTCCTCCATAGTTACGCTTTGTATGTATGATGTGGCAAGCACAGGCTCATTCCAATTCTGTGATTAATTTTTCTAACCATTTTATGCAGCCATTTTCCTCTTCATTCAGGATCCTTAACTCTCCCTTAGAAAAAACTCTCCTGTTAGAAAAAAAAAAAACAACCCTAAGCATATTGAAATCTGCTTCAGTTCTCTCATTGGGTTGGAGCTCCCTCTTGTGGTAACTTGCTACTATTTGCCTTCACATTCAATCTGATTTATGGCCACACTTTCAGAGGTTTTACTTGGCAAGACTTATTCAAATGAAGATGGCCTGCATCAATAGGAGTCTAGTGTCTAGATCCAGGGAAGTCATGCTTCCCTCTCTTCTGCCCTGGTTAGAACACACCTGGAATACTGTGTCCAATTCTGGGCACCACAACTTAAGGGAGATATTGACAAGCTGGAATATGTCCAGGGGAGAGTGACTAAAATGATCAGGGGTCTGGAGAACAAGCCCTATGAGGAGCAGCTTAAAGAACTGGGCATGTTTAGCCTGCAGAAGAGAAGGCTGAGAGGAGATATGATAGCCATATATAAATACGTGAGAGGAAGACATAGAGAGGAGGGAGCAAGCTTGTTTTTTTTCTGCCCTGGAGACTAGGACGCGGAACAATGGCTTCAAACTACAGGAAAGGAGATTCCACCTGAACATTAGGAAGAACGCTGCCCCAGAGTGTGGTGGGGGCTCCTCCTTTTGGAGGCTTTTAAACAGAGGCTGGTATAGGCCAGTTCCAAACAGGGAAGAAGTCAGTGATGACCCTCATTTTCAGAACTGGGTGTCATGCAGTTTGAGTCTGGTCTGGATGGGTCCCTAATCCAGTTAAAGCAGATAATCTGGATATTATATGGCAGTGTATAAGGGACCTTAAGGTCCTTTCAGACAGGCTCAAAATGTGAGACTTATCTGGCTTTTACCTGAGGCGTCCAAACAATGCTTCAGGTGAAATTGAATTAATGTGGAGAAGCCTGGGTTTTCTACAGGCTCCTACATCACATGCAATTTTTCCTCTTCCCCTCATTTTGCTTGCCTTTCAGTAAGAAGTTTTGCTGGAGTTTGGCTTCCTTGGAGAGACTGATGGCAACCATGCAACAGGCACTTGATGCCTTTCTTACCCATATACCACCTTGCTCACATACATGAAGGGTAACAAATTGAAGGAGTAACAGAGACAGAAAAGAATATGCTGAATAGAGGTAAGATTGCCTCTTATTTAGCATGCCCCTTTTTGCCTCTGTTTAAACCTTCCTTTGTTGCCCCACATGTAAATACTTAATGATTAGCGTTTATTTTCACTTTAAAGGTAGTATTACATAACAAGGGTATATCGGTGAGAGTATGGGTGGGACATCTTGTCTTCTTAGCTGTTAAGCCCTTCTGCAAGCCCTATAGAGGAACCTAGAACGTCTCTCCCTGGCAGGAGGATCGGTGGGTGTTTCTGCAATGCTTCTGGTTGGTCTCTTCCCAATCCAAACACTTCATCCCTCTTCTCCTATTATAAGATTTTCTATGTGGTTTACCAATCTATCGAGCAGATCACACATACAGCTGACAAATTTAAAATATCACAATCATGCCCCATGAGTATTTTGAGTGTCTTCAGGTGGTGGGGTGTCGTTTCGGAACCATGGTCCTAGCATGCATTCACCTGTTTCAATCATAATGTTATTCTTAGCTCCGGTTGGAGGTCCTTTAATTTATAGTTTGAGAAGAGAAAGAAAACTAGATCACACAAGACTGAAGTCTGCTGACCCTTAAATGATGGTGAATGTATAAAGTGTGAAATAATCATTTGAGATTGCATAGATATTTGTCCTGTGCATCCCATTTAAGACTGGATAACAGAGTCCCTTCAAATCTACTGAAGCAGAATGAATGCTATGTTAAGGAATTTTATAAGCTCCACTGTGCTTATAAAATTAATGTATAATTAGATGGGAGGAGGCTCTTTGGAACTCATGGGACTTTCTCCTAAGGACATAAACAGGCATTTATGGCTTCTGTTCAACATCATGCAAGTGGATTTCTGTAACAGGACTCCTCCTCCTCCCATATGCAGTCCCAAAACATCTCCAAAAGTTCTTCTAAGCTTTTCAAACAGCCTTCTGAAGTATACAAAAACTACATGTAAGAACATTTGTTGCTTGAGGCATAGCCAGCCACACTGGCTGTTCTGTCATGCGCTGGGCCTGTAACAATTGACTTTGAATAGGACGTGCACTTTGTGCCCAGCGGGAAGCCAGGGTGTCTCGAAGAGAGGCCCTCAAGGGTTTTCCTGCAGAAATTGTCTTAGAGTCTTTAATGATTTAACAAAGTCCTTTATTATTGAACAAATTAAACAGATACTTCTCAAATCTTCAATGAGCCAAACAAATGCTTCAAGGCTTTGAGTCAACTGGTGGCTTCCGTACTCTTATCCTCAAGGGACAGGCAACTGTCTTCATTAACTGTTCTTTCACTTTAAGAGGAAAACCCTTTTTTAACCTCTCCCAGGCTGTCTACTATAAAGACTCGATATCTGGACAGGGGGGAAACAAATCCCACCAACTGTCCCAGCAATATAAAGAATTCACTGGCACCAATATAAATGTGATGAGGGGATGTTTCTCTAATTAGCTTCCGCTGCCACCATATACTGAAATGCACAGGAACACCCTAGCTGTTTAAATATTAAAAAGGCTTTTGAGACAACCAATCACTGTATTTTATTATTTGCTTCTCCAAAGGAAAACAATTGAGATTGTTTGAGAAAGGGACTATATCCACGAATGGCACACTTGACTCAGGCTTTTTGAGTTTTAAAATAAACAAGAAAAGTTTATTGATGAAAATACAGAAAGAAGTAAATGCTGTTTAGAATCTTGGCGGTTACAGAGAAATTCTGGTTTGTCTTGCAAGCGTAATGGTTACATGTAAATGGTTCTTTCTTTGTTACAACACAGAGATTTTTCTTCTCTTTAAACCAAGTACTCTTGACAGGAACTGAATCTCTGTCAAGATACAACTGTAGCTTAGCTACCCTAAACTGTGGCCTAGCTAACTACAAATCCAGCTATCTCTCCCTGATAGCTGTTCCCAGTTTGCTACAGCTTACTTCGCTGGCAAACCTCAGGCAAACTGCCTATTCTTAACTATTCTTAAACACGAACTCCTAAACTACCTTCCTACTCTAATCTCTAACAACAACAGACTGACTCAAAAAGCCCTCTTTCTTTCCCTCCAAACCTTGCTAAACTCCGTCCCCTTTCTGAACCAATCCTGGCTGTTCTAATGCTAACTCAGGCCTAGGACACTCCCCCTCTCTAAAATGGTGTTTTCCCTGAACTAAAATGGCTACTGCTGCCCTCTGCCAGGCCTACTAAAGCTGCAACTAACTGGCCTGCTGTTCCTAGGCCCTGCCATCCTGCTGTTCCTAGGCCCTGCCATGCCATCTAAGCCTTACTGATGTGGGTTCTACTACCGGATTCAAACTGTGTCTTGAGCACCAAGTAGACCTACCAGTAAAGGCTTGCAGATTCTCCAGCTGGAGTTCTTTGGGTCTGTAAAGCTGCTTTCCCCCGGAATTTCTTAAGAAACCTTTTAGGGCTATTTCCCTCAGATGCTGTAAGGCTGAGAGGCTGTAAGCTCCCTGCCAGAGCTTTGAGACTGTTCTCCCTGGAATTCTTAAGAAGTGAAGCTTTTCTGCGGGTGAAGCTACTCCACGTCCTATAGCTTGGTTTCCTTCTGTAAGAGTAACTAAAAATGGCTCCCTCACCTCCCATGTACCTGGGAGAAGGGGCGGATCCAAAATTAACAATGATAGACAGGTGGCTTGCCCCATGACTGCAAAGGGAAGTCACCTTTTGCAAAATCCCTGAAGCCTTGGAATGCATGCAACCATTAAATAGGAAGAAAATAAAGTTGGAGCTCCTGGTACAGATGTATCAGCACACTGGCAGTATAGTGTTCTCCAATGTACCTGAGCCTGGGGACTTCCTTAAGGCTGCCATTGAACAGTTCAGAAACTTCAGCTGGTCCAAAGAGCTGCAGCTAGATTATGACCAGGGCTAATGACAGGGAATGCAGCACTCCATTATTAACACAGCTTCACTGTAATGATCACTTTCCAGGTGTTATTGCAAAATGAATCCCAAAAACCAAGAGATGGATGCATTGCCTCACAAGATCCCACTCTGCTCTTTCTCCCAAATCCAAAAACTACACTAAGCCTCCCATAGGGATCTGGTTCCAAAGTGGCATTAGCATCATACATTTCCCTATACTTGTACCATCAGTATAAGCAGGGATCAGTATTGATGGTTCTTCTTGAGTCACAATGGCCCAAACACAGCAGGAACCGAAGTCCATTCACTCACTTCCTCACCCCTGTGTCACATCTGTGAAACTCATCAGGGCACCTCAGCATGCATTGTCTATAGATCCCAGAATCCAGTAGGGTGTCTGGGAATCCCATTATCCCAGACTGGGTGACTGTGACAGAGACAACTCCCTCAGCTGCCCATTATCTCTCAGCCATTCCCAAATTCCATTCCAGATCCTGCCAGGTAGGCAGATACACCAGGCAGAAGGTGGGATTCAAATTCAACCAATGACATTTTATTTAAATTCCCGCCAAACTGCTTGGTCAATTGGTGACCAAGAATCACAGACCTTTAAACTGCCAACCAATCCATAGCCAGGCATGGGTGAGTCTCTGCATCCAATAAAACCATGGATCCGGAGAACTACTGCACATCAATTGCCCCCATTCTTCATGCTTCCAAATGTATGCAACTTTTCTATCAAATATCCCATTTGGGCTAGAGAGGTACACTGGATTTGAGAACTGCCTTAAATATCCACTCTGGCCAGAACTGAATAAACTGATTTCTGTCCTGCCTTCAATTCCTGATGTTTGTCTCCTTGAACTTACTTGGAGCTGCTGCACACTGGGACAGGACCTGTGATTTCAAACTGCTGCCCAGGAACTATTCAGGTCTGTCCAGGTTATCTAAATAAAGATTTATTATACCATTGTTGGGTTTGGAGATTTTGAGTTACGTCTCTTCACTCTACCACAGTCACAAGTACATCTGGTGAGAAAACAGAAGAAGGCCTTCTTCATAATTCCTTCCAGGCTCTGAAACTCCCTTCCTAGATCAGTGGTTTTCAACCTGTGGGTCCCCAGATGTTTTGGCCTTCAACCCCTGGAAATCCTAACAGATGGTAAACTGGCTGGGATTTCTGGGAGTTGTAGGCCAAAACAGGTTGAGAACCACTGATCTAGAGGATGATTCTTTCTGTTGCTGGGGAAGGCTTCCCCCCACTTTGAACTGTTTTTTTTCCTGGAAGACAAGGTTTTAAATAATGCAATGGATTGTCCATATTTGTTATTTTAAATTGTATGCTTTACCATATATTTTCATTCTGTTGATAATTATAGGTTGCCTTTTTAGTGATGTGAAGATTTATTGGTGTTATTGGTTTATTGTTTTGTTATTTTAAATTGCTTGTATTGTTATTATTATTGCTTGTATTGTTGTATTTTGGGCTCGGCCTCATGTAAGCCGCACCGAGTCCATTGGGGAGATGGTAGCGGGGTATAAATAAAGTGTTGTTGTTGTTGTTGTTGTTGTTGTTGTTGTTATATCTCATTTATTTATTGTAAGCTGCCTTGGATCTCAGACTTGCTGCAAGATGGGAGATCCTAGGCTTGGACAGTCTTTTAGATAACAGGAGGTGTAGGACCAGCTGTTCGGCATATTCAGTTATGTTCTCTGATCTTTGCATCCAGAAAAATTGCTGTAGGGCAGCAGGAGCTGCTGCTACTGCCTCCATCATTTGGCGAGGCACTTGCCTACATAAAGGTAGAGCCAGTCCTGGAAGGAGGGAAATCCCATCTGCCAACTACCATTGCCAGCCGGTGACCAGTTGCCTACTTGGAATAACACTTTAGGCATCTGGTGAGGTTGATTCTTGTTTATAATGTGTTATCCTTTTAATTAACACAAGACACTTTCTCCCTCTTGTGAAAGTTAGACCTTTGTTGATGCTTTTTAAAATCTTGGGCTGAATAATACTACAATGGCATTTCTTTCCTTTCCTTATTTGAGCTCGGAGACCTGAAAGATCAGACAGCTTGATGCAGGCAGCTGTTGCTCAGCTACCCCTGACCATTTTGGAGATTGAGAAAGTCTTCCATTACTTGCACCTTTAGAGCTCATTTTCTCTCTGCCTATCTGTCTTTTTCAGACAGCCTTCTGGCCTGCTTAGCTTAGGAGAAATTCCTTCAGTTTTGCCTTGAGGGACAAAGGGGGAATATTGCGAGGAGTCTCTGACTCAGAATTGATTTGCTCAAGCATTTTGTGAGGTATGGGCAGTAGGAGAAAATGCCGGCCTGGAGGCATCCGTGGGAGCAGGCAGTTTAGAAAAATCCTGCTGATCGCTTCTGATCCTGCCCTGTCTCAGTTTTGGATGCACCAGCAAAATAAAAATCATTTGATACACAGCACGCTGTGCTCGGCATATGCTTGGAAATCCATGAACGCGAAGGGAGTTGAATTAAAAATAATTGAGGAAAAGGCAACAACACCAAGACACAACATTTGGTGTTTCCTTAGGCTCCTGCAGCGAGCCCTGCCTGCCTGGAATTTAATATAGATTGAGCCTTAAGCACAATAAATTCTCGAGGTCCTGCTCAAACTGGCAACCTGCCCTATTTCTCTCCTGCTAGATGAAAGGCAATAACACTGCCTGACTCTTCCTCTCCGCGAGCAGGCCTGAGACGATGACAGCTTTCCACTTGATTGCTTATGTGGCAGCCAAATCAAAGGAATAAGCCACACATTCACACATGGACACACATGCCCTGCAGCGAGGGTGTTTTTGTCCTTGGGCTTCACAAAGCAAGGCTTGTCTCCCACACACTGATTTCAAGACCCACTTGTGCCTTGTAGCTTCAACTTGAAAGGTATGGTGGGAGGGAAGGTTGAAAAGTGAAACAAAACCTAGGCGAGAGACAGAAAAAACAGAGGTACCATCCCACATCTTTTTTGTTGCTGTTATCTAGTTGACTTCTGGTGCCCTATGAATTAGAAACTTCCAAATCAGGTCTTGCAAATTCAGGGCTATGCCTCCCTTGATTATGTCTAGCCACCTGTAATGCAGCCTTCCTTTCTTCCTACAGCCTTCCAGCTTTTGTCATTTTTGGTGAATCGCACTTTTTTTTAATTTTCCATAGAATTCTTCTGCGGCTTCACATTTTAAATTACTGGATTCTCTTCTGACCACCTTTCATAAACATTAAATGAAATGGAAAATTCTGACTTTTAGTATTCACTTATTCAATTATATATCTTTATATTTGAGGATTTTACCTAGTACCTTCATAATTGCCCATTTAACTTCTAGGACCTCATCAGATGGGGCTTTCCCCCCCATTCTAGGACTCAGCTGAGATGCAGTCAGCTTGCCAAAGCCCATCACATGTCACAGGGCTACTTCTGGCGGGACTCCCTCCTGGCTCTGTCCAGGCTGCATCTTGGCAATGCATTGAGAGGCTGCCCTGACAACACAGGTCTACCTGTGTTCTCATTGACTAAGCCAGGGACAGTGTGGGATGAAGTCCGGGGCAGACAAGAAGAAGAAGGAGGAGGAGGAGGAGGAGGAGGAGGAGGAGGAGGAGGAGGAGGAGGAGGAGGAGGAGGAGGAAAGGAAGAGGAAGAAGAAGAAGAAGAAGAACAACAACAACTACTACTACTACTACTACTTTATTTTTCTACCCCACCTCCATCTCCCCAAGGGGACTCAGGGCGGCTCACATGGGGCCAAGCCCAAGCAACATACAGATTAAAAGCAAAGACAGCAGCAGTTTACCAATTAAAATAGCACAAATAGCACAACAGTAATAAACAAGTATCAAGCAACAGCAACAGGAAACACCATGGGATAGTAAGGAGGTAATCTGGGGTGCTCCACTCTCCCCCGACTTATGGACCTCCGTCTGATGAGGTTCCTAGTCTTGTTCTGATTTTTTTTACTACTATCTCCATTCTGATTAATGAAAGTGCCAAAGCATGGAAAACCTTAAACTACTTCAGTGTTTTCATTGTTATATAAATTCTTCTGTGATTATTTTGGTTTTCTTAATGTTTAATTGTAAACCTGCTTTTGCACTTTCCTCCTTGACTTTCTCCAAGTGATGTCTCCCAAGTCTTTGCTATTTTCCCATTAATAGTATGTTGAAAACAGAATTTCTTAAATTGTTGCTGTTCCTTCCTCCAGTTTTCACACATTCTACCTCCAGGTTTAATCTTCTTTTAGGTATGATATGTTTAGCATGCCTCTTTAGTTGGAGCATAAACTTGGATTATGGTTATGTATATTGATGGGCATTCCCTGAAGTCTTGCTCATATGATTTGGTCAGATTTTGCATCATAGCCCTCCTGGTTTTGATTTGTGCCAAGCACTACACTGATATGTAGGCATATCCTGCTGTAAACGTACACCATTTTACAGGTTCCCAGGCTGACTCCAGTGCTCAAGTTGTTTGCAATTTTATATAAGGAACACCATTTTGCTACATGATTGCATGTAATGGGTGCTGTAGTCTGGCAAGCTTCAGATGATTTTTCTGAATGTTCAGAAGATGAGGGGGATGATGGGTTTCAAAGCGAGGAGTCTGTGAGTCCTCACTTAAAAAGAATCAGATTCTTTTTAAAAACAAAATTGTGCATAGCTCAACCCTATATCTGTATTATCAACAAAGAGGTCCCATAATTGCTGGGCCCCAACCCATTACCATCCAAATTTGCTATGAGCTTGGCCATCAACCAAAAGGGGACGACAGGATCCAATAGTGACTATGACTCCTTCACCTGAGATTCTCCCTCCCTGTCCTGTGATAAAACTATGGGGATTTACTCGTCCTTTACCGTAATATGTTTTGCATCACAGTGGCAGAAGAGTCAATCTATCCTTGACGGCTTCAGAGTCCATTTGTTCACCCTGATATTTCCCAGGGGAACAAATGACAACCTTTCTCAACATGTTGCCTAAGGGGAAAAAGCAATGATCCAAAGTTATGCAGGTAGAGGCTATTAAAGTATCCAAGAACAGATTAACACTGACAAGTATTTTGTTGATAGTAAGGTGAGAGAACAGCAGCTTCTACATTTACTCTATGAAGACATGCGTATTTCAGGCTGATGTACCTTTAAAACAAGCATTAAACAATGGACGCTTGCACACTCAGTTACAGTTACCTAACCATCCCAGTCTTCTTATAAACACATAGGCTAAAGTACATCTTACATGTCCTTTAAGCATACTTCTCTTAAGACAGCTATATTAAACAGATGTGGGAAAATTTTGTTTTGGCTTAAGAGTTGCCTGAGAATCTTATCAGGGCCACATGTGAGCCATATGGGAAAACCTAAAGGGCCAAAATGTGCCCCCAGGATAACGTATTGTCATCTGGGCACGTAGAGCAGTGTCTCTCTACCTTCCTAATGCTGTGACCCCTTAATACAGTTCTTCATGTTTTGGTGACTCCCAACCATAAAATTACGTTCGTTGCTACTTCATAACTGTAATTTTGATACTATTATGAATCGTAATGTGAATATTTGATGTGCAGGATGTATTTTCATTCAGTTGACAAAATTTGGCACAAATACCTGATACGCTCAAATCTGAATACTGGTGGGGGAGGGGGGGCTTTGATTTTATCTTTTGGGATTTGTAGTTGCTGGGATTTATAATTCACCTACAATCAAAGAGCATTCTAAACTCCACCAACATTGGAATTGAACCAAACTTGGCACACAGAACTCCAATGACCAACAGAAAATACTGGAAGGCTTTGGTGGACATTGACCTTGAGTTTTGGAGTTGTAATTCACCAACATCCAGAGAGCACTGTGGACTCAAACAATGATGGATCTGGACTAAACTTGGCATGAATACTCAATATACCCAAATGTGAATGCTGGAGGAGTTTGAGGAAAATAGACCTTGACATTTGGGAGTTGTAGTTGCTGGGATTTATAGTTCACCTACAATCAAAGAGTATTTTGAACTCCACCCATGATAGAACTGGGCTAAATTTCCCATACAGAACCCCCATGTTATGAAGGGAATTGCTGGAGCAAGCCTCCCCCCCCCACCTCATATGCTCTCCCTCGCCCGCACATGCACACCACGCTGCCATGCACTCAGCATGCCTGCTCTCCCCTCCACATTTGGAGTCTCAGAAACAGCCATCCCCTTGGCTGAGATGCCAACTGAGAGTCTGGCCAATCACAATGGCAGAGGGCTTTTGGTGGGAGAATCCACCGTCTGTTTCCAAAAAGGAAGAGAAGGACAGGTGGAGAGATCTTCAGCCTCCTCTGCCAAAGAGGTTCCTAAGACCATTAGAAATATATGTTTTCTGATGGTCTTTGAAGCCCCCTCGCGACCCCCCCCCCAGGGGTCCCGACCCCCAGGTTGAGAAATGTAGAGCAGGGGTCCTAAAACTAAGGCCCGGGGGCCGGATACGGCCCTCCAAGGTCATTTACCCGGCCCTCACTCAGGGTCAACCTAAGTCTGAAATGACTTGAAAGCACACAACAAAAACAACAATTCTATCTCATCAGCCAAAAGCAGGTCCACACTTCCTCTTGAAACTAGTAAGTTTATATTTGTTAAAATTGTTCTTCATTTTAATTATTATTATTATTATTATTATTATTATTATTATTATTATAACTTTATCTGTACCCCGCTAGCATCTCCCGAAGGATTCGATGTGGCTTACAGCAGGCCGAAGCCCAAAAACAATACAACAATACAATACATAGCAAATAAAACAGTATTGTTAATTATTGTATTGTTTTTAAGTGTTTTTTGCACTACAAATAAGATGTGTGCAGTGTGCATAGGATTTTTTTTTCAAATTATTATCCGGCCCTCCAACAGTTTGAGGGACTGGGACCTGGCCCTCCGTTTAAAATGTTTGAGGACCCCTGGTGTAGAGCATATATTATATATTCCATTACTACCGACATGGCTGAGGTTGGAGTGGAACAGTGTACAAACTGGGCAGGAGAAAATCTGACATTTGTGCAATCCCAATTGGGAATCAGGGGAGGTTGCCGGTTTTCTGTTTTATTGTCATTTCATTCTTTGTATCAATAAAAAATTGTGACACTCAAAAGAAATTGTGAAGTGCCATTACACACTGCAATCGCCATCCTAAAGGGACAGGAGATTGAAAGTATTTCTCAAGGATGGCAATGAAATAGGTGAAAGAGCAC
This sequence comes from Anolis sagrei, assembly GCF_037176765.1. Lineage (NCBI taxonomy): Eukaryota > Metazoa > Chordata > Lepidosauria > Squamata > Anolidae > Anolis > Anolis sagrei. Next base: position 119,164,738 of record NC_090021.1, read on the forward strand.
TTGTAAAAACTAACATTCTAGCTCTGAAGAGGAGTAAGCTGATGCACTTTAGAAAAGAAACCTAGCCGGAGAGATTCCAGTCCCATCACTTGGTGCAAAATAAAATAAAATGAAAACTCTCCGCTGAAAAGAGGCGTCGGAGCATCTTGTGCTCCAGGCTCTGGCTGGAATGTTCTGTATCTGGTAGGTATGTACCCAAATGGATCACACGTGAGGCAGCAAATATGCCATAAAAAAGAACACAGCTTACAAAACAATTGTAAGCAGTCAACACCAAAGTTTAGTTTCCTGTGTTTATCCAGAAAAATGTTAGCCCCCAGGAAAATATGCTTGCGTTGAACTAGCATTTTGGAAAACATGCTTGCTTTGAAATAAGTTCCACTGAAAACAGAATCTGCGGAGCTTCTGGAATCTGTGGAACGTCTCTCTTCTCTGGGATTTCTCCTCTTTGATTTGTTTCTCTGCTGATCTATTTCGAAGGCCCCTTCCGCACTCCCCTATACCCAAGGATCTGATTCCAGATTATCTGCTTCTCCCAGAATTTATTTATTTATATCCCACCTTTCTCTACCCCAAGGGGGACTCAAAGCGGCTTACAAGTGGCACTAACATAGTGCCTTAAAACATATACAATATCGCCATAAAATAAATTGGACTAAAATTTACACAAATTAAACATGACAAAATACATTCCAATGTTAAAGACCTTCTCTATATATTTCAGATTTCAATATTAATGTAAAAAATACGTAGTATGATTTTACATAGGATTTGTGCTACATTAGAACAGTAAAGTAAAGTAACTTGGGTCTTCTGATGTGCCTTTGGAGAGTGACCATTCATCCCATTTCTGTTTCTCCATCTACAGCAGTGGTTCTCAACCTGGGGTCCCCATATGTTTTTGGTCTTCAACTCCCAGAAATCCTAACAGCTGGTCAACTGGCTGGGATTTCTGAGAATTGTAGGCCAAAAACATCTGGGGACCCCAGGTTGAGAACCACTGATCTACAGTGTTGCCCCTATGATGCACTTTTCCCTTCCTAAACTGAAAGCCTAACCCCATTGTTCATCCTTTTTGGGCTCCTCTCAATGACACTTTTTTCTATTCCTACCTCATCCAGCGCTTTATCATTTTACCTCCTCCATTTGGCCTGCCCATTGTGTTCGATTTTATATTATGTCAATTTGCTTTATTTATTTTATTTTGCTTTTGCATGTATTTTATTCTAATGTAATTTTTGTTGTTTGCATATTGTATGTTATTTTGCTATGTTGTATCTTTGGGCTTGGCCTCATGTTAGCCGCCCCGAGTCCCCTTTGGGGAGATGGTGGCGGGGTATAAATAAAGTTTATTATTTATCATTATTATTAAAGACAAATATCACTTTAAAGTAAAATAAACATTAAATATTAAATAAACAGAAAAATAAAATAAGGTGTAAACACTAAACTAATTTGGGAATCTGCAATTGCAACACATCCAGTGAAGTGGTTTAAAACCAGTATAAAAAAAGATTAGGATTACAATGTTAATGTAGACTCATATAATCCAGTTTAATCTGAGATCAGATCTTGGGGTACAGGGCAGTGTAGATTCCAGCCTTACTTGGGGGCTGGAGTGAAGGAGACGACTCTGGGTGAGGCAAAACAGAACCTGAATATTATCCTATATACAACGTTCAAATGAAAATGCTCCACTGAAGTGATGAGTGTAGAAAAAAAGAGTCTGTGTGCAGGAAAATAGAGGTCTATGGGGAAAGGGCAGGTATGAACATGAGCTCTGCTTGTCACCTTCTGGACATCTCTTTTGATGGCTCTTAAGTGGCCCTTTGAGCATATAATGGGGTTGCAACTCATGGGGCAAAGCCAATCATGCAAAAGGTGTACCTGGCTGTTAGGAATTGTGGGAGTCGAAGTCCAAAACACCCGGAGGACCCAAGCTTGCCCATGCCTGGCCTTTGTAACTTTCCTTAATGAAAAAATGCCATATTTAACCTTTCAGTGGGCAGGAGACAACAAAGTTTTTGCAGTTTACTAAACTTTTGCCATGTTTGTTTTTAAATGATAGAACCAATTAGGAAATGACCTTTATATGCCAGGGGCAAAAACCGGGTTACACAATGTTGTTGTTGCTATTACTAAATTACCTAGGCTGAATGTTGCCTGGGGGTTCCAGTTTGGTGAGATAACAGCACAATGGAGCAGGAGGCTGGAAAAATACAACCCCCAGGATCCCCAAAACATATGGAGCTGCATGAATTCCACCAGTGTCTCTTTGGTCTTCCAGGTGTTTTGGACTTCCAGAATTCTTGGGGCCTCATCACACTAGAGAATGAATTCACTTGAAGTCCAAAAAACCTGGAGGGAGGGCCCAAGTGTTAGGCATTGTGGGAGTTGAAGTCCAAAACACCTGGAGGGGAGAGGGGACCAAAAGTTAGGCATTGTGGGAGTTGAAGTCCAAAACACTTGGAGAGAGGGCCCAAGTGGGAGTTGAAGTCCAAAACACCAAGTGTTAGGAATTGTGGGTGTTGAAGTCCAAAACACTTGGAGCCTCATCACACTAGAGAATGAATCCACTTAAAACCGGGTTTCTGTCTCCTGCAGAATTCTGGGGATTGTAGTTTAGGGAGGAGCCTTGAACACCCTCCCTCAACTACAAACCCCAGCATTCTGCAAGAGGCAGAAACCGGATTTATAGTGGATTCATTCTTTAGTGTGATTGGAGGACTAGAGAGCCTGGGGATCCCTGTTGTGGAGCAAAGGGAGGGAAGATCTCCAGACAAGCACCAAAGCCCAGCCACGGGGAGGAGCTGGAAGGGCTGGCCTCTCCCCCTTTGGGCCTTCCTCCTCCTCCTCCTCCTTAACCTGGCAGCCATGGTGGAAGCCTGGTACATGGACGAAGCCCCGGGGGACCAGCGGAAGCCCCACCGGCAGGACCCCAACCAGCCCGCCAGCCTGGAGCTGCTCAGCCAGCTGGGCGTCTTCTACTGGAAAGTAGGCAAGCTGCGGCCCCTTTAAGGGAGACCAGGAGGGAGGGGGGATCGCCTCTGGGCTGTGTTTTGGCCCCTAAACTGCGCCTCTTTGGTCCTATTGCACAACATGGACCCTTTCCTCGCCTTCCTCTGGACCTCTGAGTGAATTGGGAGCAATAGTCTGATTATTAGTAGCTGGCAGGAGCCACAGGAAGGGGACAACAACAACAAAAACAGAGCTCTGTCCCAAGCACATTGCCGAAACAGGACATTTCTCCTTCCTGCAGTCACAAAATTATCTTCTTACAGGGTGCATTTACACCAGGCATAGGCAAACTTGGGCCTTCCCTCCAGGTGTTTTGGACTTCAACTCCCATAATTCCTAACAGCCGGTAGGCTGTTAGGAATTATGGGAGTTGAAGTCCAAAACACCTGGAGGGAGGGCCCAAGTTTGCCCCTACCTGATCCACAATGTAAAACTACAACTAATAAAAACTTGTAAAACTACATCTAATGCAGTTTGGTGCCACTTTGAACTGGCATGGATTTGTGGGAATCGCAGTTTTGCAAGAACTTGATACCTTGTCACACTACATATTATTTATTTATCTATTGTGTAAGAAGCAAATTGAAAATATAGTTATGTATTTTTTAAAAAACCACAAAGTTGTTTTTAAAAAAAACCTTGCCATTATATTAAGGACCTCAACATACTAGAGAATGAATCCACTTAAAATCAGGTTTCTGCCTCCTGCCGAATTCTGGGGTTTGTAGTTTAGGGAGGAGCCTTGAACACCCTCCCTAATCTACAACCCCCAGAATTCTGCAGGAGGCAGAACCTGAATTTAAGGTGGATTCATTATCTAGTGTGGTGAAGTAGTAAATTTCCTTTGACCGGAAGTTTGGCCTCTTGGAGTGCCTCTGGTATCACTGTGAGAAGGTCCTGCACATGGCAGGGCTCGGGTTGCATTGTAATTGGTGGTCTGTGGTTTGCTTTCCTCCACTGTCGCGTGCCTCTCCTGAGAAGGTTTTGCCTCACTTTCTGTCCCTGTGATAATTGGATTTTGAAAAATTTGGCTTCTTGTGGAAACAAGGATTGGTGATGACCCCCATGACCAGCTTGTAAACAAACTAGTCAAATGTTGCCTATGCAATGCTACTATTAAGTGAATATGTAATTGGTTATGCAACTGATTATGCTGCTGAACTTGCTGACCAAAAGGTTGCAGGTTCAAATCCAGGGAGCAGTTAGCCCCAGCTTCTGCCAACCTAGCAGTTTGAAAACATGCAAATGTGAGTAGATCAATAGGTATTCCTCCAGCGGGAGGGTAACAGCACTCCTTGCAGTCTTGCTGGCCACATGACTTAGGAGGTGTCTACGGGTTAGAAATGGAGATGAGCACCAACCCCCAGAGTCGGACACGACTGGTCTTAATGTCAGGGGAAAACCTTTACCTTTACCTTTTATGCGACCAAACCCAGTGGGTGCTCACCAGTGGTTCCTCTTCATCCTGGAAAGAAGTGACGAGTGGAGTGCTGCAGGTTTCGGTCCTGGGCCTAATTATGTTCAACACCTATATTGATGACTTGGATGAAGGTTAGAGGGCGTACTTTTCAAGTTTGCAGACACCAAATTAGGAGGGATAGCTAATACTCCAAAGACAGGATCAGAATTCAAAATGACCTTAATAGGTTAGAGAGCTGGGCCAAAACCAAAAAAATGAATTTAACAAGGACAAATGTTAAGATACTTCACATAGGCAGAAAAAAATGACATGCAAAGATATAGGATAGGTGACACCTGGCTTGACAACAGTCCATGTGAGAAAGATCTTGGGGTCTTAGTGGACAACATGGAGCCCCCAGTGGCGCAGTGGTTTAAACCCCTGTGCCAGCAGGACTGATGACCGACAGGTCACAGGTTCGAATTCAGGGAAAGGCGGATGAGCGCCCTCTATCAGCTCCAGCTCCTCATGCGGGGACATGAAAGAAGCCTCCTACAAGGATGATAAAACATCAAAATATCCAGGTGTCCCCTGGGCAACGTCCTTGCAGATGGCCAATTCTCTCACACCAGAAGCGACTTACAGTTTCTCAAGTCGCTCCTGACATGACAAAAAAAAGTGGACAACATGTTGGTCGTGAACCAGCAGTGTGATCTAGCAACTGAAAAAGCCATTGGGATTTTGAGCTGCATCAAAAGGAGTATAGAGTTTAAATTGAGGAAAGTTATGATGCTTTGTACTTTGTTTTGGTTGGACCTCACCTGGAAGACTGTGTCCAATTCTGAGCACCACAGTTCAAAAGAGATATTGACAAGCTGAAATGTGTCTAGAGAAGGGTAACTAAAATTATCAAAGGTCTGGAGACCATGTATACCTATGACAGTGGTTCTCAATTTGTGGGTCCCCAGGTGTTTTGACTTACAACTTCCAGAAATCCCAGCCAGTTTACCAGCTGTTATGATTTTTGGGAGTTGAAGGCCAAAACATCTGGGGACCCACAGGTTAAGAACCACTGCCCAATGAGGAGTGTCTTAAAGAGCTGGGTATGTTTAGCCTGCAGAAGATGGAGACATGATGGTCATGTATAAATATGTGAAAGGATGTCATAAGGACGAGGGAGCAGGCTTGTTTTCTGCTGCTCTGGAAACTAGGACCCGGAGCTATGAGTTCAAATTACAGACGAGGAGATTCCACATGAACATTAGGAAGAACTTCATGACTGTAAGAGCTGTTCAGCAGTGGAACTCTCTGCCCCGGAGTGTGGTTAAGGCTCCTTCCTTGGAAGCTTTTAAACAGGGGCTATATGGCCATCTGTTGGGGGTGCTTTGATTGTGCTTTTCCTGCATGGCAGGGGGTTGAACTAGATGGCTCATGTGGTCTCTTCCAACTTTATTATTCTTTGATTCTATGATAAAGCTTCCGTGGAGACCTCTTTTCCCCATGATAACTCTTTCAGGAGTGAATTTCCTTTCCTGGGGTACATTTCTCTCCCTGTTGTCTCACCCTCGTTCTTAACTCTGAGTCATTTGTAAATCAGATGTTTGTAACTCAGGGACTGCCTGTAGTGTAGAGTCAGCTCTTCACATTTGCTGGGGTTAGGGGTAAAGGGCACAGTGTTGAAAACAGCTGGGGCAAAACAACACCATCATTATGATTGCAGGCATGGGCAAACTTTCTAACTTGGAGGGCACATGGCGGGCCAGAGTGGGGTGGGCAGGTCAGGAGGGAGGGGGTTCTCCCCGAGTCCCCTCCCTGCCCTTTCCTCCCCTTCCTCTTCTCTTTTGGAGGCAGAAAGTGAAGGAAAGATGAGAAATGTTTGGATCCCAAAAGGGTTGGCCTTTGTCAGGATGAAATGGTGGACGGGAGTGAAAAAGTGTATCCATTAGACCCCGCATTGCCTATTTCTGCTATATAATCCTAGAATCCTAGAGCTGGAAGAAACCCCAAGGGCCATCCAGTCCAACCCCCTGCCATAAAGGAAGGCACAGTCAAAGCAGTCCCAATAGACAGCCTCTGCGAAAAAGCCTCCAGAGAAGAAGACTCCACCACATTCCCAGGCAGTCTATGCCACTCTCCAACTCATAGGAAGTGCTTCCTAATATTTTCAGTCAAACCCATTGCTCCCTTATGCTCTGGTCTCAAGAGCAGCAGAAAGTCAGCCCCCCCCCCCCCCCGAATTGGGAAACCCTTTTAAATCTTGAAACAAGATTCTCATGTTCCCTCTCTAACTTCTCTCCCAGCTGAACATCTCCCAGGAGGAAAAGAGGAAGGCAAAAGAGAAGGAAGGGAGAAAGAGATGTATGGAGGGAAGGAAGGAGGTCTAAAAGAGAGAATGGAGGAACTGCCTTGGTGGGAAGGTAATGGCACTCCATGAAGTCATGCTGGCCACATGACCTTGGAGATGTCTATAGACAATACTAGCTCTTTGGCTTAGAAATGGAGATGAGCTCAACCCCCCCCCCCCCCCGAGTCGAACATGACTAGACTTAATGTTGAGGGAACCTTAACTTTACTATTTATATGGCTATAGTTACACTTTATAAATGTGTCTGTTCTGACTAACAAACAAATTCAACTTAAGAACAAACCTATCTTGTTTGTAACTTGGGGACTGTCTGTAGTTGGAATAAAACAGATGTGCTCTATCTGAATCACTACACATTTTACACACAATTATTTTGGCAATAAATAGAGATGATTGCTTCATTTAACAGTTAATCATTCTTTTTTTCTATAGTTGGATGCTGACAACTATGAGAATGATCCGCAATTAGCAAAGATTCGGAAGGAGAGGAACTACAATTGGATGGATATAATCACGATACATAAAGATAAGATGCCAAATTATGAAGAAAAGGTACCCACTCTTGCCTGTCTTTGAGACTCGGAAGGGTCGTAAATGCTAGCATTCGCCACTAGAGTGTGTTCCAGTTTTAAAAGTTTCAAGCAATGTGTGCAATGGGTTTCTCTTTCCCCCTCTGAGAATTAAGTCCAATCATTCTTACCTTCTTCAAAGGGCATTTTTGATTTTCTTTTATAACAGAAAGGTGTGTGCTTTTCTCTGCTTGCTTTTATTTTTCCGAGAGGGCTCTTCCGGATTTTAACAGCTGTCAAATTTGGCAGGTAAATTCTGGCATACAAACTGTCAGATTTGACATGGGGTAAACTATGCTTGTTTAATTTTTGCCTTGTGTACTCTATTGACGGTATGGATATCCTGCTGAGAGATTTTTTAAATCAATCTTATGGACTAACCTCACTGAAAAATATTGTGCTTGGGTTGAATTGGACTCTGTAACAGTTCAGACTGTGACTATGGTGATATGCAGTCATGCCTCTGTTTTACATTTCCTGAAATATGTACATACAGTAGAGCCTTGCTCATCCAACCTTTGCTCATCCGACATTCTGTATTATCCAACACAGTCTCCCTCCTGCCCAGATCTACAGCTGCTTTAATACATTGTGATGTTTTGGTGCTAAATACAGTAATTACTACATAAAGTTGCAGTGTATTGAACTGCTTTTCTGATGATTTGTTGTAAAGTATGTTTTGGTGCTTAATTTGTAAAATCATAACATAATTTGATGTTTAATAGGCTTTTCCGACCAAAAAGTTGGTGGTTCAAATCCATGGAGTTGGGTGAGCTCCCTCTATTAGGCCCAGCTTTTGCCAGCCTAGAAGTTTGTAAATGTGAGTCAATCAGTAGGTACCACTTCTGCGGGAAGGCAATGGCGTTCCATGCAGTCATGCTGGCCACATGACCTTGGAGACGTCTACGGACAATGCCGGCTCTTCAGCGTAGAAATGGACATAAGCACCACCCTCCAGAGTAGGACATGACTAGACTTAGTGTCAGGGGAAACCTTTACCTTTACCTCTATCATAAAAACATGGGGAAAGTTTATTGAACTGCAAAAACTTGGTTTTTCTGGGACATCTTGCCACACATTTTGCTATAGTTTTTCAATGACTATCTTGTTGAGTCTAACCAGTTCAACATAGGTTTGTGGCAGCCACAAAAACGAAGTTTCTGGAGTACACTTTCAAAGTAAGTACCACACACTTAAACAGGAATAACACTTTCAAACCAGGAAAAGATTTTCTTTCAAATTTTGTACATAACGTTATCAATAGTAGTTCAGTTGCTATGGATGTAATCCTTGTTTAACAATAGGAGGATATGGTTAAAGTACCTTGTCTTGATAGACCTCATAATCTTTTATACACATGAAGGCAATTTCAAGAGAGAAGAGTAGAATTTCGTTCAATTAAATGCTAGTTGTTTGTGATTTTTTATAAACAATGAATGTTATTTTGTTGTGAGAAATGGGTGCTTTAAATATAAAAATGGCAACTATTGCAGCAATAAACTGTGATGGTGGGCCTTGGAAATATACCTGGAGCCAATTACTCCTTCAAAAGTTACTTTCCAAGCTCTAGGTCTGGCTTGCAAGATTGCTGTACAGATTGTCGAGAGAATGTATTTGAAATACTTGGAATGTTCCGACCGCACTATATAAATGCTAAGTACTTTATTATCAACGCGGCCTTCAGGTCTTTTTGAGGCAACATCTTGCAATCTTTGCAGGGAGCTGTGTGTGCTTACAGCTTGTAATAGAGTCGCTAACTGAAAAGCGGCCTTCTTTCTCTCCTCTTCGCTTTCCCAGATAAAAATATTTTATGAAGAGCACTTACACCTGGATGATGAGATTCGCTACATCCTGGAAGGAAGTGGGTATTTTGATGTCCGTGATAAAGACGACAAATGGATCCGGATTGCCATGGAAAAGGGGGACATGATCACACTTCCCGCTGGCATCTATCACCGATTTACCCTGGACGAGTCTGTACGAAATTGCCGTTTTTATATATAAGTATCTGCGTATTGTTGAGACGGGATTGTGTGCGGGTGCAGAATTGCATATTAACAACCCGACTCCAATCCTTGTGTGGTACGAACCCCTAAATTAGAAACGCGGGGAAGGTGTTTTGAGGACAGGGGAGAGGATTTGTGAAATAATCTGTGACCAACAGGCCGAGACTCATCTTCCTCTTCCCTTCTTACATTTCTATATTATGTATGTAAGCACACAAAAAACAAATAGTTGCAATATTTTGCTCTGAATACTCCCCCAAAAGCCTTATTTCTTCAATTAGCCACACTTTTCTTGCCATATAAATATCTCTAAGAGTTGTACATATGCCTTATGTATTTCTTATTGATGTTGGTACTGAAATTAGTGTGCATCTTGCAATTGATGGTGTCTTTGAATCGAAGAAATGCGGCCGCTCTTGTTTTATAGTTCTCCTGATGGGAAGCCATTGATTATTTGGTGGTTCGCGGTGTCTCTTGCTTGAGATCAAAGTTTAATATCAGCCCGGTTTCAAACATAAAAACTCACCTGTCTTCCCAGCTGCGGTTCCCAACTCTCTGGGATTAGAAACCAATTCCTGGGGGTCCAGAGAGGGATGGGCGTAGAGCACATCTGCACTTTTAGCTCCGTACTGCTATAGATAAATGTTGCGCTTGTGTGTCTGCCTTGTCATAAAATCCATTTTTAGTAAGGGATTGGTGTTGTCATAGCAGTCCGCCTGTGGAGCCTTGGGAGATTCGACCTCCTTGTCCTGTCATTTGGCTTGTTGTGAAGAATATAAAGCAGGCATGGGCAAACTTTGGCCCTCCAGGTGTTTTGAACTTCAACTCCCAGAATTCCTAACACCCTATTGGCTGTTAGGAATTGTGGGAGTTGAAATCCAAAACACCTGGAGGGCCAAAGTTTGCCCATGCCTGCTATAAATGCTTAGAGATAGACCGAGAGATTTCCCTACCCCACAATTTAGATATATGAAATTGTGCATATGAATTGAGACGGGTAAGAAATAATCAGAATAATGTTATGAATTGTTTTGGGTTGATGTGGAATAAGATGCTACTAACTTCAGTGTTTATACTCAATCTTATTTGATATTCTTGCTGGAATGTTTTATATTGAACAGGACTTCACTCTGTGTATGTGTATCATGTGTATTCATTCATATTGAGGATTAGTTCTAGATACCTTGTGAAACACAGGTTTGCATTTTGTTTATGGCTTTTTCTTTCCTTCCTTCCTTTCCCTCCTACACATTCGTCCTCTCTCTTTTCCTTCCTTCCTTCCTTCCTTCCTTCCTTCCTTCCTTCCTTCCTTCCTTCCTTCCTTCCTTCCTTCCTTCCCTCTTCCTTCCTTCCTTCCTTTCTTTCTTTCTTTCTTTCTTTCTTTCTTTCTTTCTTTCTTTCTTTCCATCTTCCCTTGCTTTCCCTCTACACCAGCCCCCTCTCCCTCCCTTCCTTTGTCTTTCCTTTTTTTTCTTTCCTTACTTCCTCCATCCCTTCTTTTTCTTCTTTCTTTCTCTTCCCTTCTTTTGCTTTCTTTCCTCCTCTTATGCCTTTCCCCCTTTCCTTTCCCTCCCTTTCTCCCTTTTCTTTCTTCCCCACCCACCCTCCCTCCCTTTCTTTCCCATCTTTTCCTCCTTCCTTCCTTCCTTCCTTCCTTCCTTCCTTCCTTCCTTCCTCCCCCCCCCCTTTCCCTCAGTGCACATGCCACCTTGCCACAGCCAATCCCATTGTGATCCTTTTCTTTCACTTTGCTCTGGGTCTGAATGGGGTGCTTTTTAGATCAAACCCCACAATTATTTTTAGTTAGTTAATGAAGGGTCCAGATCTATCTTGTAGGAGCTTTCGTGGATCATAGATAGATAGATAGATAGATAGATAGATAGATAGATAGAGTGGGGGAGAGTTCTTGCATACTTATTATTATATTTCATATTTTATTAAATGTTTGATGCCTCTCGTATGGATTGAAATGGGGAACAACCACCAATAAAGAACACATCATATCAGTTAAAAGAGTGTATCAAAGTAACGCATATTAAAAGCTATCTATAAATACTTTTAAAGCTATAATTTTAAACAAATCTGGATCGGTATGTCAGAATAAACTAGTTTGTATTGCTGATTTATACTCAAATAGCATCTCAAGATGATGAAGCTCTTCTGGCAGGTCATTCCACAGTTTGGGGGAGGACAAAGAAAATGTCTCCTAAATGACAGTTAGGCTAATTTTGGCTGGCCGAAGTAGGTGTCTCCCAGAGACCTGAGTGTTTGGGGTGTATTATATGGAGAAGGTGATGTAAATCTTTGTAGCATGAGTTGTAATCGGTAGGAGCCTGTTGAAAGTGTAGCTAAACTGATACCGTCCGTATTCTCTGGCTGGGGGTTATCCTTGGGGTTTGTAATTTTTGGGGGGTTGTAGTTCAGTATATCTAGAGGGGATTTTTTTTACCATTCCAGTAATTTTCCTGCACAAGATAAGACTGGATCTTTCTGCACAGCTAGAATAGACGTCTCTGGTAACAGGTCTCTGGAATCTGAGAAAAATCTGTGTGTCCATACTGTTTAGGGGGTTTTTCAACTACATTTTCAACCTTCTTCTCATTGGGATCATGGTGGCTTTGCTCAGCCTTCCCATGATAATCCCCAGCTCGTCCTTCCCAGATGCCAAAACCATCAGGAAAGAAAAAGCAGGACAATGACTAGAGATTCCCCTCTTAATGATCAGTAATGATAGTAGGTGTCAGGGTTTCACAGATACTAATATGATTTGGAAAAATATTTTTAAATGCATATGGAGTTGCACTAGCTCTTCTTTCTTCAATTTATCCTGCAAGGAGCAGAAAGTTCATTTGCCTGATCTTGTTGTAACAGAGCTACTTGACAAAACAGGGCTTGTTTGGGCAACAAGGTCAAGTGTTCTTTCGTTGTTGCGTCAGGCTACAGAGTGGACATCATTTTTTTTGTTATACCAGATTGCTCTGACATCTAGACTGGAAAACCGTGGTTCAAGGACAACCTGTGATCCTGTTTTTAGGAAGCACTCAAATCAACTTCGGATGTCATACAAAGCTGTAGATTAAGAGAAAAGAAGAAGCTATAGTTGAGCAGGGAAGGGGCAACAAAACAGGAGGGGAAGAGAAAGTTTATCATTCAAGCATAGTTTGCTGAGTAGACAATGGAGTGGCTAAACCAGATCTCTGTGTTAAAGGGCAACACTTTTTAAGCGCTGCATATCGATTAGTCATGTGCACATTATTTGTTTCTTTTGTTTCATTTGTTGTTTTGTTCCTTTTGTTTCATTCGTTTTGCACGAAATGGCAACGCCCCCTACAGTGCAGAAATAGGCCCAAAACCGAAAAATAGCATGAACGGTTACCGTCTATTTGGCCTTATTTTTGTCTCCTCTGCTGATTGACAGGAAATCTTAAGTCCTGTCTTTAACCTCAAGTCTCCTCTGCAGATAGAGGTGAAGGGAATGAGGGAATGCTTTTAAGGAGATTTTATTTATAGAAAAAATCCCTAAAAATAAGGGGATCACCCAAATGTTATAAAACTTGGTGGACTAAGAGTGGTTGATGTGCCCTCCATGTGTGGAGATTTTCACCCTTCTAGTCCTAAAACTGAGGAGAAGACGAGCCTGGGAACATCACCCATGTTGGCCAATAGTCCAAAATTTTTTGTTCATTTGGAGGAACGAACAAAACAGCTCATTTGGAAAGGCCCCATTTTTGGAAGCAACACTCGAAAACGAAAATGGGGCCATACGAATGAAACAAACTGAAACGGATAGCGATTCTATACAAATGCACAAGACTAATACCAACTATCTCACCTTTTACCACTTGCTTCTTGATCCGCCACTTCTACTAAAGCTAACCATATTGAATGTGAATTTTGTCTTCCCCAGAATTATGTGAAGGCAATGAGGCTCTTTGTTGGAGAACCTGTGTGGACGGCATACAACAGACCAGCAGATCACTTTCCTGCTCGAGCCCAGTACCAGCAGTTTTTGGCACAAGCAGTACAATAAATTAACAGGGAAAGCACGAGACTTGGAGCATCTTTTCTTAAATGGGAATTGTTTCCTTAAGCTTGCCATTAATGAGCTTCTTTGATTTCTTGCAGCACTAACACAAAGAAAATGAATAGGGATTCCTCAACCAAGCTCCCTAAATCGATTGTCAGACTGTTGATGATTATTGTTAATTTGTGCTAAAGTAAGACTTCGTTCTGTGCAGGTCTTGAAGTTGTATTTCATCTTGAATGGTCATTTCAAGAGTTTCTCCACTTCCTTCACTGGCTGTTCAGTCAAATCCATGGCTTTATACAGAGCAACGGAAATTTCGTACAGTCTGTGTGTTGTTTTCCACTACATCAAGAAAATGATGCAAAATTTTACTTACCATATTTGATGCACTGCTACTGTAAAGGGGGGACGTTCCTCCTGTACAAGTGTCCTTCTGTAAGATCTGCATTATTATTGCAAGTCTTTAGTGTTGGTTAAATCGGGTATAATCACAGTGATTTCTGTAGCTGACAATATTGGCTCAGAATAGCAACCCTATCTTATTCCCTAAAAATGCCTACCTGGTTCGTTATGATTAATCTATCTTATCTGGTAGGCAAGATATTTCCTGCATTGTCCAAAATATTGATACGTTAAGTGTTATAATTTTATCTTTGTAGAGGTAATAAACACTGCTACATCCTTATATCATTGTCATCTTTAAAGAATGCCTTATCTTTTGACGTCATTTGTTTAAACTTTAGAGGTTCACATCTACAGTATGTTTTGGGGGTGTTAACATTTTGATAGATATTTTTTTTAAAAAAAACCACACAATTAGTTACAGTTGAAGTTCCAATATGCACCCCTGTATAGTGCCAATCAGATTTATGTATATTTGTCCATCTATATAAAGGAGACCCAGGTGATGCAACGGGTTAAACTGCTGAGTTGCTAAACTAGCTGACCGAAAGGTTGGCATTTTGAATCCGGGGAGCAGGGTGAGCTCCCGCTGTTAGCCCCAGCTTCTGCCAACCTAGCAGTTTGAAAATATGCAAATGTGAGCAGATCAATATGTACCTCTTTTGCGGGAAGGTAATGGCGCTCTATGCAGTCATGCCAGCTACATGACCTTGGAGGCGTCTACGGACAACGCCAGCTCTTTGGTGTCCCTCCGAGCCGGACAGAACTAGACTTAATGCCAGAGGAAACCTTTATCTTTTCTAATGGTACAGAATTTTTGCTGTTTCCATTGCAACAGAGTAGCATGGCCCTTCATTTGGATGCTGTTTGAATAGAAATTACACCAGTGGCAGCAATGAGTGAATATTAAATGTTAGAGTGGAAAAAAAAATCCCATTCATGGTGGTGCAGCTTCAGCATGCATGCAATTTCCATCTGGAAGCCAGCGTAAAAGTAAAATGGTTACCCTTGTTCACTAGTAACAATCAAACATTGTATTTCTGCAAAAGTGGGACACAATTTTACACAATAAAATGTGATACAGACAAAATCATATGTAACTAAAAAAGTACAAACAACACAAACTGCCAGCACAAACTACTACTGGGTTCAAGGCTGAATGCAGTACACCCAAACTGTATTTTCAGGAGGTGTGTGACCTAGGCCCCTTCTACACTGCCATATAATCCAGATCATCAAAGCAGATAATCCACATCTGTTTTGAACTGGATTATATGAGTCTATGCTGCCATATAATCCAGTTCAAAGCAGATAATCTGGATTTTATATGGCAGTATAGAAGGAGCCCTCATCCAGCACAAATTGTAGTTCCCTGATCTGCCTTTTGAGTGACCAAGAGCAGCAGGATCATTGTAGCTACTGTTATCTTTTTAAAATAACATATTCATCAAGTATTCATAATGCTTAAAAATGCTAATACCTACATAAAATTGTGGTTCTTCCAAAAAAATCAGCACCTTATGTCGATTTTGAATATAAGTGCTAAATAACTCCTTGAACTTGACACCGTAGCTTATAGATTCTAATTATAGAAGACCACAACAAACTTGCTTCAATATAGAAAACACACCCAAGAGCTAATGTGGCATATTGTTTTGCATGTTGGACAACGATGCATGGAGATGTGAGTTCTAATTCCCATGTTGCCATGGAAAGCCACTGGGTTGTGAGGGTTGGTATATGTGAATAAGCAGAAGCTTTACCACAGTATTTAAACCAAGATATATCCTGCAGTATAATAAAATGTCACTTGGGTTTGTGAAACAACACTTTAGTTCAAAGGTTCAAACAATATATACATCAGTCTTTTTGAATTCAGGCAGGGAACAGAGGAATAAAATAGCCTTTTTAAATAGTCTTTGAAATATGCCTCATGCCATAAAATGATCAGTCTTCAAGATAGTTGGCAGCCAGCACTATCTCTTCACTGTCCAAAGTGAGAAAAAGGCAGAATGACAGTTAGAACCGTTGGTCTCATCAGCTAGCCAGAAGCAGCAGCCAATCAGAATCCTGGCTCCTTGTACGCTCAGCCAATCAGCTGCTGGCACATCTCTCTCCAGTTAACCCACCATATCATGGCGTCCTTTTTCAAACCCTCACATGGGTGACCTTGACCAAGTTAAATGCAACCTTGGAGGAAGGCAATGGCAAACATTGTCTGAACAAATCTCCAAGACATCACAAAATGAGTTGACCTTAAGAGTTGCCGTAAGTCAGACTGGACTTAAAGGCACAATAACAACAAATCAAGCAGATTTCAGACCACCAACTCAAGTTTAGCAATACTTTACTCCCCGATCAACATTCAAGCTGGGGAGCTGAAGCCAGACAAATATGTTTCCAGACAAAGAAATCACTGTTTATTTACAGAGTTCTAAGGATGTTGGTGATTGGATCATAGGCATCTTAATGTAGCAATTTTTTGCTTGTACATATTTTCCGTATCGACTTCCAGGTAGGAGACCTCACAAATCCGATGTGTGTTGAGAACCTTTCCTTTTCTATCTCATTAGTTTCACTACTGATTTATTTCCAGTTGCTCGTCTGTGACAAGCATGTGTTGAAGATGGCAGTGTTGTCAGAGCAAGGATCTTGCGGCTGGCCTGTTGTGCCGTTTGCTCACTGGAGAAAAGAGTTTATCTTGGACCTAATTAGCCAGCTAGTTCAAGAAAGGTTAGGTCACTGGTGGTGCATCAAGTATAGGAAGTTCCCAGCAGAGACCCCGGGGCTATTATGCCGGCAGAAAAATACATGGCCACAGGCAACGAGAGGCAGATGTCTGGACTAGAGTGGAATGCTAACACATAAGTCCGCTGCTGGTGGTCATGAAGGACACAAAAAAGGGAGGGCACTGCTGGCCAATCTAAAAGCCATTCTCATCCAGCACTCTGCCTTCTGGGAAATTGCATCAATTGACAACCATGCCTTGTTTGCCTCGGTTCCTTTCAGACAGGTAATTTTAGGAAATGCTGGCTGGAGCATATGAGAAGGAGTATATTAGTTCATTAGTTGCATACAAAAACAAACAGTGCAAGAAACTTACATAGTCTTTGTAAATAACACAAAATAATGGATCTTCATCTTAAGTCAAATGAGAAAACATAACATAAACCTTGAGCAATCTGCTATTCCACCATGGCCTCCTTTAGAGCAGCATAACGGTTTCTCTCCAACCTGCTCCTCAGAGCAGAGCCTTTGAGAATAGATCTCCTCAGAGAAAAAGCTCCCCAGAACTGTATTCGAAAAACCCATACAGTTATACCCTATCGGGTGTGGTCCAAGATTGCTGGTTGACCTACATTACCAGCTACACGTAATAATTACCATCATAAGGTTTTTTCTTCAACACACACATACACATGGTCCTGCTACAACTTACAGTAACATCCTTCCTCTTTATTTTATTTATTTCCCCTCCTGCCACCTCTTCCCTGTTGCTGACCATGGCATATGTTCTGTATCAGAAATTAGAGCTGATGTGGTCTATCCAATGCAATTTTCTGAATCAGCAACCCAAACCGAATCTATAGTTGACCAAAAACTGATCCATAACCCTTTTGGTACTAATATTGGAGAAGGGTCCCTCCCTGGTCAAAGTGGTCCCTGATCAAGTAGTTCCTGGTCAAATAATCCCTGGTCAAAGTGGTCCCTGGTTAAAAAAAAAAGGCTGGGAACTACTGATTTTCATGATCAGAGGAGCTGACTATTGCCAAGGTTGCTAGCCTGTTTTCTTGCCTGATTCACGTGTTCAATAATTTTCCAAGAGGCAGACATTCCACAGTTAGAGCAATGATGATGTGTAGTAAAGGTAAAGGTTTTCCCTGACATTAAGTCTAGTTGTGTCCGACTCTGGGGAGTGGTGCTCATTTCTATTTCTAAGTCGAAGAACCAGTGTTTTCCATAGACACCTCCTAGGTCATGTGGCCAGCATGACTGCATGGAGTGCCATTACCTTCCAGCAGAAGCGGTACCTACTGATCTACTCACATTTGCGCGTTTTCAAACCGCTAAGTTGGCAGAAGCTGGGGCTAAAAGTGGGAGCTCACCCCACTCCTGGATTCGAACTGCCAACTTTTTGGTCAGCAAGTTCAGGAGCTCAGCGGTTTAGCCCACTGTGCCACCAGGGGCCCTGATGATGTGTGTCTTCACATAATTTTTGACTAATAGTAATCTTAAGGTGAACCGATCACAGGGTTTTCTTGACAAGTTTTGAGCCTTCCTCTAAGGCTGAGAGTCTCAAAGTCACCCACTGGGTTTCCATGGCTAAGCAGGGAATTGAACCCTACCATTAATTCACAGTTCCAACGCTCAAACCACTATGTCACTCTGGTTGAAGTTAGAATGTATTCAAAGGGAATCTGAAACTTTGAAAACCTGTTAGATATTTGCCATTCTGTGGAGCTTTTGAAAGCACACAAAGCCTTGGAAACGGCAAAGATTTTGCTAACACCGCTAGACCAAATTCAATAGACTGGACTTCTTCCCAGAGAAGACTCACAGAAATTGTCCACATTGTGTGTATGTGTAAAGTTGCACTTACTAGATAGGATGTTGCTGGACTGCAGCTCTCATTGCCCCTCACTGTTGGGTATGCTGGTAAAAGCTGATGGCAATTTAACCCCAACAATGAGAAGGCCACAAATGGTCCACCCCTGACTTAGGTAATGGGCACTGCTTAATCTTGCTAAGAAGACTAGAAGGACCTGACAACTTGGATGAGAGGGTTGGCAAAGTGAAACAAGAGATTGCAATTCTGTTTGCAATTAAGGAGGAGGAGGGCAGGGGAAGGTGGGCTGGATCAATCACCCCTCTTTCAGCCTTGCTTGGGCTCCAGTGTGGCCAATTTTTGATAAGGGTAGGGAGACTCTTCCACAGCCAAGTATTACCTCATCTCATCACCCAAGTATTACTTTAATCTGATCTACAGTCAAATTCCATGGCCAAGTATTATCTCATCTGATTTTGAGGCCAAACTCTTTTAGAAGCACTTTCACTATTTGAAAGCCAGGAGCCTAAGAAATGAAGTGTGTATGTTCTGCACTTAAGGATGTTTTCAGAGTTTGGAAATGTTACGGTTTTTGGTTGCAACTCCAAGTTGCAATTTTATTGTCGTCCAAAAATTGAACTTTTCTCAGTTCTGGATAAAATAGCAAGTATATCTAAATGTGGGGAGTATGTAGTCAACAGACACACGTGCCTCCCTCTTTTACTATTAGGTTTGCAAGAGATTTTTCACGTTTGTGAGGAAAAATCAAAACTCTGCAGGCATGGACAAACTTTCTAACTTAGGGGCCACGTGGCAGGATGGAGTGGGGTGGGCAGGTCAGGAGGGAGGGGGTTCTCTCTGAATCCCCTTGCTGCCCTTTCCTCCCCTTCCTCTTGTCTTTTGGAGGCAGAAAGTGAAGGAAAGATGGGAAAGAGAGAGGGAAGGAAAGACAAAAGGGAAGGAAGGAGAAAGAGGGAGAGAGGGAAGGAAGGAGGAAAGAGGGAAGGATAAATGGAAGGAAAGAGAAAAAGAGAGGGGAGGGAAAGAAGATGGAAGGAAGGAAGGACAAAAGGGTGGAAGAGAAGGAAGCAGGGAGGGAGGGAGAGAGGAAGAGGTAGGTAAGGGAGGGAAGGAAGGAGAAAGAAAGGAAAGAGAGAAGGAAACGATAGGATGGTGTGTGAGAGAGGAGGGCTTGAGAAAAGAGCCCAAGGGGCCGCATCTAGCCCCTGGGCTTGGGCTTACACATACCTGATGTAGAGAGCTAGTATGGTGTAATGGTTTGCTATACTAGCAATCTGAAAAGTCATGGTTCAAATCTCCATTCAGCCATAGAAACTCACTGGTTGACCTTGGGCAAATCATACAGGCTCAGCCTTAGAGGAGGGCAATGGCAAAGACTCTCTACACAAATTTTTGCCAGGAACTCCCTGTAATAGTAACTTAATAGTTGCTATGAGTTGGAAACAACCTGAAGGCACAAAACAACAAATGTTCATCCTATTAAATGTTCCTCTGGTGATATTTTAAAAGTATAATTTCCCTAAAGCAGAAAAACATGGGGATGGAAGGGGATTATAGGTATGAAGGTGACAGCTGTTCAGGGTTTGCCTTCATTGCCCTCCATGGCAGGAAAGGGTGCACCTATTGGATGCCTGCCTGTCATATAGTTGTTAAAACATGCAGCAGATTTGAAGTAGGGAAGAGTGGGGAGGAAGCTAACTGGAAAAACACTGCAGCAGAGCCGTCATTGCCCCCAGCCCTCTGCCATGCATTTCCCTTTTGAGCCAGCCAAGCCAAGGTCCCTCTTTTTGTCTTCCTCCCACTTCATTTGTTCAGGGTGGGGAATAATATAATACACGAGCATGATGAATAGCCCTTTAGCAAAACTAAGAGCACTTGAGGACCTTGGGAAATCTAGACTGCTGACTGGCTTGAAGAGGTAATGATTTGTACTCTTAATTAGGAAAGGGGAGAGGGCTGTTTACTTTTGTATGACAGCCACTGTGTCTGCCTGCACTCAATCAAGAAGCAGCTTGAAACCCCTAGGACGGGCTCTGGTTCTTTTAAATCTCAGAATTAAAAATTTAGCATTCATGAAAGAGCTGGTGCCTGCGAGGGCACTGGCAGCGGGGCTGGTGCCAGTAGTCTTCCGATCCCATCTGTTAAGTTCCTGCTGTTCCAGCCCTTGGCACACCTAGCAGAGAGAGACCAGCAGAAAATCCCCCCTCGCAGATCATGCGGCTTCTGCTGCCGCTCTAACTCAAAAGGTCTTTCTCTCTTCCCTGAGACCATAACAAGGCCATTAGCTCTTTGTGAGGATGGGAGCATTCATCCACGCTTCCATTCGAGGCCTCTGAGGTTCTCCGTTTGCTTTAATACTCGCTGTCACATGAATTTGGAGTGCTTTTGTGTGTATGTGTATTGGGGGAAATTCTCTTCTGTTATAACAACAGGTTTGAATCCGGGGAGAGCGCGGATGAGTTCCCTCTGTCAGCTCTGGCTCTCCATGCAGGGACATGAGAGAAGCCTCCCACAAGGATGGTAAAACATCAAAACATCCGGCCGTCCCCTGGGCAACGTCCTTGCAGACAGCCAATTCTCTCACACCAGAAGTGACACACACACACACACACACAAACAAACCAACAGTTGAAACCTTGACATTTTTTTTAAAAAACCAACCAACCAGGAAGCCTATTTCGACATGCATCCAGAGACCAAGAATCCCAATTTTTTTCTTGTCTTATTTTTGGCAAAATTCTATAATATGATTCTAAGGAGAGTCATGGAAAAATTGTCTAAAGCTTGATTTTTTAATGACTAAGACATTTACCAAATAGCTGAGGAGGGAAATGCTGGATGATCAGTTAATTGGAGTTTTGGCTAGCAACTTTGACTTGTTTAACGTCTTCTTTTTTTAAACAAGAGCAAGGCACTCTGGCCTAGCCATGTTGATCCTGAAATGCCCTCTTTTTCATCTGTCAGCTTGGGGGGAAATGGCTCCTACGTGGTCGCATGAAAATAGCAGATGATGGCCACAATGACAATATGTCGTGAGTACTTGGGAATGAGTGCTTGTCACTTATTGGTGCTTTATCTTGGGGTCCTGAACTCGCACTGTTCAGCCGCAGGCAGTCCAGGTTAGCTGCAGGCACAAACATGGTTTCCAGCTATCCAGAAGGCTCTTCCTAGCCTGCTCTCACACCTTTTGTGATATCTAGCAGTGAGCCAAGGAAGATTTCCATGGCATGGAGGGGGATATTTGGCGATGCTCATCCCTGCTGATCAAACAGCAGTTGAAAGTGCTGCCACAGGTGCCAGTTAGAAATTTGGCAGCCTTCATCATAATTGAAAGTGGGATTCCTGAGCACAAACAAATTATTCATAGGTCTAATTTTATGCATTAAGAGCAGAATCCTGTTGGTATTGGCTCGTGGTATTTGGGGAGCAATGCATAATGGTGGCCTGTCATGAAAGAAAGCTCTGCGCCATCTCTCAAGCAGTTTGGAAACAAGTTGTACAGCTTTCCCTCCCAACAGAGATAGTATTCATAGCTATTCTCTCCCCCTCCTTCTCCTGGCTACCACAATGTCTGTGGCCATTTCACCCCTGCACCCTTCTGCCACCTATCCTGGCATAGTAACAGAACTGTGAAACATATTTTTTACTGGGTTGTTGTAAGTTTTCCGGGTTGTGTGGCCATGTTCCAGAAGCATTCTCTCCTGACGTTTTACCTGCATCTATGACAGGAATCCTCAGAGGTTGTGAGGTCTGTTGGAAACTAGGAAAATGGGGTTTATATATCTGTGGAATGTCCAGGGTGGGAGAAAGAACTCATGTCTGTTTGTGGGAGCTGTAAATGTTTCACTTGGCCACCTTGATTAGCATTTAATGGCCTAACAGTTTATTATTATCTATTTACCATATTTATTTACCGCTTTTCTCAGACCGAAAGTGACTCAAGGAGGTTTAAAGTCAACACAATTCAATGCCCCTAACAACATAAAATACAATTTAAAACGTTTAAAGATCTGGCTTTTTAGTGCCTGGGGAATCCTTTGTTGGGAGGTGATTAGCTAGCCTTGATACACCTATCACCTACCTCAAACAGACAAGAGTTCTTTCTCCCACCTTGGACATTCCACAGATATATAAACCTCATTTTCCTAGTTTCCAACAAATTTCACAACCTCTTCACAAGCCATAGATGCAGGTGAAACATCAGGAGAGAATGCTTCTGGAAAATGGCCATACAGCCCAGAAAACTCACAACAACCCAGTGATTCTGGCCATGAAAGATTTTGACAATACACATTTCCAATCCAGTAGACGTCACCCCACTGATTTCATTTAATGCTCAGGAATGACAACATGACTGATGAAAACTTATTTTGATGTGGAACTCTTAATAGTCACATTCCGATTCAATATTCAGTGCAGTGACAGTGCTCTAACAATGGGTGTAATGTTATTCTTTTTCTCTGATCTATGCATGCATCTTTATGGTATACACAGGCAAGGCTCTTTCTAAAATAGTGGTCAATAGGAGGAAAAGTTTTGTCTGGTTCCCTTTCCTGTGTGGACTGTTCTGGCAAAGGAAAGAACAACAGATGACGGCACACTGCTTGGGTGGTTGGAGACATTTCCCCCACTTTTTAAAGAAATGTTGCTTTTATGATTGCCCAGTATATGGCTAGATCAATAAACACAGACAATGTTGTATAAGGGCAGAAGAGGACAGTAAATGCTCTTTTAGACAGGCACTTAAATCACCTTGATGTTGGTCTTCTCTGGTGCGGCTGAATAATATCCCAGAGCATCTTTTTTGCTGTTTCTGGTTCCAAGTCGTCCTGCCTTCCACCACTAGAGTGTGCCTCAGCTTTGGAAGTAAGGCTTTGTAGCCTGCCTCTGAATAATTAATTAAAAACACTGCTTAAAAATTACATTCTGCACCTTCTCCAAGCAATTTCAATTAGATTTGACAGGCCTGTCAATTACATTTTTTGGAGGGTGAAAAAAATATATCCCACAAAGCCACTTTATGAGCTTTTTCTGAGATCATACCTGCCTTGTCCCCCCGCCTTCCTCTCCGCTTCCTCTGTTCCTCCCTAACATCCCACCTTGCCTTAAAATTATGCTCTGCATCTGACAATTTTAGTCCCATTGACAGCTGGCGTCATTTGTGAAACTTGAAGGATTTGCAAACAATCGCACAAAAGGCTTGCCCAGATCAAGAGCTGATCCAGACTATCCCGGCTAAGGCGCCAATCACACCCTCTTTCTCCTTTCTCTCTTAATCCTACCCTTACAATATGGTTGTGGCCACTTCACCCTTTCCCTTCTGAGATGAGAATCTCTCGAGCTTGTAATCCTCAAACTGGCTTGCAAGAGCTGACTGGGAAAAGCTGCTTTTGGACCGAATTACCTGAACCTTAGCGAGTGTAGGCAGCCTTAATTTGCATTCACTGCTGTGAAAATGCTCCCCGTCTTTTAGAAAGAGATGTGCTGCTGGCAGTGCGGCAGCACAACGCAGGGTGGCATCCTTTCTTTCCCTTGCTTGATTGGCAGCTCTCTTGCTTTTAATGGAGCCCTTGTTTTAATTTTGCTTTTCAAGCAGCAGGGCTTTCATGCGCCAGGAGAGGTGGTTTCCTCATTTATACCTGTAAAGGAGGTCACTTCTTAGCCTATCCATTCACCCATCGCCGTAACCTTTGGAATTATCCTGGGCTCTCTTTCGAACAGTGTGTGAGGAGCATAGCAATAAGATGCGCACACCTGCTGACATGCTCTGCCAGCACTTTATGCATTATAGATACACTCAGCCGACAAATCTGGATGGTACAAACCGCCGTCGCACTCATGCACCGGATGACCTCTTTTCTCTTATTAGTGAAATGCTGCATGTGGAAACACGGGGTTGCTCCCACCTACTGCTACAGCCTGGCAAATTTTGGAAAAGATAAAAATAGAACTGGGGGAACACACTGAAGGCAAGTGGAAGTCTTGCCAAATGCTAAAGCAATCAGGTCCCTGTGGCATCTTGTCATCGTTCTGCAGAGAAGAGAACTTGTGCTGCTAAAAAGCATTCATCTTTATGGGTTCCTAAGCAAGGCGATGCTCCCCCCTTTAACCCAATGCACTGGCTCTCTAACCATTTTCTTACCCAAAACCAGATCCTTGTCCTTATCTTTGAAGTCATTACCTTCTTTTATCTCCTTGCCCTCAACATCTAGGTGAGTGTTTCTCAACCTGGGGGTCAAGATCCCTAGGGGGAGGTCACAAGGGACTGTCAGAAGGAACGCCAAAGACCACCAGAAAACACAGTATTTTCTGTTAGTCATGGGGGCTCTGTATGGGAAGTTTGGCCCAACTCTATCAGGGGGGTTCAGAAAGCTCTTTGATTGTAGGTGAACTAAAAATCCCAGCAACTACAACTCCCAAATATCAAAGTCTATTTTTCACAAACTCTACCAGTGTTCACATTTGGACATATTGAATATTCATGCCAAATTTGGTCCAGATCCATCATAGTCTGAGTCCACAGTGCTCTCTAGATGTAGGTGAACTTATTTTTGTCGTGTCAGGAGCAGCTTGAGAAACTGCAAGTTGCTTCTGGTGTGAGAGAATTGGCCGTCTGCAAGGACATTGCCCAGGGGACGCCCAGATAATTTGATGTTTTTATCATCCTTCTGGGAGGCTTCTCTCATGTTCCAGCATGAGGAGCTGGAGTTGATATAGGCAGCTCATCCGCCTCTCCCCGGATTTGAACCTGCGACCTGTCGGTCTTCAGTCCTGCCGGCGCAGGGGTTTAACCCACTGCGCCACCAGGGGCTCCAACTACAACTCTAAAACTCAAAGTCGATGCCCACCAAACCCTTCCAGGATTTCCTGTTGGTCATATGAGTTCTGTGTTCTAGGTTGGTTCATTTCCATTGTAGGTGGAGTTCAGAATGCTCTTTGATTGTAGATTAACTTTAAATCCCAGCAACTACAACTCCCAAATGACAAAATCAATCTCCCTAATCCCCACCAGTATTTGTGCCAAATTTGGTCCAGTGAATGAAAATACATCCTGCATATCAGATATGATTTGTAACAGTAGCAACATTACAGTTATGAAGTAGCAATGAAAATAATGTCATGGTTGGGGGCCTTCTAGGTTCCCTTCTCCCAACTAGGCCCCAAAAGAGGAAGCCATCTTTCCTGTTCCACACTGTGTCAGTGTAGAACAAAAGGCAGCTTTTGACTGAGTGATCTGAAAAAGCGTCCTATAGACCACTGCATCCCCCAACAAAGACCAATAAAGACCAAAGTTGGCACACAGAAGCACCCGTGACCCATTCTACATCCTACTGCAGTATGGAGGAGGATGGCCCATGCATGATGGGACTTGAAGTACCTCCACTCAATCCCCGAGACCACTACGACCCACATCCAATGACTGATCAAGACCAAACTTGGCACACAGAGCCCCCATGACCCATTCTACATCCTGGTGCAGTTTCAAGCAGGATGGACCATGGATGATGGGACTTGAAGAACGTCCACTCACTTCCCAAGTCTGCTGCAACCCACATCTAATGAGCGATCAAGACCAAACTTGGCACACAGAGCCCCCATGAGCTAAATCCCGGTGCTGTTTGGAGGATGGACAATGGATGATGGGACTTCAAGTACCTCCACTCACTTCTGCTGCAATCCTCATCTAATAACCGATCAAGACCAAACTTGACACACAAAGACTCCATGAGCCACTCTACATCCTGATGCTATTTGGAGGAGGACGGATGATGGATGATGGGACTTGCAGTACCTCACTCACTTCCTAAAACCACAACAACACTCATCCAAATACCAATAAAGACCAAACTTGACACAGAGAGCCCCTATGGCCAACTCAACATTCTGGTGAGGTTTGGGGGAGAACAGACTATGGATGATGGGACTTGCAGTACCTTAACTCACTTTCTGAGACCACTGCAATCCTCATCCAATGACTGATCAATACCACACTTGGCACACACAGCCCCCATGATTCACTCTCCGTTGAAGTACAGTTTGGAGGAGGATGGACCACAGATGATGGGACTCGCAGTACGTTCACTAACTTCCTGAGACCACTGCGAACCATATAAATATCTGATAAGGCCAACCTTGATACACAATTTCTTTCTCAAATAACCCGGGCAGCACCGGGTCCCCAAGCTAGTATGAAATAAAATGAATGAAATTAAACTCCTCCCTATCTCCCCCTCCCTATCTCCCAAAGAGACTCAGGGCGACTCACAACCGAATATACAATGGCAAACATTCAATGTCAACAATAATATGTAAACAAATCAATAACAACTCAGTTGCAAAATAAGTCTCACAAACAATGTAACCCCCCCTTACACAAATCCAACTAATAAAGAGTATTCCCCCCAAAAACTCCAAAACAACTCAGTAAATTATAAACCAGCATAAATGAACAAGACATTAAACAAGTCCACATAATTACTAATATATTAAATCCTTAAAATATCATTTAAAATCTCTAAAATTAGGCTAAAATTGTTGGGGGAGAGAGGGAAAACAGTAGGCCAACAGGGTGGATGTTAGCAGCTAGGTAAGTTCCAAATAGATGTACTTAATCCTCCTCCACAATCTGAAGAGGAACCAAAATATAATAATTTAACGTAATAGCATAGTAATAATGTATTACAGGTAACAGTGTTAATAATTAAACGCTATTAATGAATGACACTTATTACCATTAAGGCAACCATAGAGACATCCTTTAAACAGCAGATATTCAGATACCTTTATGCAGTTTTCCACACTTATGGAAACTTCTTCACAATGCCTTTTTGTTCAAGTCACAGTTCGGATGGTGCAAAGTTATGAGTTTCAAATATGCAGTGAGGAGATAAGATTTGAAATATTTACTAACCTGTGAAGCTCATTAGTTCACTTTTGAGTGTTGAGTAATCTCTCAGTTTATCCTGACCACATTGTTGTGGAGGTAAACCAGAGGGATCTTATGTGGACTGCCTTCAACTCCTTGAATGAAATCATAGAATCATAGAGTTGGAAGAGACCTCGTAGGCCATCCAGTCCAACCCCAAGAAGCAGGAAATCGCATTCAAAACACCCCCGACAGATGACCATCCAGGTTCTGTTTAAAAGCCTCCAAATGATGAGCTATAACTGTAATAAAATATTAGTTCTACATAGGAGGAAATATGAGGAATATAAAAGGAAGGCTAGGCTGAAAATAGTATATAGGAAAAGCCACATCTTTCCATGTTTTCTTTTAGAAATTCTACACGTTTTTCAAAGAATCACAGGGGACCATAAAATCAAACCATTTGCTATACAAGGATACACAGCTATAACACGACTGAAATATGCCCATACATTCTCTAAGATCTCCAAAGAAGCAGAGTCCATCACCTTCAGAGGCAGTCAGAACAGCTCTTATAGTCTCCCTAACGTTTAGGTGAAATTCTGTTTTGTGTAATTTTAATCAATTGATCTGTGTTGTAATCTCTGGAGCAGCAGAAAAGAAGCTCACTTCACGTTCTACATGGTATCCCTTCAAATATTTAAATATGGTTGTCTCCCAATCTTCTTTTCTCCAGACTAAACATGCCCACCTCCCTAAGCCATCATTCTTCACAGGGATTGGTTTCTAGACTTTTAGTGTTGCATTATGTAAATATGAGATTTATAGCATAAGCAACAATGCACATAAATTGTGCAGAAAAAAACCCAGTATGTTTACCAGCCTCCTGCATTTAAAAGCAGTTGAATCTTCATGGCACAGCACTGTTATGATGGAAGCATTTAGGACCCCAAATGTCATAGTGAAGGACTTGCAAACAGCATAGGAGACATTGAGGCAAAGTTGTGAGATGGAACAGATGTGATATAACACCTGATGCGCAATACAACCACATTTATTTCACAGTACTACACAATTGTTTTGTAGACTCACACCATCTACTCCCAATGATCTGCGTAGGAGTAACATTGTTGTGCTATTCTTACACACTATGAGACTGATTCACATGTCATACTTTTTTTGTGTTAGGAATGACTTGAGAAACTGCAGGTCACTTCTGGTGTGAGAGAATTGGCTGTCTGCAAGGATGTTGCCCAGGGGATGCCTGGATGTTTTGATGTTTCACCATCCTGTGGGAGGCTTCTCTTATGTCCTCACATGGGGAGCTGGAGTTGAAACAGGAGCTCACCCTTCTCCAAGGATTCTAACCACCAAACTGTTTGTGAGCAGTCTTGCTGGCACAAAAGTTTAACCCAATGCACCACCAGACGCTCCATGTAACACATGTAAGCATAGCTATGAAACTCTTCCAGAGACAAGTAGTTTTACCTGGGAATGCAACTATACTTATTGCAGCTCTGAGAAGCTTCTGGACCTAGCATAAGGAATATAAACTGGAGCTCCACCCTGCAACTTCTGCAAATCCACTAATTTTGCATTATTTAGAAAGTTACTTTAGTAATTAGTTCTACTGCTTCAAGGTCCATATCAGTATTGTACCAACTCTTATTTTCCTATTGCTCAAAAAGAATTAAAACAGTTTTTTCATACTCATAAATCTAATTACTACAAACCACTGTTGATAATATAATGTATTATCTCCTCCCATGTGATATTTTTCTTTTATCACTTAGTGAAGCTACCCCAGAGTGAAATAATTATTTAAAAATGTTAAACCATCATAGGATGTTATCCCTATTTAAGTTATATTGTAGTGTGAGTCCACCATGTTTACCAGAAACTGAAAATAAGCACTAAACAATAATTTGTGAACAAATTATTTACAACTTGTAAAGTCTGAAGTCTGGAAATGGTGCTTGTGGAGTGATGATACGCAGCTGTAATCTGAAATAACAGCTGAAGATGTACGGAAAATCTCTGATACAAACTGAGTATGTGGGTGGAAAAATAATATGTAATTCTGTGCAGCGTTTGTACTTATCTTTTTAATGTTGGTGATAAATTGTTTTCAAAAAGAGATTACTGCTATAGGCACCTATCGCCGTGGATCTCCTACAGTCCTCTGGCTCTCCATTTTGATGGGTTTTAGTGCTTATTTTTGTAATGATTGCAGAAGCGAGAAGAAGAAACCTTCCCTTTTCTGCAGTGCCACACAATGCTGTAGTCTCCAATGACTCAACAGAGCAGAGAGGACCAAAGGCTTGCTTCTGCAATGCACCCAAAGGAGGGACATTTATACACTTGGTGAATCATTAAAAGGTAATCGCTTAAGCATTGACATGAGAAAGCTCCTTCCCCCGGAAGCAATTTGCTGGGTTTTTGAGGAGAGAGATAATTTGTGGGTTCTTGTTTTGTATCCAAATTTGCACCAGCTGCTATTGAAGCTCACAATGTCATCAAATTGGGAGACAATGTGTTGCATTTCTCTTTACAGAATGTACAGCCTTCACATTTCTGAATGCCCAATGAGAGGGATTTTAAAACAGTGTGATTGATTGACAGAAGCCCTCTCCCTCATACTGGTTTAAGAACAGACGGAACGAGGCTGCATGAAATTACAGCTTGCTTTAAAGTTCTAACAGAAGGGCTTCTAACAGTCAAACAGCTTGAAGAAGAAAGGTCTTCTGCTTTATGGACCAAGCGGCCTTCCCAAGACTAGCTGGGCTCAGGAGAGGATGACTGGAATGAAATGTTGCTATTTAAAACAAACCATTCTGATACCTGAGAATTCAAAGTGCTTTTGGGTTGCTGTGAGTTTTCCAGGCTGTATGGCCATGTTCCAAAAGCATTCTCTCCTGACGTTTCACCCACATCTATGGCAGGCATCCTCAGAGGTTAAGGGGCCTATTGGAAACTAGGCGAGTCAAGTTTATATATCTGTGGAATGTCCAAGGTGGGAGAAAGAACTCTTGTCTGCTTGAGGCAGGTGCGAATGCTGCAATCAGCCACCTTGATTAGCACTTAATGGCCTTGGAACTTCAAAGCCTGGCTGGTTTCTGCCTGGGGGAAACCTTTGTTGGGTGGTATTAGCTGGCCCTGATTGATTCTTGCCTGGAATTCCCGTTTTTTGAGTGTTGCTCTTTGTTTACTTTTATGTTTCTAGATTGGTGTTTGGCCGCTGTGTTCAAGGAACATGAAAGCACTGCAGGCTATTTCAACCTGAGACGTCAGCCATAGCAGAACACCTGATGAACCAACCTTGACATAGCATATTATTTGAAAACACAGAAATGCTGGACCACTCTAACAACTACCATGTCAGAGAAGCCACTGAAATCCACAAGCATGTAGACTCCAACAGAAAGGAGGAAACCATGAAAATGAACAAAATCTGGCTACCAGTATTTTAAAAAAAACCCTCTAAAATCAGGACAGTAAATAAAGAGCAACACTCAAAAAGCATGGGGATTCCAGACAAGAATCAATCAGGGCCAGCTAACACCTCCCAACAAAGGATTCCCCAGGCAGCAACCAGCCAGGCTTTGAAGCTGCAAGGCCATTCAATGGTAAATTGCAACATTCACACTTGCCTCAAGCAGACAAAGAGTTCTTTCTCCCACCCTGGACATTCCATAGATATATAAAGCCCACTTGCCTAGTTTCCAACAGACCTCTCAACCTCTGAGGATGCCTGCCATAGATGTGGGCAAAATGAAAGAGAATGCTTCTGGAACATGGCCAGACAAATACTCACAGCACCCAGTGATTCCAGTCATGAAAGCCTTCGACAACACAAAGTGCCATTAATTTTTCCTTATAGGTCACTTACAGTGTGAACTATAACTGACTTCATGAAGGTATGCAAACTACTGCTATAGAAGAAAGGGAGTAATAATAAGGTGGAAAAAACATAAACATTAAGGAGAAAATAATATTAGGGCTAGCCATACAGCCATGTCAATGAATACTATTAACATGCCTTGGTCACCAAATGCTAATAGATGTATAGAAGACAAAGTATCATTAATTTTAACTGAAAAACCACATGGGGTAGGATTATTATACTATGAACTGTCACATTGATAGTTATCAGGTGTCAGGTGCCCAAAGGTGGAAATTATGTGGTGCTTTTGTTAACTGTGACTCTCAATTGTCTCAATCTTTGGCTATACTGGCTAGAGCTGCTGGGATTTGCAGTCTGGAGGTCTGTATGTATTCTGTCTCTATATTAACCCGTTACCTTAATCTATTCTAGAACCCGCTTTTGTAATAATCAAACTTTGCTGTTAATCAGTTTTGTCCAGGCTGAGGATGATACATGACATGCCAAATAAAACCCTGTTCTTTTTTAGAGTTGTTTTTTTTCTGAAATACTTGGCTACATCCTGATGTATTTCTAACCATCCAAGTAAATGGAAAATTGTGAAGCTCATTTGGAGGCTTGATAATTAAGATTCAAGTTATTAACAATGCTCATTGTTTTCTGCTCCCCAAAATATTGTGAAGAAATTACTGGTGGCAAGTTCTTTGTTTGCAGCTTGCATAGATTCTTCTGGAGCAAAGTTGTTTTTTGTTTTTGTGTCAGGAGCGACTCACGCATTCTGGTGTGAGAGAATTGGCTGCAAGGACATCGGCCAGATCTTTTACCATCCTGTGAAAACTTTCGCTCATGTCCCTGTATGGGAAGTTGGAGCTGACAGATGGGAGCTCACTCCACTCCGCGGATTCAAACCGCTGACCTTCAGTTGGTACAAGGGGTTTACCCATTGCACCACTGGGAGCTCTGCTGGAGCAAGGTGACTGGACTATGTCACATAACTACATGGGTGTGCTTTGAGTAGCTTGCTGAGATTTCAAGAAACAGAATGACTGGATGCATAGCTTTGGTGGGAGTGGGTGGGAAGCTGAAAAAAAGAGAGCCCGTCTTCGTAATTTCTTGTTTTATTGCAGCGTTCTTCCCTCTGCCGCCCAGTGTCCTCCAATTATACACAGGCAATGAGTCTAGTTGGTGTCATTTTATCACTAAGCCCCGAATGTGCTTCGAACAAAAGCCATCAAGACAAGTTAGCTCAGATACGCTGCTATTTTCAGGGAGGAAAAGCCCATCTGAATAATTGCGATTGTTTGTATATCCTATAAGCTGGCAATAACTGCAGGGATGAAGTTGGCTGTAGATCAACACAAAATCCCTGGGGTGATAGCCAGGATTTGTTGAAACAGACCAGCGTATAAACTCTTACAGTGTTGCAATTTTACCATATGCTCATAATTAAAAAAGCTTTTTATTGCACTTGCAGCTAGAGGAACATTTACAGATTAGCAGGAGTATGTACAACTTCTGAAACGAGACTCTTCCCTCCCAAGTAGAACAGGACAGCCTCATCCTAACTTGAGACACTGTGTGTTGAAGCTGTCGCCCTCTTTGACAGCCACCGCCTCAAGCAGAGCCTGTTTCTTCTGCATGCTGCGAGAAGACTCGAGTTCATACATAGTTGTCAAATTGAAAAGCACGCTCTCGTGGAGGTAGTGTTTAGGGTCCTGCTGAACCATCCCTTCCAACTGCCGGAGGGAATCCTTCAGCTTCCCCAGATAAAGCAGACAAACAGCAGCATTGTTGTTAGCCTGGAGAGAAAAAATTACATTAGATTTACTTAAGAAGCCAGAAGTTACAGTTCAAGACAAAAATAGCACCACATGGTAAGATGGTTTCCTGTCATATCCTTGACACTGTGGAGAGGCTTGCATCCTCTTTTCGTCAGAGCCTGCCAGAGTGCCAGCCATTACGAACATTGCCTGTTTGCGTAGATAAGGCAGAGGAGTTCATCAAGTTCAAGGTGACTGTCATCCTCCGCCAGGAGCAGATGACTCATGGCCTTCCAGATATTGTTCAGCTCTCAACTCCCATCAGCCTCGGGCAACACAGCCACTGCTGGGAGACAATGGCAGCCAAATTCCCATGGAGATCTGGAAGGCTACATACACACTGCCCATCCCTAATCTATAAAACACGAATGGTGCTTTCCTCCATTCAATTCAGGGCAGTTTGCAGGAAAGACTAGGATCATGCTAAAGCACTCAAATGTGCTACCTAAACACCTATGTCCTTCCAGGTGGAGTCTGGAGGTTTTAAGTTGTCCCTATGCATTTTTGTTTACTAAATTCTCTCTTTTTTTTGTTTACTAAACATTACCTGAACTCTGTGAGTGCAGCATTTTTCCAAATGAAGCAGAGAATGTTTGAGGATAAGTACATCCATAGAGATACCAAGGTGCTTGTTTATAAAGCCATTGTCCTCCCAAACCCTGTTATATGCCTGTGAAACATGGACTGTCTACAGACGTAACACTCAACTCCTGGAACAATTCCATCAGTGTCACCTCCAAAAAATACTGCAAATCTCTTGGGAAGGCAGGAGGACAAATGTCAGCGTGCTGGAAGAAGCAAAAACCACCAGAATTGAAGCGATGCTCCTATGCCATCAACTCCGCTGGACTGGCCCCATTGTCCAAATGCCCGATCACCATTTTCCAAAGCAGTTACTATATTCCCAACTCATGAATGGGAAACATAATGTTGGTGGACAGAAAAAGAGATTTAAAGATGGCCTTAAAGTCAACTTTAAAAACTATGGCATAGACACCAAGAACGGGGAAGCCCTGGCCCTTAAGCACTCTAACTGGAGGTCAGCTGTGACCAGCAGTGCTGCGCAATTTGAAGAGGCATGAATGGAGAGCAAAAGGGAGAAACATGTCAAGAGGAAGGCACGTCAAGCCAACCCTGGCTTCTTTATAAAGCAATTGTATAAACATCTGGAAACCGATGCCCTTATTGTCAATACACTATGCTTTGAAGGCCATCATACTTGGACAACGAGGGATCACCTAAGTAAGTAAGTACTAAACTCTGGGAGTGGCGTGTATGTTTTTCTTCTTTCTACAGCACTAACTATATTTTGGGCACCAACTCAAAGGGACAGCACACATTCAATAACCAGTTGTTTCTTACCACAGCATTTGATGGGTCAATCTTCAAAACTTCTGTGAAGAATTTGTGGGCTTCTGCAAAGTTATTCTGGCCAAGATGCAGAAACGCTCTGGGATAAGGATGAAGAGAGAGAGAGAGAGAGAGAGAGAGAGGGAACACGCTCCTTCAGAAAATTACTGCTACTTGAGAAAACGAAAAGCAATAAATATATGACAAAAGGGAACAGCACCCTTGTTTCCTTTAAGATGCAAGTGGCTCTTGACTGATCATCATGAATCAACCTCAAATTATGTTTCTGTAAGTGACTATTTAGGTTTACAAGTATAAAAAATGCAAACCAAAGCTACACTGATGATACAAGTTGTTCTTGGCTACTTCACACATTAAAAGAGATAAATATAAGTTTGCTAAAGGAACTTAACAGGAAGCTGCAACCATTTCTGGTTCTTTGTATAGAATACTTGAATATGTGTTCAAACACATGGATTGTACTCACAATTTTAAACGTAATCTTAAAATTAGTTCTTTAGAAAATTGGATTTGCAAACTAGTCTTTTCTCAAGAATCTTATTTTGACTAGTTATAAACCTATGAGGTTTGGTTTCAGATTTGTCCCCCTGAACACAATACTTAATTCAGAGAAGAAACAGAAACCGAATGGAGGGTCCCCATTGAAGAAAGAGAGTGAAGTGCTAATTTTTACTGATTCCTTCTTATCCCATCCTCACAAAGAATCAAGTCTCATCGTCCAAGCTGTTTAGGAGGATCTGCCAAATACAAGCAGCAGTTTGTCTGGGGATCATGGAGATAGAAAGAAGTGGATGAATATCGCTTCTGTTTTTCCTTTTCTAGCATAACTGGAATTCTGCTGAGCACAATACGAGACTCAACCCCTTCGACCCAACAGGTCTGGCTAGAACTGCAACATCCGTCTGCAAAACTGTCACACAAGTAAACATACACAGTGATCTGAAGGGACAAGTCCATAGTGGACAAGAAATATTTCTAAAGTCAGATTTCTTTTTAAACCAAGAAAGGACAACTTCATAAACCCAAGATAACATGGTTATACCATGTCATACAAATCTCATGGGCTGGTAGATGCCAATCAGTCTTCCTTCTGACAGTTGTAGTTACATTACAGAGAGCTGAAGAGAAAGAATATTCTCCAGGGCCTCTTAAATGTTCACAGTGCATTCGTTGCAAAATCACATTTAAGCTTAATTTAGCTTTTACATTTCCCACCTGTTCATTAAAACCATAATTTGGTTCTTCAGTCCATCCCATTTCTGTGTCACTTTCTCAACGTCTTGAAAATACTTTTCAGCCATCTTAATGTCTCCAATCTGGAGATAAATGTAAGGACAACACAACACATTAAAGAACTCAACGAAGTAACACAATACACAAAAGGTATTATGATTTAAACACTGGTCAGAGAGATATTGACTAAAATAATATATTTTTAATTCAATATCTATTTCATTATAAGGCCCTCAGGGTTGTGGAATAAAAGGCTGACTACATGTAACTACATGCTAGTGTAGCCCCAGTGATGGAGCGGGTTAAACCTCTGAGCTGCTAAACTTGCAGACTGAAAGATCGGCAGTTCGAATCTGGGGAGCAGGGTGAGCTCTGAGGTCACGCTGTTAGCCTCAGCTTCTGCCAACCTAGCAGTTCAAAAACATGCAAATGTGAATAGATCAATAGGTACTACTTCTGTGGGAAGATAACCGCGCTCCATGCAGTCATGCTGGCCACATGATCTTGGAAGTGTCTACGGACAATGCTGGCTCTTCGGCTTAGAAATGGAGATGAGCACCAACCCTCAGAGTCAGATACAATTAGACTTAATGTCAGGGGAAACCTTCACCTGTACCTTTTAACATTAGCTAAACATTCTGAATCAAAGAATGGTCTTGAAAATGTGATCTTGCCCTGTTCTGACTTCTCCTCCTGATTGTTTTTGTATTACTTTTATTCAAGAGAATTATTGCAGAATCAACATCCAGATCTATTTTTAAACAAATAAAAGAAAAAGAAACTAAGGATCACAAACATGAAAAGGAAGGGTATGTACCCACCAAAGCCAACACCATGTTGCACCATCGACATGCAATAACCTCTGTCTGTACTCTAGTCAATGCAAGCATAATGGCCTCCAAATCTAACACTTTGGGAAGCATTTTTCTTTTTCGACATGCATTTCCCTTTCTTCCACTCATTTCTCACTCTCTTTCTCAGTGTCTCTCTGGGGATAACATCCCTTGAAACACTGCTCTAAAAGTAACTATGGAAGCCAACTAATCAGCAATCTGCACCGCAGTCTGGCACAGGAAGCATGAAGTTTTTCCTCAAATGAAGATGGCTGTGCATCTGATCAGAAAAGGAGCAAGTGCAGATCCATAGACTAAAACAATGAGTCTTTGTATGCACCTGAAGTTTCACGTAGCCTGATGTGTTGAATAGTCTCTACAGTATCTGGAGTTTATAAAATGTTCCTGCATCCCCTTAATTTGACTGGCATCTCTGAAGGGCAGAAGAGGTGAATTCTTTGTGTAATGGAAAGCTCGGTGGCCTACATAAATGGTCCAGAAGAGGGAAGAAAAAACAACCCAGTTTCCACTACAGTCTATTATGTGCAGTGAAGAAAAGAAATGACAGAGGGAGTGAAGTGTTGCTGGCAAGTATGTTTTTTTTTTCACTGTTCAATTTTTATTTCATCCTTGATACAAGACTGGGCTGAGAGTTGCTAGGCTTTTGCTTGGAAGACTGACGCACGAGGCTAAGATGCACCCACCATCAAACACAGCTCTCCAGGCAAATTTTAGGGACTTTCAGATTTTTTTCACAGTCCCAGGCAAGCAAGAAACCCAGAAACTTTTCAACAACGCTGTTTGGAGGTTGGATTTATCCTCTTGGGTCAGTGACTATGGATCTCCTCTAGCCAACTCTACCATCTACCATCCCCGAGTACTAGAAGTTATTGTGCAGCCAGGTCCCTATTCCAATACACATGTTACAGCTTTTTTGAAGGAACTAGTATCTTTTGCAGCCAGTTCCCTAAAAATATTCAAACACATGGCTGGGGTATAGTTGCTTCTTGTTTTAGTGAAACAGACTAACACAGCTAGTTGAAAACTGCTTCTTTCTTAGTTCCCCTGTTAGATACATT
The DNA here is from genome assembly GCF_037176765.1 of Anolis sagrei. Taxonomy (NCBI): domain Eukaryota; kingdom Metazoa; phylum Chordata; class Lepidosauria; order Squamata; family Anolidae; genus Anolis; species Anolis sagrei. Next base: position 119,202,176 of record NC_090021.1, read on the forward strand.
AATCCCTAAGGTTTTGCAGCTGTACTGAATTTCATTACAAAGACTACTGTTTCCTATTGCCTCACTTCAGGACAACACTGGGATTCCTCTCCGTCCCGACCAAATCGTCTAAGGCTTAACTTGGTGAGCTCTCTTTTGGGTTTCCAAAAGGCAGTTGAACATTGACAAAGAACAAAAGACGGTATCTCTGGTGCAGCATTTCACGGAAGAAGCAGCATTTCCAGCTGCTCTTGTTCAAGGTTATGTAAGTAAGCCAAGAGGGCTTCTTATGCTTTGTCTTCATTTCTGCGGCACTTGAAGGAAAAGGCCCCATTCTGACAGTAAAACCACTAATTCAAGAATATCCAATAATCCTTCTTCCCTCAAGGCTTTCCACAACCGCTAACACTGAAGAAGACAAGATTCCCTTCTGAGCCTGTTAACATTGCTCTTTGAATTGGACAGACAGATTGCTCCTCTGAGACATGAGGCACTCTCCTTGCATCCTCCCCAAGGTTGGGAAGGCTGCCTTGGCAGCACACGCTGCCTCTGATGGACCTCAGAGCAAAAGAGCGCAGCCAGGAAGTGAACTCTGCTCTTTTCGGCACTCCGCTGAGATCCAGAGCAAACTTCTCTTACATTTATTGATGACCTACAAATCCTTTTTGAACAAGGAATTTCTCCAGATATTTCGTATTTTACAATTGAACATCATTTAAATTCTTTCACTCATAGACAACTTGTACATGTTGTTATCAGAAGAAAACCAAGTTACTGTGTTTGTTTTTCAATTAAAATTTCCAACAGAAGTCCATATACAGGCTGAATTTAACAGGAATTATTCCCAGTTGAGTAGGCATAGCATTGGGAAGGCAACATACTGACAAAATAATTTAAGGGATTTAGTAGGATAGAAATAGTATACACTATTCTGATATAGTAATTCAATGGAAACATTTAATTACCTGTAAACTGATTAATCCAGGATTTATGGTCATGAGACTAATATATGGGACTGGTTGATAGGGAAAATAATACAACAGTGTTTTGTTATTTTTCCTGGCTCCCAATCTATTTGCAATACAAACTCAGTGTGAAAATGTTGACGTTTAAAGCCCTTCATGACTTAGAACTGGAATACATGAAGGACTACTTTGTTCTCTTTGTCAAAACACTGAACTTGCAGTTATTTTCAGAGAACCTCTTCCATGGTCGCACTCAAGTCAGATGCAATAAGCAGAAACTTCAGTCATTAAACTCTCTCCCCAGAGAGACTTTCTTGGCACGTATACCATGTAAAGATCTTTCTATTTTGCTTGAACCTTGAGGTTGTCTTAGCTTTAAAGTGGGTTTACTCTTTGCAAGCCAGCATGGAATAATGGTTTGAGTGGAGACCAGGGTCTGAATTCCCATTCAAACATGGAAATCCTCTGGGTGACCTTGGGCAAGTACCATTCTCTCAGCCCCAGAGGAAAACAAAAGTAAACCCCTATAAATAATCTTGCCAAGAAAACTCAGTCATAGCTTAATTTAGGCTTACCGTAAGTTGGGAATGATCTAAAGAACACACAAAAGTATGTGTTATGTTGTTGCATATATTTGTTATTTTACATTGTTTAATTTACATTGTTTAACTCTGTTGCACTAGGCCTTGCTCAGGCCTTTTATAGCTGGCTATGTCCATTTTGTAATTCTGGCCATTAGTATTTTGAACATGTCTGATGGCGTTATAATGAAAGTGGTTTTTAAATTTTTGTGTTTGTTTTAGCAGGATTTTATGTTTATGCTTTATGATGTGTATTTTGTTTGTATGGTTTTCCTTTCTGGCAACTGAATGTTTTGCCATACATTGGAAACCTCCCTGAGTCCTCTTGGGGAGATAAGGTGGTATATAAATTATTATTATTATTATTATTATTATTTTACTGACACAAAACACGATATTCACAGCAAACAAGATCTATATGCTGGATTTCGTATCAAAAAATCACAAGTCGAACATTTCCCAACCGTCTAGGACTGTGTGATGTATTTTCGAATGATGCGCGAAGATCCAAGTAAGGTGGCATTTTGCAGTTGACAGATCATGATTTTGTCAATGTTTATTGTTTTCAAATGCCAGCTGAGGTCTTTTGGCACGCAGTGTGCCGATGACCATTGGACCACCCGTACTGGTTTATTCCAGAGCCTTTGCAGTTCGATTTTGAGGTCCTGAAAATGGATGAGTTTTTCCTGTTGTTTTTCCTCAATGCAACTGTTGCCTGGTACAGCGACATCAATAGTTCAAACTTTTTTTCTTTTCCACAATTGTGATGTCTGGTGTATTGTGTTCAAAAACTTTGTCAGTCTGGATTCGAAAGTCCCACAGTATTTTTGTATATCATTTATTATTATGATTATGATTATTATCATTTATATTCCTTGCTGTGCCTCATATAAGGTGGCCCACAAATGCTTTTAATAAATATGTAATTTTAAATGGTGGTTTTCTCAGGAGCTTCCATTGGTGAAGAAAATAGGATGTGCCACCAGTTTTATAAAGCGCCCAAGTTCAAACCTATTCTGCTAAATAGTGAAGCTTATTAGTCCGATTAGCAGCTCTGTCAGCAACAGACTTTCCTGCTCTTTGGAACAGCAAACTAATGTTAATCAACTTTTTCCTATTCTTGTTGCTATAGATCTCTTCTTATGGAAGGTAGGGTGTTCCTGAAACTGGTATGGAGAAAGGTAGCAACTTCAAAACAAGTAGGGCTGAGCCTGTGTTGAACCAGATGTACCTCAAATCTTTAAGGTAAGGGTAGGAAAGGCAGCTCTCCAGATGCCTGAATTGCAGCTCTCATCAGTCCTAGCCAGCATCTTCCATGGTGGAGAGTCATAGGGTATCATATGTAATCCACTGACAAATGAGCCACATATGCTTCATCTTTGCTTTAAGAACTATGCCAGGGCAGTGGCAATAAACTATCCAGGTGGCTCTGTTTGGGAATCACTGATCAATTCTGCCCACCCAGAAAAACTTGCAATTAAATAATGACTTGAACAACTGGATGGAATGGCAGATATAGGAGTACTTTATATTAATCTTGATTAGCAACTAACAAAATTTATTTATTTATTTATGTATTTATTTATTTATTTATTTACCCTTTCTCTATCCTGAAGGGGACTCAAGGTGGCTTACATAGAGGCAATTATTCAATGCCTTAAAACACATGCAAAACATTAAGTTTAAAAGAAATCAAATTAAAATTAATACATATTAAACATTTAAAAGCATTGCATCCAATATCAAAATCATACCATCCAGAATTTGTAGTCCAAGGCTGTTCCATGGTCACTACACATATTCCAAACCTGTTATTGCACTGCACTATTCTCTGAAAGCCTGATCCCAAAGCCAAGTTTTTAGTTTCCTTCTGAAGGCTAGGAGGGAGGGGGCTGCTCTAATGTCATGGGAAGGGAATTCCATAGCCGAGGGGCCACCACTGAGAAGGCCCTGTCTCTTATCCCCACCAGTCGTGCTTGTGACAAAGTTGGGACCAAGAGCAGGGCCTCCCCAGAAGATCTTAACCTCTGTGATGGTTCATAGGGAAAGATATGTTTGGACAGGTAAGCTGGGCCATAACTGTTTAGGGCTTTATAGGCTAAAGCCAGCACTTTGAATTGTGGTCAGTAGCAGACTGGCAACCAGTAGAGCTGATGCAAATGGAACACTTATCTGTTTTCATGTATTCTGTATGGTTGCTTATTAATATATCTCATATGTAAGTGACTGGGTTTCCCTTTAATATGTAGTGCAATGCAAGACAACTTACAAAAAGTGCAAAAGCCCTTCTCTAGAAAGCAGACCTCACCCAGTATTATATATAATTTCAACAAGGCAGAGGCTCTTTAGACTAGAATCTTATTTCGGTATTGTCTGGCCATATCGATTGTGACTGTGGTGTTCAGCTCTGTGTGGAATCGTAATCTAAATCTTCAAGGAAAGCTAGCTAAGAATAAATCTGATGTTGTAAAAGAATTAAGACGCCGTCTGCATGCTGCTTTACACATTTTATAGGCAAGCATGGTGCGTCCAAGTTGGCACTCTGTTCAGTTAGCCACTTGTTTGAAATCATAACCTGGAATATGATTTAGCTGTTGGTTGCCTACAATTAAACAGTACAATCACTACATCCCTCTATGAGTGAACTGGCAATGTTTAAAACACACAAACATTTGTTCTACTGTGATCACGAGGAGCTGTCACTTGGCTTTATTCAGAATCAAGCACATACCTGCAGGAAAATCCTTCCAATTCCACTCAACAGCTGTGGCTCTTGCTCTGGGTAATATTTGATGACCATGTGATATGTCTCCACAGCAAGCACATAGTCCTAGGGGGCAAAAGAAATACAAATATAAAAAGGAAGCACATAAAGATGGGGCTGCAAGGTCAGCATTGATTCTGTGCTCTCTTGCCTAGTTTAAAGAACACCTGAATGCACAGATGACAAGCAGATTGACAAAAACAACAAAAGCCACGAGCCTGATTCAAAACTGAAAGAATCTCAACCATATTTGAAATTAAAAAAAAGGAGTCTTCCCCAGACTAGAACTGCATGTTATTCTATCTGTTTTAGCAAGAGAGGAGACCACAAGAAGGCCCACAGCTCAGTAGAAGACACATTTTTCTGTTCCCATCTCACAGTAAGACAGTGTAGCCCATTACCACTAGGTATTGTTTTGCAAAATCTCAGCCGCTCCAGCCACCATAGCCAATTGCTGAAAGATACTGGGAGTTTGGTGAATGAGCTAGGATTATACAGTATTTGGATGTCTGTGAGTTTTCCAAGCTGTATGGTCATGTTCCAGAAGCATTCTCTCCTGGCATTTCGCCCACATCTATGGCAGGCATCCTCAAAGGTTGTGAAGTCTGAGAATGGACTTACAACCTCTTTTTTTCGTGTCAAGAGCGACTTGAGAAACTGCAAGTTGCTTCTGGTGTGAGAGAACTGGCCATCTGCAAGTACGTTGCCCAGCGGACACCCATAAGTTTTGATGTTTTACCATCCTTGTGGGAAGCTTCTCTCATGTCCCTGCATGGGGAGCTGGTGCTGACAGAGGGAGCTCATCCACACTCTCCTCGGATTCGAACCTGTGACTAGTCGATTTTCAGTCACAAGAGTTTAACCCATTGCGCCATCGGGGCTCCTCTTACACCTTCTGTGGATGCCCGACATAGATGTGGGTGAAACGTCAGGAGAGAATGCTTCTGGAATATGGCCATACAGCCCTGAAAACTCACAGCAACCCAGTGATTCCAGCCATAAAAGCCTTCGATAACACATTACACAGTATTTCTCTGTTTTGACTCCCATGTAATGTTTCTGAAGATTTGATTTTTTTAATTGTTTTATTGGTTTTTCCCACTCCCACCCTCCCCTCCTTGTACATGCCATTTATACATCAAACTACAGAAGTTACATTTGAAATATCAGTCTCAGTCTTAATTTTTCTGCTCCACATCCTGATTATATATATGTAGTTGGCTCTCTGTTGGCTTTTGACATTGATCTTTCTCTCCATAAAACATGTTGACTACATTTCACCATGATCCCAGTAAAGCCAGACAGGAGATCTCAGCACTTACTCTACTTTCAAGACGATTTGCTGGAATTTTCCATAGAACTGCTACAAAAGGAGTGTTTCCCCTTTTCTACTGAACAGTGCAACAATCATATCAAGTCAATTAAGAGAAATCAAAACTTGAGTAAGAGTGGTGAATTAGAAGATCCAGGAGACCATTTAAGGTGCTCTTTAAATCCCATTTACATATGCTGAATCTCAAGGAAATCAATGAGATTAAACACGTAACCAAAGTGTAGCGCCTCATCCTCAAGAGCCTTGTTTATGCGTGGACTAATCGGGTCATCAGTAAAATGGGTCTTAACACAAATGAATGTAGCAGGCTCTTTCAGCTGCTATGGAGCTACTGCAAGAGACATGCTCTTATTACTGCCGCATAATTTAAACAAGATTTATGTTGTATGTCTGCTTTAAATTAGAAGAGAGGATGTAAATCAAAAGAGAGTCCTTAGGCATCAGTCTCACAGCTTCCTAGGACAGGCAATTCTCCTCCTTTCTCATCTAAAGTAGTTTGAAATCCAGCTCCTCTTTGCCCTCTCCTCCTCCATCTTTCTTTTTAGGCTCCCTTAATAGCCAGAAATGTGAAAGGAATAAAATACATTTAAATGCAATCTAAAAGGCAAACCCTCACAAAAGCAATCTGATCTGTACTGTGTTCACATATAAGGCAATATTCTCAAAAGATTTCCATCTGAAAGCGGGCTAAAAATGTTGTAGTGTATCCCTCTCTCTTGCAGGCATAAGCTTTTTTGGTGTTTTTCGGAAGCAAACATATGCTAAGAAACATAATTTTTTACTTATTTGGAAAGAACTATACTTCTAACGTGTTAGCTTTCTAAATATGGGGAGACTGTAATATGGGCACACTTTCAATCAACCTCATGGAGTCATACAATATGCCTGTTTTATAAGAAAAGAAGAGAAAAGAGAGACAAAGACAAGTCTCTGCCCAAGAACAAAATAGTCTATTTTGGATCTCCCCACAAAATGAACAAGGAAAAATACAGGAAATGACAGGTGTGAGCAAAGGTGTATTTCTAACAGGGAGATCTCATCTTCCAATACTCAAGCATACAACAACTGTTCACATAATTATTTTCCAGTTAGTCTTGTGTGGTGGAATGTGCCTGAACAAAATCCCTGGGGTGTACTGTTGATTTGGGAAGTATATATTTTTTATAATGTCAGAAGTGACTTGAGAAACTGCAAGTGGCTTCTGCTGTGAGAGAATTGTCTGTCTGCAGAGAGGTTGCCCAGGGGACCCCTGGATGTGAGAGGCTTCCCTCATGTCCCCGCTTGGGAGGCTGTGGCTGACAGTCGGGAGCTCACCCAGTTTGCAGATTTGAACCACCGACCTTCAGGTCAGCAGTTCAGCCAGCACAAGTTTAATTCATTGTACCAGAGTGGCTCCCCTGGGAAGTTAATAATAAGCAACCTTTTGAAGTTTTATCTCTCTATTGAAAACTTGTTCCTAAAATTAAATATATTGTCTTCAAAACCTCTTCCACACCAATTGAGAAATTGTTGTCTGGTTTCCCCTGGCCCAACCATCCTGTGCAGGGCCATTATCTTGCAGCTTTTAGTCCTCAAGTCTAAAGACGTAACCAGTTTATCTGTTTTTAAAAGGGACAGCACAATAATATAGTTCTTCCTTAGTGCTCAGTTGATAATGAACAGTTTAATTTATGCAATTACTCCTTCTCCCACCAGAGCACTGCCCCCCCCCTTTTGCACTAGAAATCCCCTAGTTTCAAAATCAGTTCAATTAATATGAATCATAGACTCATCAAGTTGGAAGAAACCTCATGGGCCATCCAGTCCAACCCCCTGCCAAGAAGGAAAATTACATTCAAAGTATCTCCAACAGATAGCTATATAGCCTCTGTTTAAAAGCCTCCAAAGAAGAAGCCTCAACCACAATCCAGGGCATAGAGTTCCACTGCTGAACAGCTCTCACAGTTAGGAAGTTCTTCTTAATGTTCAGGTAGAATCTCCTTTCCTGTAGTTTGAAGCCATTGTTTTGCATCCTAGTCTCCAGGGCAGCAGAAAACAAGCCTGCTCACTCCTCCCTATGCCTTCTCTGGACATATCCTTGTCAACGTCTCCCTTATACTGAGGTGCCCAGAACTGGACACAATATTCCAGGAATGGTCTGATCAAGGCAGAACAGAGGGGTAGCATAACTTCCCTGGAACCAGACACTATGCTCCTATTTATGCAAGCCAAAATCCAATTGGCTTTTTAAGCTGCTGCATGACATTGTTGGCTCATGTTTAACTTGTTGTCCATAAGGACTCTAGGGTTTCTTCTTCACACGTACTGCTATTGATCCAGGCAACCCCTATTCTGTATTTTTACATTTCATTTTTTTCTGCCTAAGTGGAGTATCCTGCATTTGTCTCTGTTGAACTTCATTTTGTTAGTTTTGGCCCATATCTTTCTAGTCTGTTAGAGAGATGAACAAGCAAGGGCTTTGTTGGAAGGTGGAAGTACAGACAGATTGGCTTTCAGACCAATTCCAAAAGATCTTAATATACAACAGAAAATCAATGCTGACAACTAAATGTTTTATTTGAAAGAATAATTAATTCACCTGCAAAAAACCCCCCAAGTACACAAAATTCTTAATTATCTGTACTTGTGTGATTTAAAATATTAATGGGAATGTTTTCAGTAATCTTAAATGACATTGCACGCTAATCAGAATTTTCCTAATAAGAGGTAAAATACAAAGAAATTAAAATTCATGCCCACTTCCTTCACAGACCATGTGGTTCACACAATATAAATTAGCAGTGTTTACATGCCTAAGTGTGTGTGTAAGTAAATTACACAAATTACTCTGCCCTGTGAGTCACCTCTACATTTGCAGCTAGGTGATGGTTCCCATTTGACACCTCCTAGAAGGAATATTGCACCTGTCAAAGAGGAAAGGGGCATATCTGTCTCTTCCCCTCGGACGCCAAGGATAGCATGAAAATCACACCAGAGGACTGGAAGATCCCTTTGTAGAGACTATGCTGTGGGTAGCTACAGGAACAAAGAGAGGAATGGAAAACCCTAACGTGCAGAGGTTTTCCTCATACTTTTGACCATGATGGAAAGGCATCTATGGAAGGAGAAAATTCAGGCCCTAATGCCGACAGCAATCTTTACTGTAATGTCAAATAATTTTGATGTACTATATGATCCAATATACACTGGTATGCATCCATCATATAAATTCCTCTGAGTTTCAAGAGAATGTTTGTTCTGACCTGTGGGAATATACCAAGAGTGAAAGTAAAGGTTTCCCCTTGATATTAAGTCTAGTGGTGTCCGACTCTGATGGGTGGTGCTCATCTCAATTTCTAAGCCGAAAAGCCAGCGTTGTCTGTAGACACCTCCAAAATCATGTGGCCAGCATGACTGCATGGAGTGTCGTTACCTTCTTGCTCACATTTGCATGTTTTCGAACTGTTAGGTTAGCAGAAGCTGGGCCAAGCAGTGGGAGCTCAGCCCGCTCCCCAGATTTGAACTGCTAACCTTTTGGTCAGCAAGTTCAGCAGCTCAGCAATTTAACCTGCTGAACCACCAGGGGCTCTGGGGATATACTGACAGGGTTAAATTTGAGGTTATATCAAAGAGAAACACATAATGAAGTCCCTGGGATTGTGACCACTCCCTTGAATCCACTTTTAATCCTTTATGTTAGCATGTAAATATTACTCCTAGTAAAATAATCTTTAATGGTGATCTCACCGAAGCTGGAAATAAGGATGGGGAAAGCTGTAAACCACTTAAGGTACAGGCACAGCATTACCACAAAAGGGATGTGAATGCTCAAAAAGGTTTTGGAAGTCTGTACTTTGAGATGAGCATTTTTTCAAAGCATGATTGCCTCTGAATCCTAGACTGTGTTGCAGAATTTCAAAACAATACCTTAAAAAGAAGGGGGAAAATGAAACCATCAAGTGATTAGCTGTTATTAAAGAGATACTACATGAGAGATTTACTACAAAGGAAAGGAGTAAGGGTTGAATGGAGAATATCAATGTCTATAGAAATCTGCACTTCTACTGTATTATTCCTGGAAAACCACAATGATTACAATGATCATGAAATTGTTCACCACAATATTACTATTCCGTATTTAAAATGAAGGATTCTTTCCATCCTTGTGTATTTAAGAAATTGTTTTGCTTTCGGAGGCAACAGAAAAGATGGCACCACACTCTGTTTCATGCAACCCTTGACTTGAGTCGCAATTGCATTTTAAATTCTGGTAATAGAAGAGATCCTCCAATACACTACCAGGAAGCACTTTACAAGGGGTCCAATTACCCCCCCCCCCGCCAAAACCCCCCACTAAGGCTAGATCTACACTACCATATAATCCAGTTTCTGATCCCACATTATCTGCTTTGAACTGGATTATATGAGTCTACACTGCCACGTGATCCAGTTCAAAGCAGATAATTTGGGAACAGAAACTGGATTATATAGCAGTGCAGACGGAGCCTCCGGGGGCGCAGCGAATTACACTGTTGAGCTGCTGCACTTGCTGACTGAAAGCTTGGTGGTTCAATTCTGGGGAGTGGGATGAGCTCCCACTGTTAGCCTAAGCTTCTGTTAACCTAGCAGTTCGAAAACGTGTAAATGTGAGTAGACCGCTAAGGAAGGTAGGTAATGGTGCTCCATGAAGTCATGCTGGCCACATGACCTAGGAGGTGTCTATGGACAGCGTTGGCTCTCTGGCTTAGAAACTGAGATGGGCACCCTCTACCCGCCCCCCCCCCCCCCAAGAGTCAGACTTACTAGACTTAATGTCAAGGGGAAACTTTTATCTTTACCTTTAGATGGGACCTAAGAAGGGAAAGACAAAAGAGCTACACAATGGCTTTTGAGTGTGACTACGTGGAGTAATGAAAGCCAGCCTGGTGCAGTGGTTTGAGTATTAGACTTGGATATTGGGGAACCAGGGCCTAAATCGCCATTTAGCCATGGAAACCCACTGCGTGACCTTGAGGAATTCACATTCTCTCAGCCTCAGAGGAAGGCAAGGAGAAACTCTGATCAAATTCTGCCAAGAAACAGTGTTGACTTGGGTTTGCCGTAACTCAGAAATGACTTGAAAGCACACAACAACAACATGAGGAGTTATACATCTGGAAAGGAGCTGGAGGACTGATCACAATTTGGCAGGACTTTTGGTGACAAGGAATTAATGAAGAAGCATTATGATTCAGACTGTAACCCCCTGATGTTCTTGCTGTAAAGTCAGCAATGAGAGCTGCGATGGCACAATGGGTTAAACCCTTGTGCCGGCTGAACTGCTAACCTGAAGGTCGGCAGTTCAAATCTGTAAGACAGGGTTAGCTTCCATCTGTCAGCCCCAGCTTCTCATGCAGGGTCATGAGAAAAGCCTCTCACAGGATAGTAACACATCCGGGCGTCCCCTGGGCAATGTCTCTGAAGATGGCCGATTCCCTCACACCAGAAACGACTTGCAGTTTCTCAAGTTGCTTCTGACACGATTAAAAAAAAAAAAAAGCAATGAGACATACTCGTTCCCAGGACTCCTTGACAACCCTGAGGAAGTACTGGCTATTATTTATTTCCAGACACAGCAGAAAGAAATGGAAGACTTGAGCAAAACAAAGCCGAATAAGAGTCAGTCTAAGGGAAGGGTGTGTGTGCAAAAGAACAATTTTCCTATGTCCCTCCCTTCCTTTGCAGGTATATGGATTGCATGAGGCTTAGTGTGAACAGCCAGGCAGCCATTGCAGAAGAAGCAGTGTTTTAAATAATTTAAAAGCAAAATGTTAATGGTGACTGTGATAATGTGTGCAAACAGAACAAGAGGTAAACGTGAGAGGAAGCAGTTCTAGCTGTAGTAGAGCGGAAGCCTAAAAGTGTATGTCCTGCATTGTCGCTGCTTGGCCCCTCAACATGATTTCAGTCAGAGCGCCCAGCTACATTCCACAGATTGGTAACCAGAAACTAACCCAGCCTCAGCTTCTCCTGGCATACTACTCGCATAAATATGGTAACACTGCAGCAACGGCACCCACCTACCTTCATCATTAGTAGACAGTTTGCGGTGGAGTACATCACCCGGCCCAGACGTGACCTCCACAGCTGAATAGAGGCTGTAAAACGAGAGCAGCTTGTGAATGTGCACAAATAAATTAGAAGCTCTTTCCCTAGTCATCAATTATCAGTCATATGCATCCTGATTTAAACGATTTCCCCTCGTTAACATCCCTGCATTTTGAGCACAGTGCTTCTAACATCCTGCCATGTTGCACCAGGAAAAAAAATCTTGCACCCTCTCAATAGCGAGAGCCTTGATTGGTGAAAGGAACAGACTGCCGGAATAATTGAAGCAATAACACAAAGCTGGGAAACGACCTCTCAGCTTTAAGCTCAGGCAAATCTGTAAGGAAGCATCCGTTTTCCAATATCAGAACAAAAGGCAGAGAGAGAAAGAGAAAGTCAGTATGACCACTGGTGTGCAATCATATAATTTAAGTGATCAAATGTGTACTATACAGCCTCCTCAAACTGACCGGTGAAGTTTTAAAATCTAATTTTGCAACCAGAGCATGAAGGTTTAAGGACTGTCTCAGTCTGGGGTCCTGCACTCTTGCCTCTGGCTTATGAGATGGTAGGAAAAACCTGCTAAGCCAGTCTGCCACCCCTACGCTATTAGAGCTCATGGGGTTTAAAGGCGGATGCATAGACACACAGCCAATCTCTCACTCCTTTCGTTTGCAGACAGGCTGCTGATGGGAAAGAACAAATGGCTCCTGCAGATCTTTCACCGCTCAAAGCCAACTACAAACACTGCACAGCCCACTCAAGGAGTCTTTTAAGCTACAACATGAATGCGAGCTAAAACCTAGTTTAGAATTTGGATTAAAAAGTGTCTAGGACACACATACATGGAGGTGAAAATCCCCTACATCCAGTGACATACTTCTGAATCAACACATCATAACAGGTGATAAATTTACTTGTCTTCAGGTTGATATCCCATTCAATCTTTTTTTTCTGTGTCAGGAGCAACTTGAGAAACTGCAAGTTGCTTCTGGTGTGAGATAATTGACCGTCCGCAAGGACGTTGCCCGGATGTTTACCATCCTGTGGGAGGCGGAATCTGACAGACGGCAGCTCACCCAACTCCCTGGATTTCAACCGCTGACCTTTTAGTCAGCAGTTCAGCCTGCACAAGGGTTTAACCCATTGTACTGCAGGGGACTCCTACCCACTCAATCTGATGTTTGGTGTTAATACTTTGAGATATGAATCAATACAAGAAGGGTAATAAAGAAGAGTGTGGAGAAAGGGGGCCCTTCCAGACAGGCCATAAATACCAGGATCTGATCCCAGGTTTTCTGTTTAGCCCATATCCCATATTATCTGGCTGTGCAGACTCATATAATCCAGTTTAAAGCAGAAAACCTGGGATCAGATCCTGGGATATAGGATGTGTCTGGAAGACTCCAGAGCCTCAGGGTCCTTCCACACAGCCCTATATACCAGAATATCAAGGCAGGAAATCCCACATTATCTGAGTGTGGACTCAGATAACCTAGTTCACAGCAGATATTGTGGGTTTTTCTGCCTTGATATTCTGGGATAAAGGGTTGTGTTGAAGGGCCCTCAGTGTGGGGAAAGGGAAGAGCGAAGAGCTTTCAATTCATGTTGTGTAGTTGACCACAAGGCCCCTGAAAAGTGAATTTTTGGAGGTTGAAAACTGCCCCCCAAATCCCTGAAAAGAAGCAAAACTACTGCACTTAGAAGCTTCTATGAGTGGTGTTGAAAACATTGCCCTAATTCAACCCTTCTAAGCTGAAAATCTTGCTGAAAGCCTAGAATTCAAACCAGAAGTGACTTCTAGTTGTTATTCTGTCTGATTTGGGGTTGGAAATCACTCACTACAGGAGTCACAGAATTTAACCTTGATCCCAATGCAGTTGCCCATCCTAGTATAACTGAATTGTTAACAACAGTCAGGAAAAGTCCTCCACTTTTCTTTTATGACACAATATTTTCTTCCCAATGACTACACACATTTGCCTCATGGTTTGTTTTTCTAATAACTGCATTGAGAACAAGCAGAGAATTATTTATTTAGAACAATTCAAAAATATGCCTTGATATTCCTTTAATGTCATGTAGTGCCTTTAAAGTAAGTGTTTCTGTGTGTATGTGGTATGATTAAAAATAAAATAATAAATATATCTTTGTTCCTAGCCCAAAGAACACCCTCCTCCCATAAAAACTGTAGCCAATGTGATCGCCAAAGTAACAGATCCTTGGGTTGCTGTGAGTTTTCTGGGCTTTATGGCCATGTTCCAGAAGCGTTTGCTCCTGACGTTTCACCCACATCTATGGCAGGCATCCTCAGAGGTTGTGAGGTCAATCTCACAACCTCTGAGGACGCCTGCCATAGATATGGGTGAAACATCAGGAGAGAATGCTTCTGGAACATGGCCATGCATCCCGGAAAACTCACAGCAATCCAGTGATTCCAGCCATGAAAGCATCCGACAACACATTATCTGATTCTTCTACAAATTGCAGAAAGCTGACTGAGATTTCTCAAAACCTTTCAACCATTCCTAGATGCCACTGGAAATTATGTCAGGAAAACCTGTTTTCCTGACATAATTTCCAGTGGCATCTAGGAATAGTTGAAAGGTTTTGAGAAATCTCAGTCAGCTTTCTGCAATTTTTAGAGATAAAAGTCAGCAAGAACCATTGTGATAATTCAAGAACTAATCCCCACTTAATAAATCAATGCAATAATAACAAATAAACCAACAGAGAATATGCTCTTTTCTCATTACAATAGCTGCCATGTTACGTAACAACTATTGGTACTATTAGTATTATTTAGAGTTCTTCATTTAAGCCCTCGGTGGCACAGTGCGAAGCCTCCCACAAAGATAATAAAACATCAAATCATCCAGGCGTCCCCTGGGCAACGTCCTTGCAGACGGCCAATTCTCTCACACCAGAAGTGACTTGCAGATTCTCAAGTCTCTCCTGACACACACACACACACACACACAAAATTAAGCGTTTTTTTCTTTCTGCATTTGTTTCAAGCAATCGTTTCTTTGCTTCTCTGTGAGTTATATGTTGTGGAGCAGCTGCAGGACTTGATGTCTTCCAAGGAGAAGTGCGGGGAAAAAACAGAAAAGGAAAATGCTGCCAAGAAAATGGTGCAATGCTAAATCTCTTTCCTCCCACTGAACAAATGGAGAATGAGATCCCCTGCCCTGCTCTTAAGGGGAGGCAGAGCAACAAGCTGGTTTGTGCAACACCTACTCAGACCAGCAGTAGGGAAATTATACTGCAGATTTAATCTCATAAAGAATTGAAGCTGTTCCCAGTCACAGTTCACAAGCCATACGAGTGTGGATATAGAGATAGAAAGATAAATAACGAAAGAGAGAGAAGTACTGAAGCTGTTTCCAATCTTAGTTCACGAGGAAAATGTGTGCGTGTGTGCCTGTGCGTGTAAATAAATAAAAGCTTCCCCTCAGCTGGAGTTCATACACAAACATATACAGAAAAATCCCTGCAGCTCCACACATACATACCAAAGCCCCTTGTAGGGGAGCCGATCTGATTGACCTACTCTGGAAAAGATGCCAACAGTCCCTACAAGTGTCCTCAGGGCGGCATTAAGCAGACAGGCAGCTGTAATGTTGCTGCACTCCAAGCGCATAATAACCTCTTGCAGATGCTCAATCTCTCCCCCTTTCCCTCCTCCTCCATCACCACCACAAATATTCTGCTGGCTGCCTCCTGAAGCTAAGCTCTGGAAAGCAGCTGCAGTGACAGAAAGCACAGGCAGACACAAACAACAGGGCTGCCTGGTGGGGGGAAGGCAAGAGAGCAAGATGGGGTGACCAGGAGACAGCAAATGTCTTAAAAGGCAATAGTGAGACTTAAAATCTTTTTAAAAAACCAACCCAAATTCCTAGGAGTCGGTTCCCTGATAGTTAACATCCACCACACTGGAGTAACATTAGAAGGCTAAGTTCTGTGTGAGTGAGATTTTAGGATTTATGTATTTAGCATTCTAATGCTCTAAAGAAGAGCATGCCACATCCATCATATGCTAAGCATATGCTTTATTAGGCTGGCTGTTCTATCTCAGTCCTGGATCTAGATGCCCCCAACACCTCACTTTGCGTGCATCTACACTGTAGAATGAATGCAATTTGACACCACTTCAACCGCCATGGCTCAATGCTATTCACTCACAGGAGTTGTAGTTTTACTAGGTCCTTATACCCTTCTCTGCCAAATAGTTTTGGCGCCTCACCAAACTACAAATCCAAGGATTCCATAGGATTGAGCTATGGAAGTTAAAGTGGTGTTAAACTGCGTTAATTCTATTGTGTAGCTGTACCCTCTGAAAAGGATGGTTCCTATCTTCATCTACTTTCTATTGTCCCTCACTGGCTAAGCTTGGAGATGTTTGCATGCACGCTGTATTTCAAGAACACTGGCACACCAAATAGTGAGGAAACGAAGAACTGGGAAGGGAAAAAGTGGGCACATAGATTTGAGATGGTTGCCATTTGAAGCAAGGTAGCATGTGGCGCACCAGTGTCACAAAATGGCAGCTATCTTGTTTAGAATTTTATCTACATATTGCATTTCCCCCAATACGGCACTATTGCCTAGCAGCAAGCCTTCCACAATCCCTAGCCAAAGTGCAAGAAAATGTATCCTGTGTCCTGTAGGGAAGACTGTGTAGGAGACAAAAAGCAGGAATGGTGACACGCAAGGCAGAAACTGTCCTGCTTTCAGGTCTTTGGGTTGCCACATTGATTGGTTAGCCAGGTATTGACTGGTTAGCCAGGTATTATTATTATTATTATTTACTTTATTTATACCCCGCTAACATCTCCCAAAGGACTCGATGCGGCTTACAAAGGCCAAGGCCACAACAAAACAACAGCATAAAAAATACAACAGTAAAACTCATAAAGCAAATAATAAAACATCAAGCAAAACAATAAAACACTAAAAACATGACACTATGACGCATTTAAAACCTAAGGCAGGGCCAAATGTAATGGACAAAATTTAAAAAGTGCTGGACATGACAGTTGAAACGTAGAGGTTTTTGGAGGTAGGTGCAATGTGCAAACAATCCTAAATAAAAATATGGAACGCTTCACGAATTTGCGTGTCATTTTACCTCATTTCCTTCATGGGCCAGGATTTAGCACTGCAGATTAACTGCCAGCTGCAGTAAATCTTGCCAATCAAAACATTGACAATTTGAAGGCTGGATGAGCTACTGGCCTTTAGCCTAGCTTCTGCCTACCTAGCAGTTCAAAAACAAATGTGAATGTCTCAATAGGCATTGAAGCTGTTCCCAGTCACAGTTCACAAGCCATACGAGTGTGGATATAGAGATAGAAAGATAAATAACGAAAGAGAGAGAAGTACTGAAGCTGTTTCCAATCTTAGTTCATGAGGCAAATGTCTGCGTTTGTGCCTGTGCGTGTAAATAAATAAAAGCTTTAAAGTGGGGAGATATTTAAGGCACGCATAAGGAAATGCCAGAAAAATTCCAGCAATTCAATCAAGGGGGAAGTTTACAAACAAAGCTCTTCAGCAGGGAAAGTAGAGCGACAGCACCACCCCACGACCAGAACAGAGCACAAGCCTCCAAGATGCCAAAGATGGGAAAGCCTATATATACCTCTATCTATGTACAGTTGTCTTTCTTGCCAGTGTATAGTGACACTGAATGTTTGCCGTATATGTGTTCTGTGATCCGCCCTGAGTCCCCTTCAGGGTGAGAAGGGTCGAATATAAATACTGCAAATAAATAAATGTCCATTTCCACACTCAGCTGGCCCAGAAGCATTTTACCTCTGAAATCTCACAGAATGGGATGCTGCTGATCTCACATTTCCCCATTACCGACCTCTAGTGCTGCTGTGGCACCACTAAACACGGGAAATAAAACGAATACTATGGTTCCACAAAGCATTTGTGATTGAATTCTATTCCTCTTAACAATCCCATTATACCTAATTTTGTGGGCAAGTTCCCAAACGCATTTTACGATAAAGGTGAAATTCCATACACATTCAGCAAGCACGATGCCAACGGTCTCTTTTAGATCAATAGGACTAACTCCTGGTTGAAGGACCACTTGCTTTTTCTACCCATCCCTCCTTTCCCATAAGTAATAATAGAACTGGCCAACATACATTTTCTTGCCCGGAATGTTAGCCCTGTTTCTGGGTACATTTGACCTACTGATTCCAAAAATGGCATTGTTTTCCGCCTATCCATACTAGTCCATGCAATAAAGGACATATACCATAAACCATTCACCATCTGCTTGCCCACAGAAATCATGAATACCATATCTAAGAGATTAGAGCTGATGCAGTCTATGCAATGCAGTTTTCCTTATGGGAATGGAAGGTTGAGTAGAGAAAGCAAGTGGTCCTTCAACTAGGGGAAATCTATTGGATAACCTTAGACATGGGGCACAAAACTGTTTCTACACAAGGATTTCCAAATGAACATGTCAAACTGCATTTTGCAGTGTCTTGACCGAAGAGGACCTCTGACATCATGAAACTCTTCAAAAGGTAAGCTTAGTGTTCAGTACAACAGAAATGCACTGAACACTTCAAAAATGCTGAGGATCTTCAAAAATCTCCAAAAATGCCGAGGAAGAAAAATAAAGATGCACCACCTTCTCTGAAAGTGATTCAAAAGAGAACCGAAACAATGTACCAACACATTTATAGACAAATGAGAGGCTGTTGTAGGTTTTTTGGGTTATATGGCCATGTTCTAGAAGCATTCTCTCCTGACGTTTTGTCTGCATCTATGGCAAGCATCCTCAGAGGTTGTGAGGTTTCACAACCTCTGAAGATGCTTCCCATAGATGCAGGCGAAACATGAGAGAATGTTTCTAGAACATGGCCATATAGCCCGAAAAACCTACAACAACCCAGTGATTCCAGCCATGAAAGCCTTCGACAATAAAATGAGAGGTTATTTTTGCACAGGTGTTTGCAAAGCTGCAAATGGAACAAAACATACATTTAGTGCAGTTACATTGCAAAAGACGCAAGTTCCAAAGTACCTTCCATCATGCCCTCAGTTACGTTTCGAATGCCCATAGGGGAAAAGTGACAAAGTAAAAATGCTGCAAAATATGCAATCAGAATATGGAAACAAAGATTCTTCAAACAAAAGATCTAAGAAGCAATGACACTTCAAAGGGCAAGCCTGGATCTAAACAGGAAGGCTCAAGTGTCAGGGAGAGAGACAGATGGAGACAATGAGCCGAGTTTGAAGACTGAGTGCTTTTTCGGTGTCTCTTCAGTGCCTCAGAATCACACTGCTATAATCATAAATCTGTCATTCTAAAATGGCAGCCATTTTCTTTTTTTAAAGCTGAAGTGGAAATCTGATTTAATGTATCGCTGTGATCAAAATAAAAGGCAAATCTGTGAAATGAATTCCAGCAATCAAAGGACAAGGTGCATCACTTTAAAGGCTGAGCAGGCTGTATAAATGACAATACCACTGTTTTAACAGCTTCAGAGCAATCTTGTGAGAACTTCTGACAGTTACCTGAGCAGGTGATAAAAATGCATGGTCTGTGGAAAAGAAGGCTTCAGGGGATACCTACCTTGTCTGTTCTCCTGGGTAATGTTAGTCATGCTTCCATCTTCCGCTAAACCACGTTCCAGGTTGTCTAATATCTGCAGCGAATGTTTTGAAACAGTTTTCGTCAATTTTAATACAATTTTGAAGCAGAAACATGTGTGTTAAACCTAAGCCCACCACAAATGGTTCTTGCTGTAAACAGATATTCAAGCAGTATTCTTTCTAAAAATGACCATTAATCTTTTTATCTGGAAATCCTATCAAGGGAGGCTAGGCTGGTACCCTGGTTTTTCACTGAGACAAAGCCTTTAAAAATCGAGACAGATTTTTGATGATCAAGCACCTGCTAAAAAGTTATGCTTATTTTTGAATTGTTTTTCAATCAAACTCTTAATTTAATTCTATTTCATAAGCTTTGTTTATTTTTAAATGTATTATTCTTTTATTGATATGCACCTTGTGTTCAAGCCTTTCAAAGAATGGGGCATAAATACAATTTATTGTAGGTTGGAGGTTGATGGAACTGTACAGAACACATCCTGAGAGTTAAAATGCGTGATATATGTGTCACAGTCATTAAGCATGGTAGATGAACCTCTAGCATGAGGGTCTTAATCAGTGGTTCTCAACCTGTGGGTCCCCAGATGTTTTGGCCTTCAACTCCCAGAAATCCTAACAGCTGCTAAACTGGTTGGGATTTCTGGGAGTTGTAGGCCAAAACACCCACCGGTTGAGAACCACTGGTCTAAATAATCTAGTCCTAACCTGGCCCACCGAGAATCCACCGAGAATCCAGAAATAGCTTGCAGAGGGATTGTGTGATGACTTTTGGCACCCCAAACCCCTCTCTCTTACGCACAGGAAACTCTTGCTTACTTTCCCAATTGGGAAGGCAAGCAGTACAGAGGAGAATCCTAATGGTCACAAACCACATTTCTTCCTAGACCATGTTAGCATTCCAAATTGGGAACATAAACTTGGGGGTGGGGGTTGAGAGGTAGTCTTTTCCTCCAATCAGTTAACAGGGACAACAGTGGGAGTTCTCCCACACCCTTCCACTGCTTGCAATCACCATTACGATTGGGATGGGGATGCCCCAGAACAACAGGATAGAAGTTATTAGGAGGAGCAGGAGTTGATATTGGGGTGGAGAAGTGGGACTAGGCAACACTAGGAGGGAACAACCCCTCCCACCCAGCCGCAATAACACTTAACACAGAGATTCCAGACTGTGAGTTGTGACACATTAGTCTGACACCTAGGACAGTTCCCATTTTCTGGTATGTGGTAGTAAAGGCAAACTCAAGGAAGTCTGTTCAACTTCCATCAAGCTAAGGCTCAGATGCAGATGGAAGGCCCTCCCTTCTATTTCAACTGCAACTGTTCTGGCCTGGGAAAGAGAGAACAAGGAGCAGCATCTGCTGGACTTAATCCTCTCCACCATTGCCATTCCCCTTTCCTAGCCTGTTGTTATGTCTTGTAAAGCTGAGGGTAGGAAACTGTCAAATTAACAATTTGCAAACTGCTCTGAGATCCTTTGTGGTGGGAGAGTAGGGCATAAATATTCAAAATAAATAATGTGATTTACTAGGCCAAATGCTGTACATCTGTGACAAAAAGCTAGCAGAAGTTTGATGTGCTTATGAGCTGCTCTGGATTTTATTTTAAAAGGTTATAACGTATCTTGTAAGGTACATTTTCTAATGAGCTAGATTCAGTTTTGTGGGTCATAACTACACAGATTTGTGCCGAAGAGCTATATTCGAATCAGAGAAATACAGAACCATTATCACCTCCATGGTTATTGCTCCAGCCTCCTGGCTGTGAACACAGATTGTAGGTAAATTGGCACCATTTCATGGTGAGTGAGACAAATCTCAGTGATACATGTCTTGCCATTGTGGGAGAAAGCCTTGCCACATTGCAATGTTCAACAAAAAGCATAAAAATTATGGAAAGGTCTACAGACACCTTTCCATAATGTTAATGTTCAGAAAGAAAAGTGGAAATAAACTTTAAAGGTCAAGTTCTGAACTAAATAAGCCTTTCACGAATACACGGGGCTGTTGTTTTAAAGCACACCAGAGCATAATATTTTCACACCTTAATATTTGCCCAAACATTTCATTCCTATAAGAGTTTGGCCGATGCAAATGAATGACCTAGTTGTAATGAAGCTCACGGGGGAGTACAGCACAAAGGAAGAGGACATGCTTTGAATACAAAGGATCCCTAACATCTTCACTAAAAAGGTCCTCAGGCAGCTTGGCCAGAAAAGGCACGTGCCTGCCATCTCGGGAAATCTGCTATCATTTGGAGGACAGAAGTCAGATGGACCAACAACCTGACTCAGTAGTGTATAAAGCAGGCCATATAAGGTTGTCAACTAATTAAAGAAATCTTAGCTAAGTGATCACATTAATTGTTTAATCAATCAAAATGAACCCAGATTTCCTTATGAAGAATAAAACAATGGTTTTAACCAGGACTCCCCAAACTAAGACCCGATCCAAGATCCAAGGTCATTTACCTGCCCCTTGCTCAAGGTGCACCAAAGTTTTGAAAGCATATAACAACAACAATAATCCTATCTCATCAGCCAAAAGCAGCCCCACACTTCCCATTGAAATACTAAGTTTATATTTGTTAAAATTGTTATTCATTTTAATTATTGTATTGTTTTTATGTGTCTTTTGCACTACAAATAAGATATGTGCAGTGTGCATAGGAATTCATGTTTTTTTCCCCAAATTATAATTCAGCCCTCCAATAGTTTGAGGGACTGTGACCTGGTCCTATATTTAAAAAGTTTGAGGACCCCTGATTTTAACTATCAAATATCTCCACACCATGTTGTTGTTTATTTTTTCAGTCATTTTTTACTCTTCATGACCTCATGGACGAGCCCACACCAGAGCTCCCTGTCAGCCATGGCCACTCCCATCTCCTTCAAGGTCAATCCAGTCACTTCAAGGATACCATCCATCCATCTTGCCCTTGGTCGGCCCCTCTTCCCTTTTCTTCCATTTTCCCCAGCATCACTATCTTCTCCAAGCTTTCCTGTCTTCTCATTATGTGGCCAAAGAACTTCCTTTTTGCTTCTAATATCCTTCCCTCCAGTGAGGAGTCGGTTATTTTCTCCTGGAGTATGGTGGTCCGAAGCATTCTCAGAATTTTCCTCCAACACCACAGTTTAAAACTATCTTCACTCAGCCTTCCTTATGGTCCAGCTCTCGCATCCATAGGTTACTACAGGGAATACCATTGCTTTAGCTATGCGGATCTTTGCTGCCAGTGTGATGTCTCTATTCTTAATTATTTTATTGAGATTGGTCATTGCTCTCCTCTCAAGAAGTAAACATCTTCTGATGTCATGCCTGCAGTCTGCTTCTGCAATAATCTTCATGCCTAGAAATATAAAGCCTGTCACTGCCTCCATGTTTTCTCCCTCTGTTTGCTGGTTATCAATCAGTCTGGTTGCCACAATCTTGAGGAGTTTTTTATGTTTAACTGCAGCCAGATTCTGCACTTTCTTCTTTAACCTTAGTTATAAGGCTCCTCAGTTCCTCCTCACTTTCAGCCATCTCCACACCATACTTTTTGATTATATATTTGAGTCCCCGGAGTGATCATTTTTGGAGGGCCATTGCACCTCCTCTACCATCACAAGAGGGAATACTTCTTCAAAGACTGGGATTGCCCTCCTCAATTTGTTTTTAAAGCACCTTATTCAAAATTATAATTAAATATTAAAATGTGTTGCCTTGTTAGCCAGGACATTTATTTATTTGCCACTTAATTAGCTGACTGAACACAGAAACTCTAACTGAAATACTTATATGATGGGCAGCTGTGAGGGATTCCATTTTGACAGTAAAATCTCAAAAGGTTAAGTTGATGGTTTCCTGTAGAAAGGAAGAGTATGAATGTGGATCCTTTATCTACCCAAAACAAGAGGGACAATTGGATGGAAGATCAGAATCTACCGGCTGACCTCAGGATGATTATTAGGAGATCAGAAAGGCTTTCTGACTGTCAGTAGTTCAACATTAGGAAATATAAATAAATGTGTACAAAATCTCTGCTATGGCTGGTCTTGTGTTCCAAGGATTTATACCCAAGACATCTGTTTTCATTAATTTTTACTGCATCTTTTTGGAGCTCTACTGCACAATTTAGTACCATGTTAGAATCCTAGTTATGTTACTGATCTACAAATCAGCTGCAAATTGATTTAAATATCCCACCCCAATTTACATCTCTTGATTTACAAAAAACAATCAACTTTATTCCCTTAACCTCCTTTTTCTATCTAGTTCTTCCTCCTTGCCTGGTTCTATTTTGCATTTTGCATCTGATTCTGGTTATGAACTTGAAGTTTCAGTAAAAAAAACCAAGGAGATTGCACAAGGTTGAAATCTGTCTATGACTGCTGATTTAAAAACTAGTCAGGCCAGTAGTGGAGGTGAAGACTACTCTTTTGTAAACAGCAAATCTCCAAAAATAATCACTGGAGGTTTAGGAGAGCCGGAATAAATGTGCAGTTTCCCTTTATCATTCTTCCCTTCAACAACCAATATATAGCCAACTGAATGCCTGCTAGACTGTTCCCTTTACCAATAACAATCTTTAAGTGGTCCCAGCTAGATTTTTGAAGCAAGATTTCAACAGAAACAAATGGGGGGAAATAAATTAATATCCACACTGTAACTTTTGTTTGCCTGAAGACAAACCCCTACCAGGCTGGCTCGCCAGGACAAAAGTATATTGATTTATCTAAGGAAGGCCAGCAGTCCAAAAGAAAAACAAAACCAGAAGATGAAAATTCTTAAGAAAAAGCAAGGAGCTCTACAGGGACTCCTGAAGAGAGGAATATGCAATTCTGATTTTCCTAGGAGGTTTGTTCTGGTAATGCCTATAGGCTACATATTTACTCCAGTGAAAGGCTACACAGTTTTAAAATCCTCCTAGAAACAGAAGCACAGCACTGTATTTCATGCAATAAAAATGAATGCTATGAAAACTTTCAAAAAAACAACAACACTGAGAATACATTAAATACTATAATAATATATGCACGGATTTAAAATATAAAAAGCTTCTTTCAAACAATGGAAGTCTTGCCCAAACAGAAGGAAGCTCAAGTTGATAAGGCAAATGAAAAAAGAATTTGAAGAGAATATTGCTAAAAGCATTAAAGACATGTTTATTTTTGCTTTTGAAGACATCAGAAGCAGAAAACTGGCTAAGCATACAGTTGGACTGTTAGACATCAATGGAGTGAAGGCAGTGGTAAAAGAAAAGAAGGAGACTGCAGAGAAACTGAATGAACTATTTTGTGCATAACTTTCTTAGATGCAGGATACATTATTCTGCATTAATGTATTTATTTTCAGGGAAAGTTCCTGAAGAATCAAGTTAAATTAAGGTGATAAGAGATGAGATTTTGGAACTCACAGAAGCTAAAAGCCCAGAAGGTATCTATCCAAGAATTCTTAAATATGAAACTTCAGATTTTACGAAAAAAACCTCATCTTGCGTCATTACTCTTGTCACTTCTAAAGAGGACTGGATAGTAGCTAATGTCGTATCACTTCAAAAAAAGGGAAACCCATAAGACAACAATAAAATTATACATGAGTTAGCTTAGTGTTTGCGTTAAGCAAACAAACAGAATTTTTTTTTATTAAAGAACAAATCTTATTAAAGAAGAATCAGCAGAGCTTCTTTAGATATAAGTGTTGCCTTGCTAATAAGTTGTTGGAGGTTTTTTTCATGTATCAGGACAATGGGGTGGTCCAGTAATCATTGCATAGTTGGACTTTGAAGATACTTTTGACAAAGACCTTCATCAGAGTTTTCAAAGTTAATTCAGTAATAATGATGCAAGAACACTGTGTATACTCAAGGAGCCTATGATGAGCTCCAAAGAGACAAATGGCTGACAAAATGGCATGTGAATTTAAGGACAGAAAAAGACACATTGAAACAAAAACAAATAAGGAGGAGCTGGTGGTGGGGAAAGAGACAAACTGGGATGTGCCTCTCATTTGGGCTGCTTCCCCTCCTTTTGCTTCAGGCTACCTTTCCTGCTCTGCCTTATCCAGGTTGGAGCAGGAGGGTGGGGAATGGCCTTTGGCAGCAAAATAATCATGTGGGTTGTACTTTGGTGAGACACCAGTGTTTTGTGTCAGAGAAGGCTAGAAACCTTATAAAATGACAACCTCAATAAGTGGCAGCCATGGAAATGGTGAGAGTGGCAGCCTCTTTGGGCCACCTGAAATCCTTTCCCAACCTTTTTTGACCAGAGACCACTTTGACCAGGGTCCATTCTCCGATAAATTGGTTTTTGGTAAACTTTACATTCAGTTTAGTTATTTGGGGTGCTGATTCAGAAAATTGCACTGGATAGATCACATCGCCACTAATTTCTGATACAGAACACATGCCATCTAGTAGTCGCCATCTGCTTGCCCAGAGAACACCATATTTAATAATCCAGAGCTGATGTGGCCTATCCAATTTTCTGAATCAGCACCCCAAATAACCCCAGGAACAGGCCTAAAAATGAAGACATCAAGGCGCCCCTGCTTCCAGGCACCACATGGAACAGCTCCTCTCAGGGGGAGGGAGGAGGAGAAGAAGCAGCAGTCAGGAGGCTTGTTGTCACACCTTTTGTGGGTAGTCAGCGTCTCCCTTCCCAACATCTCCATTGCCTCGGCACTATAAGAGGGTTTCGCGAGACCAGTCGCTCTAGTAGCAACGGTGTAGTAACGGTGACCATATTTTAATTCTTGGAGACCACTGGTGGGCCAAAGACCACAGCTTGGGAAAGACTGCTTTAGAGGGTGGCATGTGGCCCGCTGGCTGTATGTGTGCGAGTCTAAAATAAACCTATCTTCACAAATATAAGAAACTCATATAGCTTGAACTAGCAGTGACTAACTTGAAAGGCAGTGTTAAGAGTTGTCATGAAGAACTGAGTGAACTAACAGCTTAGTTTTCGTGTCTGTGAAAAAGGCAAATTCTATAGACTGATTATGAGAAAACACATAAAATAAAATTGCTCATGTTGATCTTGGTTTCATGTTATTGTCCTAACTCCATAACTGCTTCACTAATGTTGAAGATATTTTTGCCATTTAAGAGTACTTTTGAGGTTAGGATCTCCGGTAAAAATAGACATTCACCACTTAATAGGTTTTCACTGAAAGAGGATTCAGTGTAACAATATGAGAGGAAAACACCCTTCTTTTAAAGATACATTTCTCTCTATTGAGCATTATTATATCATATCTACACATACTGGACGCTTAAAGATTGCTTACATTTTTTTCTAGCTATTCTATGTACTGTCAGCAAAGTCTACAGATGCTGAAATTCTGAGTTGACAATCTAGAGGTTTATTTTTACCTTTGTGCAGATTGTTTTCATACTGTGCAGTCTATCGAGTGACTCCTGAGGATTTCCTAGATACTGCTGAAGTTCAGCATGCAAAATTCTCATGGAAAAAGGAACCATGGAACCTGTAATGGTAATACAAAACTTCTGGATTATTATTGCTGTTGCAGTGAACAGTAGGATTGAGCCATAACTAGCAGAGAGTGTCTACAAGGTAAGAGTACTTAATTTGAAAAGTCAAATTAAGCACAAGAACTGACATATGCTTTAGTAGAAAAATAAACTACACATTTTTCGACAGCTCTTTCTTACAGCGTCTCATCCCTCTTTATCATCAGAGTTAATGAACTGTTGTGTAAGTTTTATTGCATCTACTGCTCTTTTGGACTTCTGTTATTACATTGCAGTATGGGTGTTTTTATTGTTTTAATTATATTTCCACAATTGGGGAAAAAGAGCTCCATGTGCACTGCTGCAAAACGAAACAGAACTTAAACTTTTCTATTGTGCTCTCACAGCTGCCCATTTGCTCCATTTCCTGCCACTTGTGGTTTTGGCTCCCAAACACAACTATATTGCTGCAGTTCGCACTCTACTCCTTTTCAGCTTTTTACTCAAACCACATAGATAGATATTTATCATGGCACAAAAAATGATTTTACTAAGCCCGAGATTGTTTATTAAACAAAATTAATGATCCTATGTGCTACTGCATGGAAGGAAAGCTCTTTAGTACAGAGTATTGTGTGCAGTGGAAATCCATAACCTCATCGCATCATGTAGCACTAGTCCAAACGCCAAAGTTTTATTTTGGACTGGTGAATAAAATTGGCATCCAACCTGAACTGAAGCCATTTTCTTTAGTCTAAATCCAACTGTTAGACAAACATTTTGCATGACTTATTGTGAAGCTCACAAGTGCTCTCACCTTGGCTCTGTAAAGCATGATGTTCTTCTTTAGCACTCATCAGTTACTAACAAGGTGAAATGACCTCAAAGATGTTTTAATAAACAGTTATGTTTCTTGTAATTTTGCTAAAGGAGAAGTGGAAATCACATGGCCCTTCAAGAAACTGCTGAACTATAACTACAAGCTTTCCTCACCACATGTTATGTTGATTTGCCATTTTGGGAATTCCACTAAAGCAAAACAGGGAAGTGCCTCACAAACACACAACACATTCAAATGTACTCTGTCAACTAGCCACAGAAAGAAAATTCTCCTTCGTGGTCTCTGTGAATCCACACATATGTAGTTTAATGCATGTGTGTGGATTTCACAGAAGACCACTCAAAGAAACACAGTAACAGGTAAGCAACCATACTTTATTTGGGGACATTTTTGTTTACCTTTTCTCTCTCCTTCATGTCACAATTGCTTTATAAAGCACAGTATGTACCAACATTTTAGAAACTTGTTATGCATATCTATTTAAAAGGTGACAAGGCTGGAAGACAGGAAAAACTATCTCTTCAAGCAGAAGAAATACATTCAAGACCTTGTGATTGTTAGACCATCATCAATAGAGTATATATAGGTTTATACATACTAAAAGATGGATAGCATCAGTCATTGATGTTTTAAAATAGGGCCCCATTTTTTTATCGTAGCAAATTTCTATCAGAATAAAGAAGATATCAGTGACTTAATGAATGTCACATTTTTCAAAAAACCTTTACTTTCTGATTTACTTTCTATGTCGAGTGTGTGGGCATTACAGAGCAAGTAACCCATGTACAATATGGGTGTGCTAGAGGGATGATGACAGGGACTGCAGGAAATGAGGCTGCATGAGAAGTTGCCCTTTCAAAAATCATCTCTTGACTTGTTTCACCAGGAGAAGAAACTTGCTTGCTATTCCAAAAATGAAATATTTTCAGTTATTGTCATATGTCCTAGTTTAAATTATATGAAAATTAAATTAGCAAGACTAAGAATCCCACATAATTTATCCAGAATGACTAATACAATTAGGACCTTGTTCCTATGACAGCTAAAAATAAAAATAAATCACCAGAAGCTTCATTATGTATTCAATCTTACTTTACAATCTTAAAATACATAACCAGCCTTTCATATCAATGCCCTTGTAGCAACATTAACTTAAACAATAAGAACACACAGATTCAGTGTGAAGAGGAGGTTATTTTCAGAATTAGTTGCCAGTGTTTGGCTGTCTTCAATTAAACTTAATAGTGCAAATCTGCTTATAAAAGATTATATTTACATTCTATGGAAATGTTCGAGTAGTTATTTTGGCACAATGCATGATTTATAAGTGTTCATTTCGAACCTTGCTCTGATTTTTGATATTAGTCCAGGATCTGTCTTGTTTTTGCAGAGAGGATAGACCTTTTTTTTTTTGTCTTCTTCTAGTTATACAGTCTATTTGACTTCTATATTGGCCATTAGATGATGTTTATATATATCTCAAGTTGCTTGAAGAATGTGTTTACAAGGAATAGATGTTGACCTTACAAAATTCAGTTAGTCACTCTCCTGCTTCATTTTGTGATCCTGTCAATTTGCCCTATAATTTTGATTATTGTCTGCTTTTCCATTTCAATCTCCTATGATTAACAACAAACCCAGTTTTGGTTTGTGACTAATTTCTTCCTGGAAATAGATCAGACACACAATTTTTATTTCAATTTCTTCTTTTTTTCTGCAGTTGGGAGCATAAAGAATTATGATTGTATTGAAGGGTTCTTCTTAAAATCCTATTGACAGGATTCTGACTTTGTATTATATCCTTTGACATCTACAACTTTCCTCACTATTAATGTTACCCCTAATGTCTTAGATTTTCATTTCCTGAGTAAAACACTGTGTAATTAGATGCCCCATTCCAGCCCACTTTAGCTTCCTCACTCCAAGTATTGCAATGTTTATTGTCTTCCGTGTCTTGTTTTACAATGCCTAGCTTCTCCCTATTCATGCTTCTCATATTCCAACCTTCTACCATATGTGCTGTATAGCTTTAGAATTTTCTTTCAGTTAGGATCATGTCAACAATTAAACGTCTTTTCAGCTTGAGTCCTGAAATATTATTAGCCATAGCATTCCTTGTTCTCTGCTTTCCCCCAGTAGATTGCTGAGTGCCTTCTGATATGGGTAATATCTTGTTTCATTTTGGACCGCCTCGTCGTAGGTAGAAGATCAATGATGGGACAATCATCATAGAAGTTAACCATGTCTCCTTCTGCCATTCTCAAAAAGATCATCCACCAACCCCACTACTGCTGTTTCCCAGTAGTTGTTTAGCACGCTCCCCAGCCTTCATTTTCTTGTGGAGTGAAGAATATTGAATTAGTGATTCTGTTCTTGTTAGAGCCAACTATCCATGTTTTGACTGAGTTATCCTATTTCTTGATTATTTTGGGTGGGATACTAAATGGGAGGGTTTGAAATAGATATAAAAATTAGGTAGTATCATCATTTTGAATGCCTTCAACTTAGTTGTAATGTCCCAATTCTATTTTTCCACTCATTGATTTGTTTACTTACCTTTTTCCATAATTGGTAATAGTTTATCTGAAGGATATTATTTTGGTTTTTAGGGATGTAAGCGTCTAGGTATTTTAAATTCTTTCCCTCCAGTTTTACCCCTAGCACTGCTTCCATCAGTATAGTTTCTTGCTTTACAGGACCATGCAACCTCAACACTGGGAAAATGTAGTGTCATAGTAAGCTTGAAGGTATATTCTGCATATAAATAGTTATTTCACTAAAACAAAGTAATGGATTAAGTTGTTTCACCTCCCCCTCAACTGGATTACTGAACCAGTCCAATGGCATTAGTGATTCTTAAGAACAAAGACTGCCATGAAGCCTGTTGGAAAACAATGGATTGTAAAACTTCACTTATTATCAAAATTAACATTTGTGCTCTGAAATTATTTTTGCAGAGTAGATTTCAAATAGCAGACATTTCTCAAAGGTGGACTACAGAGTTTGATGCAGAATGAACAAAATATATACAACAAAACAATGTAGAAGCTCTTGGTGGGATGCAGGGATAAGTTTAGGGTTCATATATTCACTTCATTCCATAGCAGACATAATATCACAGATAAGTGACACGAAAGGAAATACACTTTGGGTGTATATGCATGTATGTGCCAATCATATATAAAGTTCTGCATGTGCTGAGTTGAAATGGATGAAGAGTGGGAATTAAAATTCTCTACACACGTTGCCTTCAGGTTTTGAGGCATCAGTCTGCAGCCAATGAGATTCCCAAGAGACCAAAACTATGGATTATGCACAGCATGGCATGTAGGCAGAAGAAAGAGTACCAGCTTAACCCTAATTAACAGAACGAGCTGCCAGACAAAGAGTTTCAAGATGCACGTTGGAAGGAAAAGATGGAAAAAAGTGAAGTATTTGGAATATCAATCAAACTTAATAGTTAAATCAGGCAACTATGAGTGACAAAGAGGCAATATATAAAAAGGGAAAGTGACAAAATCATTTCTGGAGAATAATTTAATAGTTGCATAGAAAAAAATACTATCCCAAATGTTAAGAGACGTTCTTGGAAATTCATATCATTTCTAGACTGAAACTCATATGCTGCTTCAAAATGAAATGCATTGCACTTAATTCAATGAATATTTTGAATTGATCTAAATTACACACATGAATTAAATGAAATGTATTCTGTGCCACTTCCATAACCATTATTTATTTGTATCTCGACACATTTGATTGCAAAGTGCATTTTAATTGCCTAATTCATTTAACTATTGTGAATCAAAATGAGATAAATAAATCAAGGATTTTACAGTTATGCTGGTTACACCAAAAATGAAAAGAAAATTAGCAACCATCAGCATATTATCATGCTGCACAGTAGCTAAAATATATGTACGATGTATATTTATTTTATCATTGAAATTAGCAGCTTATCAACATAGATTCAGATTTCTTTTCCCAGCATTTTTCTTAAGGCAAATTTTCCAGGTATGCTTTTTCTGTCTTTCAGCCTGTCATTATAAGAGCCCTCAAACATGAACAAAGAAAATGTTATAGTGTTTCCCAAGCTCTGATCTAATAGATCTACTGTTTTCTGATACAGAAAAATTAGCGATATCTTGTCTCAACGTTGACCTGAATACAATTAGATCAGCGCCCTCCTTCTTGGCCTTCAGAAAGAAAGGAATGGTTGTGGGACCAAGCTTTTGGTTAGTAAGCAGTGAAAGAAATGAACAGGGATAATATGCAATTGACATTTTGAATGGCCTCGGATTATGGTTTTTGGATTATGTGATTTTAATGTTTATATTAATATGTTTTAATTCTATGTTTTAATGTCTAAATGTAGCTTATGTTTTATGGTTTAATATAGTTTAATAGTTTTAATTCATAGTTATATGTTATTGTTGATTTTATGTTTTGTTTTTTCACATGTATGTTTGGCATTACATTTTTGCCATGATTATGTTGGAAACCACTTTGAGTCCACCCAGGGGTGAGAAAAGCAGTATATAAACACAGTAAATAAATAAATTAAATACATTTCAATGTCTTAATTCGTCACTGTTAAGGAACCAAACCAACTCTCCCCCCCAAAACAAACAAACAAACAAACAAGCAAACAAACAAACTCATTCTTTCAGTGTATTTACGAATTATTATTATTTTTAACTTTTCCACTAGGGATCTCTTTTGGCCCAAGAGATTTTTACTTGATCCTGGTTAGAAAGATATATAAAATAGGTATAAAAACCCCTAAGATTTACTCATAACAAATCAGCCTTTGCTGAGGCTCGCTAAACAGGCTGATTTTCCTTTCTTTGTAGTACAATTGATGCATCTTATGTAGCGTCCATTGTCAACACTGCACAACTGATTCCTGCAAAACAGCCACTAGGTGACGTTCAGAAAACTTTTACTGTTGTCAGATTTTTCGAGACCCCAACGTTGAGCTAGGAGACCCCATTTGGGGTTGGGACCCACAATTCAAGAATCAGTGTTCTAGTGGCTCTTAGCTGTGGCTACATTATACCCATCATGATAAATTTAATAGTAAAAACATAAAACAAACCAGTTTACCTTTGCGTCCAGGATATACATTAGGGTAATATTCATAATATAGATCAGGCTGGTCTAGGTTTCCAAATGGTTCAAACTCCATTTCAGCGTTTTGGAAAAGACCCAGTTTCATCAGAAGAGCCAGTCTTACGAACCAAAGCTTAAGGGTAATAAAGGACAGCATTACATCACTTGTCGGCTTTTGCGCTATAAACAGCCTTACTAACCTCTTAAAATATGACAACTGGAAAGGTATATTCACAGAAATTCACATGAAACTAGTTTCAGTGTAACCATTTTTGTTGAAATGTGTAATAGAAATCCAACATTCCTTTGAAAAATGTTTACAACTTCAACTATTGTTGTATTGTATTTTATGCTCTTTATTTGTCAATATAACCATAATGGCTTGTTTTCAGGGTGCATGTACACTATGGAATTTATGCAGTTTGATATCACTTTAACTGTATTTATTTATTTACTTACTTACAGTATTTATATTTTGCCCTTCTCATCCTGAAGGGGACACATGGCAGATCACAGAACACATATTGGCAAACATTCAATGCTGATTATACAATGACAAGAAAGACAACAGATAGAGGTATTTATAGGCTTTTCCCGTTTTTTGGCATCCTTGGAGGTTGTGTTTGGTTCCGGCCCCAGGGGGTGCTGTTGTTCCATCTCTTTGCCAAACAGCTTTCTTTGTTTGTAAACTTCCTCCTTTTTCTGATAGAAAGGCCATGCCCAAAATACCTCCCCACTTTAATGTGGTTCCTATTTAACTACTCACATTTCTTTTCAAACTGCTAAGTTGGCAGAAGCTGGGCTAAAGGTCAGGCGCTCACCCTGGCCTGGGCTTCAAACTGTCAACCTTCTGGTTGCCAGAATTTATTGCACCTTGGTGATTAACTTGCTGTGCTAAAGTACTGGCTCAATGGTATGAATTCTGGGATTTATACTTTGGTGAGGCACCAGCACTTTGGCAGAGAAGTGTAGAAGTTCCTTGTAAAATGACAAATCCCACGATTCCATAGCACTGAGCAATGGTAGATTAAGTGGTGACAAACTGCATTCATTCTACAGTGTAGATGCACCTTAGTATTACATATAGCATTCTCAAGACTTATACAGTACTCTGTGTACTCTACAGAGCATGAAGAATTGGTTGCAAAAAACAAAACAAAACATTAGTGATCTACATTACAATGCTGGTTAGAACCTGGAAGTTACTTACTCTAAATAATGAGTTATATAGAATTCATTCCTTTTGTCAAAATTAAGAAGCAATTATATTAACAATATGTTAGTAACTAAGTGGGGGTTAGTGTCACTCTATTTGCAGTGTCACTTTATTTGACTTTAGGAGAGCTGATTTCCAAAAAATGAAGGAAACGCTGAGCAGCATCCCGTGGACACAGATACTAAAAGACAAGGGAGTTACGGATGGATGGGAATTTCTCAAGAGTGAAATACTCAAGGCGCAATTGCAAACCGTGCCAACAAAGAGAAAAAATAGGACAAGTGCAAAGAAGCCAGAATGGATGTCCAAAGAACTTCTAACTGTGCTAAGACACAAAAGAGACATGCACAAGAAGTGGAAAAAGGGAGAAATCACCAAAGAAGAATTCAAACAAATAGCCAACACCTGTAGGGAAAAGGTCCGCAAGGCTAAAGCACAAAACGAGCTCAGGCTTGCCAGGGACATTAAAAACAATAAAAGGGCTTCTATTCTTATGTCAGTAGAAAAAGGAAAAACAAGGAGGCGATAGGACCTCTTCGCGGAGAAGATGGGGCAATGATGACAGGGGATAGGGAAAAGGCAGAACTACTTAATGCCTTCTTTGCCTCGGTCTTCTCACAAAAAGAGAGTCTTCAACCTCAGCAAGATGGAGTGGATGAGGGATTGGAGGACATCCAACCCCAAATTGGGAAAGAAGTTGTCCAGGAATACCTGGCCGCTCTTAATGAGTTCAAGTCCCCAGGGCCAGATCAACTACACCCCAGAGTATTGAAGGAACTAGCGGAAGTCATTTCGGAACCATTGGCAACCATCTTTGAGAGTTCTTGGAGAACGGGAGAAGTTCCAGCAGATTGGAGGAGGGCCAATGTGGTCCCAATCTTCAAGAAAGGAAAAAAGGATGACCCAAACAACTACCGTCCGGTCAGCCTCACGTCGATACCGGGAAAGATTCTGGAAAAGATTGTTAAGGAAGCGGTCTGCAAACACTTAGAAACAAATGCAGTCATCGCTAATAGTCAACATGGATTTAGCAAAAACAAGTCATGCCAGACTAATCTGATCTCTTTCTTCGATAGAGCTACAAGCTGGGTAGATGCGGGGAATGCCGTGGATGTAGCGTACCTGGATTTCAGTAAGGCCTTCGACAAGGTCCCCCATGACCTTCTGGCAAGGAAGCTAGTCCAATGTGGGCTAGGCAAAACTACGGTGAGGTGGATCTGTAATTGGTTAAGTGGACGAACACAGAGAGTGCTCACTAATGCTTCCTCTTCATCTTGGAAAGAAGTGACAAGTGGAGTGCCGCAGGGTTCCGTCCTGGGCCCGGTCCTGTTCAACATCTTTATTAATGACTTAGATGAAGGGCTAGAAGGCATGATCATCAAGTTTGCAGACGACACCAAATTGGGAGGGATAGCCAATAGTCCAGAGGACAGGAGCAGAATTCAAAACGATCTTGACAGATTAGAGAGATGGGCCAAAACTAACAAAATGAAGTTCAACAGTGACAAATGCAAGATACTCCACTTTGGCAGAAAAAATGAAATGCAAAGATACAGAATGGGTGACGCTTGGCTCGAGAGCAGTACGTGTGAAAAAGATCTTGGAGTCCTCGTGGACAACAAGTTAAACATGAGCCAACAATGTGATGTGGCGGCAAAAAAAGCCAATGGGATTTTGGCCTGCATCAATAGGAGCATAGTGTCTAGATCTAAGGAAGTAATGCTACCCCTCTATTCTGCTTTGGTTAGACCACACCTGGAATATTGTGTCCAATTCTGGGCACCACAATTCAAGAGAGATATTGACAAGCTGGAATGTGTCCAGAGGAGGGCGACTAAAATGATCAAGGGTCTGGAGAACAAGCCCTATGAGGAACGGCTTAGGGAACTGGGCATGTTTAGCCTGAAGAAGAGAAGGCTGAGGGGAGATATGATAGCCATGTATAAATATGTGAGAGGAAGCCACAGGGAGGAGGGAGCAAGCTTGTTTTCTGCTTCCTTGGAGACTAGGACGCGGAACAATGGCTTCAAACTACAAGAGAGGAGATTCCATCTGAACATTAGGAAGAACTTCTTGACTGTGAGAGCCGTTCAGCAGTGGAACTCTCTGCCCCGGAGTGTGGTGGAGGCTCCTTCTTTGGAAGCTTTTAAGCAGAGGCTGGATGTCCATCTGTCAGGGGTGATTTGAATGCAATATTCCTGCTTCTTGGCAGGGGGTTGGACTGGATGGCCCATGAGGTCTCTTCCAACTCTTTGATTCTATGATTCTATGATTCTATGATTGATTTAAAACATTTATATTCCCCCCTTCTCACCTCGAAGGGGACTCAGGGTGGAGCACAACATGTATACAGCAAACATTCAATGCTGGTGCAAGAACAAACTATAAACACACACGAACACTAAAATCAGTTATCTTTAACTAATTTACTTTCATAGTTATGGAGTGTGGCTTCGCCAAAGAATTAAAAAGTTTGAATGAAAAATATCACATGGTTCAAGTGTTGGCTTGTACTGTTGTGTTCAGATTTTTAAAGGGCCACTAAAAGTAATTAGCTACTGTCAACTCAAAGCTATTTGATAATGCAATAATAACTAAATACAGCAAAAGATTTGAAACTATGACTACAGTATAACCTTTTGTAGCCTTGGTTTTATAATATTTTAAATCAAGAAATTGCAAATGCATTTCATGAAACATAATTTTGTACTGACTTTTTCTAAGCATGAGAAAATGTATACTCTTGCTAATGTCATATGTTTTTTTTAGGCTACAATAAGAGCAAGCAACATAGATGCTTTCTTAGGATCTTGTACATGTGTGTGTACTCTGACATTTGTACACCCTGTCACTTGTACTTTTTCGATGCTGGTCATTGACCGTAATAAATCTTGTTGTTGTTTCTTAGAATCAGTTAAGGTGTTTTTTAAATACCTTAAACTGTACACATGGTTCACTTCTGATACGATAAAGTGAAATTGACGAACCTCTGTTCTCATGAAGAACTTCAGATCTGTTTTGGGGGATAATTATTTTTCCAGCAATGCATTATGATGCATTTAAAAGTATCATAAATCGGAGACAGAAGTAAGAGGAGGTTGGAAACAAAACAAACACAATAGTGTCATGATGTTAACATTGGTATGGGATCTCTTTCTTACAACCTGATTGCAGTCTTCTGACTGCTGATGCAAGCTGTATGCAAAAGTAGAATATAGAATTAGCTAGTAGGATTCAGCTACTAGTAGGATTCAGTTCCAGAATTCTTCCTCTAGTCTGTTTTAAAGTTCAAGTGTAAGAACTGAAGGCAAACACATATATAACAGATGGATATATGTACCTACTTGCAAAAATGAGCTAAAGAATCTTATCTGGACTAAAATGCAAACATACCTGGAGGGAATCTGTGGTATGATTTGTGGGCAGGCCATTTTTGCCATAGCCTTGACCATGGGCAGTCAGAAGTCGTCCACATAAGTCAACCGCTGCTCTCCAGTTTTTGCTGCTCTGGAAGAATAGAGGGGGCGGAAAATGAGAACAGGCTAAGTAACAAATAAATTCAGCAGCTTAGAACCTGGAGCTGCTTATTTTGCTTGAAGCAGCTACAGCTAACCATTAGTAATAATGACAAGGTCAGTAAAGCCGGCCAGTAGGAAGTGGAGTGTCATTTGTCAAAGCCGCTTGTATAATTAGGCAAAAAGCGAAGCCAGGCATGACTCACAATTTACAATTAGAAGATTGCTGGTGTAAAAGGATGCACAATTTATTATGATGGGCCAGAGATGGTTTGGTTCAAGAAATAGTAATCAGCTCTTAAACCCTACTGAAATATAAAACAATTTTTGCTATTATGAAAAAAGGATACCTATTCTCAGCAAAGACCATTTCTATTTTATTCTTCCTGGGATCAAATTATGCCTCTATTAGTTTTGAATCAATGGATTCATGAAGGTCACCCAATAAGGAATACTTGAGAAATACAGCTGGGTTAAAAAGAACATTTTCGTGACTTTAAAACTTGGGATTTTTAAACATTTCCCCATTCATACAGATCTAGTATAAAAGGAAACTGAGAAATAATCCCATTCAAGCATCCCTTCTCACCCCAAAAAAGGGATCACATATGCATGCACTCCATTTTCTGGACACTAACATCACAGTGATGAGAAGTACAGGATTTTGAAACATGTAGAATTCAGTAGGAGACACATCATTTGGGAAAATGTTGCTATTTCCAAATAACAGAAAGGTTGAACAATTTGTATTCTATTTTGTCAAATTTATGTAAATTTAAGAGCCCCCAGGGGTGCAGTGGATTAAACTGACGAGCTGCTGAACTTGCTGACCGAAAGGTTCATGGTTTGAATTTGGGGAGCGGGGTGAGCTCCCGATGTCAGCTCCAGCTTCTGCCAACCTAGCAGTTCGAAAACATGCAAATGTGAGTAGATCAATAGGTACTGCTCCAGCGGGAAGGTGATGGTGCTCCATGCAGTCATGCTGGCCACAAGACCTAGGAGGTGTCTATGGACAACACCAGCTCTTCAGCTTAGAAATGGAGATGAGCACTACCTCCCAGAGTCAGACATGACTAGACTTAATATGAAGGGGAAATCTTTACCTTTTCATGTAAATTCACAAATATATAAAATACTAGAGGAATTTCCTTGGAAAAATGCATCATGAGACAGGTAACTTTTTGTCAAAATTAAGAAAGTGGTATAGTGGACTATGACTTTGGAGGCCAGGGTTCATACTCCCACTTAGACATGGAAATCCATACAGTGACCTTGGACAAGTACTCTCTTTCAGGCTCCAATGTAGGTTGGTGTACATTAGGATCAGCCCATGGCGGCTACATGACGAATTCGGGCCTTCTCCCAATTTTGGGCCAGTGGGGACAGAACTGCCGCTGAGGTCTTTTACTCACATTGCTGAAATAAGTCAAAGCCAACTTAACTGCAATTAAGAATGTCAACATGCCAAAACCAATATACGTGTTGGACAGTGATGGAGGAAAGTTTGGCCCAATGCCAACTGCCATGGTTTAAAGAGTTCGACATGATCCTCTAAACTAGACCAGTCTCTTTCAGCACTTAACAATGTCCTTTAAATTGTGAACTAGAGAACTGGAATGTCCTATGACTTATTGTGCCTAGGGATATTAAAGATTTTTTGTTTTAGGAGCATATATGGCAATTCTGGAAAGACATTTAACAGTATAATGTATTGATGAT
This sequence comes from Anolis sagrei, assembly GCF_037176765.1. NCBI lineage: Eukaryota > Metazoa > Chordata > Lepidosauria > Squamata > Anolidae > Anolis > Anolis sagrei. Next base: position 119,241,360 of record NC_090021.1, read on the forward strand.
AACTTCTGATATAAAGGAAATAATAAAGCAAGAACCCTGGTGAGGGGGAAAGGAGGGATGTGAAGAATGAGTATTCTTACATAAGGGAGCACATCTAGTTTTATACAAGTGTGATATTCCAGAATAAAATATAGTTCTTTCTAAAAACATACAACTGGCAAATCCTATTGTAACCAAAACTGCACATCATATATTTCATTCTGGACCCCTCTTTGAAAAGGGAAACTTTAAATGCTTATGGATGAAATACCAGTTCTGCTGAGTTTGCTGGCTGGATGCATCCTACTAGAGTAGTAGAAGAAAATCATGCTACTCATTTGTTAAGAAGGTAGTGTCATGACATTTATTAAAGGTTATGGAAGTACCACTACACTGACTCTAATGAAATTTCTAGAAAAAAGCCACTCATAGAACAGCAGCTCGGGGAAAAGTCTTGGGAGAAATGTGGGAAGGGAGAGAATAATCACTCTCATTCATTTAGTCAGGAAAGAAAATTCACAATGTTTGATTCTGTCGAGTTGTGAAGAAAGAGAAACTGAGGTTTGTTTTAAAACAGTTTTTGATACAGATGGTGGGCTGAAATCTTTACATTACTGATAGCAGTATTTAGAACTGCCATAAGACCCAGCTTTGAGAGAAAGGCAAGATATAAATAAAATACATACATATATATGTAACACAGACAGAACTATTTAACAACATATGCAATAGTTGATGATGGTTCCATGCTATCAGTAAACGGATGGCAACTAATCTAGATGTGTTATTGTCTTTCAATCAAAAAGTGAATAACCTTAACCCCAATCCTTTTCATAAGACACCTTTTGAATGCTCCTTACAAGAACCCTACAAGACAGGTCAGGATTTTTGTTCACAGATTGCAGATGGTAAGCTGAAGGTGGCAGAATATTGGCCTGCTCCATGTTACCTAGTGGCTCCATGACAGGGATGAGATTGGAATAAGTATAAACTTCCTGGTTTATAGCCCTTAGCCACTAAGCTGCACTAAGAGACAGCCTATCACCCCACCTTCATCTCCCCTTACTCAGGTAGAGACACAAACCATCCTGCATTTTAATGGGATCACAGCCAGAGGACACAGAACTGCAGGAATGGACACCATCTGTTCTTTGATATATGACAGATGTACATATGCAATGAAGGTTAAACAGTTCAGGTAATAAAGCAGAGTAACAGACCAGCCACAGTAAATAAATGGATGTCTGATTTCAAATAAAAATTCAAAAATGTTATTACTGTTATTAAATTTCTGGTGACCATCTGCTTACTTATACCTCTGAAGTGAACTACTGAAGATTACTCAGCTTTTTGCCGAGAGGAACCAGACTTATTAAAACCTACCTTACTGACATAAAATTATTAACATCAACCCCCAAGTTACTACCAACTTTGGCTACATGGCAGTCCTATAACTACTGTCCCTGAAAAAATGAAGCCACGGGACAACTTGATATGAAGCAGAAGGATGCAGTATTTGTCCAAGACATGCTTACTTTTGGTTTGGCTTAGAAATACCTATGGACACAAATCAGGGTTCCAACAACAGGCTGGGCATAATAAATTGCAAGCAACATAGCTATATGGCTTGTTTCATGGGGAGAATCAAATAAGAAGAAGAAGAAGAACTTTATTTTTCTACCCGCCTCCATCTCCCCGAAGGGACTCGGGTGGCTTACATGGGGCCCAGGCCGAATACAATTAAAATAAAGCAATAAGAATTAAAACGGCATAAAACAAACAGCATAAAACAACATAACAAAAATAGCTAGCAACAACAATAACAGCAGACTAATTTTGGAGGGGGGAAGGAAAACCATTACGTGAACTAGTTAAAGGATAAAGTTTAGTAAGGTGGATAACAATGTATAATGGCATAGGAAATGTATAACCATGGAAACAGAGCAAATTAACAGGATCAGTTAATATAATATAGGACATCAGATTGAATGACAATTCAAGTCATGATACAAGCCATTTGTCATAGGAGTTGTCAATTGAAAGCACGACGAAACATCCACGTCTTTAATTACTTACGGAATGTGGCTAGGGAGGGTGCCAGCCTAATCTCTCTGGGGAGGGAGTTTCAGAGATGTGGGGCCACCACCGAGAATTCCCTCTCTCTCATCCCCACCAACCGTGCCTGAGACGGGGGCAGGAGCGAGAGAAGAGCATCCCCGGAAGATCTTAAGGACCAATAACAAAATTGCATCAAAAAACTAAGATAATTATGTACAGTGTAATTCCACAACTATTCTGAAAGGGCATTGGAGAGGCATTTTGACAAGACTTTTATGCCAGTTTCTTATTCATGCTAAGTTTTTTTTCTGACAAAAAGAATGGAAAGTACAGTCATAGTTTGTTGATTTGAATGATACGTGATTAAGTGATTTGAATGGTAAGCAGTGGTTAAAAGTAGAAGGAAAAGATATCATGTAATCCAGAAGTGCAGGGATTAAGGGAAACAAATGAGCTTCAGCCGTCATATGGCTCATTCATATCGTACTAAACTATGGTGTAGCCTAATGTCTAATCACAACCAGAGATAAAATTCTAAATAGCCAAAAGCTTTCTTACAGCACAGAATGAAGACTATTTCATAATCCATTTCACTTTTTGCCACAATGAATGGAAGCTGGACCAGTCAGCAACTTCTTTATGCCAAAAGTAAAAGTATAATGTAAACGAGGAGGACTTTTTAAAAAAAAATGAAGGAAACCTTAGTGGTAAAAAGTAGACATATACAAGATCGAGACCTTATCATATTTGACAACATGTTGTCAACATTAAGTGAGGAGACTAACTTACAGAATGTATATGATTTCTCTCCAAAAGAGAGTCATTAGCTCCACATACGATGGCATTAAAATGATTAATATGTCCTCCATTTGCTATGACAGTTTTCTCCCAAGTAAATCACTTTGGAAGAACACTTTGACATACTTGGAAAAACTTGTTCAGTAACTCTTTCTAAGGCTAAAGTTTGTTGAAAGTTACTAGCAAAATTTTTTCCACTAACCCTGATACTATTAGACCCAACATTTTAGTTCCCCATAGTCACCATTTGTGATAAAAATCATTTTTAAAAACTCCTGAGGTGGCACTGTCCCTAAGTCTCAGTTTTTTATGTAAAAAACCCCCATAACAATGACACAAAACTGACCTTAATAACCTATTCTATTTTATCAATAGGGTACTGTTTATCTCACACAAGACAAAGCATTGACTTCAAAATGAAATGAAATGAAATTATAAAATGAAATAAAATTCCTACACTATTTAGTGGATGAGCATGAGTAAGCAAAGCTGATGAAAGGGTGGCAAATGCTCAGATGAAAGGATGGCAAATGCTCAGATGAAAGGGTGGCAAATGCTCAACTATGGTAATTCAGGTAGGAACAAGGTATCGTAAGATAAAGATGCAAGGCTCAGATCCAGGCATTAACATCCAAAGCAGCCAGCACCATCTTTAGGGCAAATCCAGGCCCAAGCTGGATGCAAACGAACAAACATGCCACTTACAGAGAAGTATTTATATAGGATAATCATTCAAACAAACAGAGAGGCTCAACACATGATCATGGAATGAAAGGAAGGCAAAACAATAAAGCCTTTGGACATCACAAATGATTTGAAGGCATAATAATAATCCTGTATAATAATATGGAACTTTGGAGGAACTGTGACAATCAGTTTCAAGTCACTGTCATATCAGTGACCACAAAAGAGATTTTGTACACTCATAAAGCAGTTAAGATGCAACAACTGGGAAACAAAAGCAATACGTTGAATTACTGCAAAACCTGCTATCTTCAAAGCTAAGGGATTACATTTGCTGAGCAGTTCCGAACAGTGCACACAATTGAATTCAGAGGTTATGGCCAAACTGGAAAGATCAGCACGGAAACAAGGTATAAATATTTGGTGGTGCTGAAATTCTAAGATATCCTGTGCTCTGGATAAGAAAACCACTAGATGATGCAGTCCATATAGGAAAACCACATGCATTCCAAAGGTGTTCAGAAATACCACAAAATTAGTGATTGCAAGTTTTATTAACCCGCATAGAGGGTTAATAACACACTAAAATAATGCAATTCAAATATTTTGGATTTTTGATATATTTTTTCTTTGAAAAAGCATCGATCATGGTCTAGCTTACAGGAACTACAAAACTTCTATGATAGTTCTTCATTAAGGAAGTCTAACATGAAAACTCTAAAAACAGCAGTGATTAGTCATTATAGATTTTATGTGTCAAATTCATATTATCAATGTATATTTTGTACTTTAAGGCAGTAATAGTGCACAGGTGGGATTTTATTTATTTCAAGTGTAAATGAATGTATTACACACTAACAAATATAAAAAGACAGAGGCAACACTATTTCAAAATTATAGGCCCCTTCCACACAGCTGAATAGAATCTCACATCTTCTGATCTGAACTGGAATATATGGCAGTGTGGATTCAGATAACCCAATTCAAAGCAGATATTGTGGAATTTTCTGCCTTGATATTTTGGGATATAGGGCTGTGTGGAAGGGCCCCGAGTCCACATTCCAGTTCAAAGCAGATAATGTTGAATTTTATTCAGTTGTGTGGAAGGGGCCACAGTCATACTATCAACATTTTACTCTTTGTTTATCATTAAGCCCTTGCAAATGCAAAGCCTTCACACTTTATGATGTTTTCATTGGACTAACAAAGGTATCACCCCAATAAGGATTTGGGGATTTAGAAGGAAACAATTCTAACCCCATGTATGTTTCAGATACCAACACTGTAAATTACTTGTACTGAAACTCCAAGCAAAAACCAATTCTTTGTTGCCACAAGATTTATTTATTTGTTTTTTTAAAAAATCAATGTTTTAATTTAAGATGTTTGTGGTGCGCATCATTTTATTTCTGTTATTGTGAAACAGCTGGAAGGCAAAAAAAACCTTGGCTGATCTATAGCTACTCATGAAGAGATTTACCAGCAAGTCACCATTTACTTTCTGTCCATCCCTGTTCCGGATTATTAAAATGCAGGGCACTGAATCATCCACATTTGATGATGAGAATAATTTCAGCTCCTGGCTACCTACAAAAGAAGCCTTGTGCTCAGTATGCTTCAAGAGAGGAAACACCTTGCTACTTACTATCAGCTGCTTCAAGCCTACAAATGACTGCTCCACAGAGTTGGCATTTAGAACTTGTCTTTTCCCTGCAGCCTGTTCACCGAGGAAGCGGAGCATTAAGTCCTTAACGGCATCGCCCTGAAAAGATGGAAAATACAATATATACACCCAATATTTGTAACAACCAAAGTGCTTTTAAAAAATATAAACTTCATACATTAATGAAAATACATACTCGAGAATCCTCCTACTTAACAAGGGCCTTGAATGTGGGAGTATCTGTACCGTTTCCTATGTTAATAAAGGTAATTTTAAAAAAATTTCATTCTGAAAACAGCTTTTATTGTGTAAAATAGGGGATGCTTACCATCTCCTTCTTAAAAGAAAACCCATTTTTGTCACTTTGGTTTTAGTTTCTGAACAGGAAAACCAACTGATTTCTGTAAGTAATTTTTACTCTTATGATCTGGTTACCTTCATAGGAGATGTGGTATCTGGAGAACTTAGGCCCATTACTTTCATTTTTATTGTTTTGCTATCTCATAACTATTGAGGAAAGGTTATGTGATCAGAATTATATTTTTTTCTGAGCAATGCATATTCTTCACCCTTCAAAGGAGATGGTACAAAGAAACCTGATTCCGCCCCCCTCAAATCTAAATATTAACCCTGTTGACTTTTGCAACTTTTGATTTGCCAAGTTAGCATGTCTGCACTATTCTGTCACTACATGAAGGTCTCTATCCCCCTCTTACTTCATCACAAGTGAAGGAGAGGAACTGGGTTCAATTTTGTTAATTCCCACTCCCACGCAAAACAGTGTGAAGCTACTCAGTCTGGTGTGTGTGTACTTCTACTATCTCATCCTAGATCAGTGGTTCCCAACCTTTGGGCCTCCAGGTGTTTTGGACTTCAGCTCCCACAGTACCTAACAGCTGGTAAAGTGGCTGGGAGTTGAAGTCCAAAATACCTGGAGGCCCAAAGGTTGGGAACACTGTCCTAACCCTCTTCCACACAGCTGGATAAAATCCTACATTATCTGCTTTGAACTGGAATATATGGCAGTGTGGACTCAGATAACCCAATTCAAATTGTGGGGTTTTCTGTCTTGATATTCTGGGTTATATGGCTGTGTGGAAGGGCCCCTAGATGATACTGAAAAATACTTTCTCCTCTCTATGGGATCCCATGGAGTGAGCTTTGGTCTCTCAGTCTATTATGATCTGCATGAAACTGTTGGGTGGGGCCACTGAATGTTAAGGATGCACTGCTACCAGTATGTAGAGGACTCTTTCCTCCTATTTCATTTGCTTGAGATGTGGAGAGAACTTCAAACAACTATCTAGATTAGTAACAAATTGTCTCAAGGTGTAATAGTCTTAACTCAAACAAAACAAGAAATGATTATGCTAGGGGCCATCTACAGAGGAAAGGAAATGTCTGCTTTACATTTGGTCATACATATCACCTGAAGAGTGGGTTCATAGTTGGGGGCATTTTTGAAATGCCTTTGAATGTATCAGCTGTAGTATTACAGGTATTGAAAAGCAACAGGAGAGCCTTACCTGAATGTTGTCAAATTTTAATCCCGGCATTGTGAGATTCTCTTTGTCTATGAAAACATTACTATACTGCTGCGTGGCTACAGAAATCAACACATTTCTAGTTATGTCACTGGGAAGCCAAGCATCATGTCTTCTGTCCACTTCACTCATATTCAGCACAGATGCAAAAGGATCATCACTGCCTTGAAAAACGGCTTGTATATGGGAAAATGGCTTTGGAGACTGTGATATTTCTGGAGAAGATGCAGATCTTCCAGCTTCAGATCTTCCACTTTTAGCAGAGCATTTAAGGTCAGCAGAGTCATGGGAATCTACAGTTGTTGCAAGAGAAGACATTTGTTCTGGTACAGATGAGCTTGCATTAGGGTTACTGACGGAAATGAAAGAGGATGTGGTAAATGAATCAAAGAAATCAGAAGCTAGTGTATTGGTATTAATGGCTTCACCAAAAAACTTGCTTAGACTTGGACTAGGCTGAACCACCTGGGGATGAGTTTTCACCGGAGTCTCGCTTATACCACCAAAGCTAGGTGACTTCACCATTTGAGGCTCAAAGCCATCATGCAAGAATTGTTGCTGGCCGTTCATATGATTCCCTTGGCTGAAGATAGTACACACAGGAATAGGCTCAGTGCCGACAGGTGATGTGCTGGCAAGTGGCGAGGATGTTGTCTCCTCAGTTTTGCCTTCACTGTTGGCAACAGAATTAGGACCTTCACCTTTCACTTCCAATTCATCTTGTGCAGGTTCCTGAATCAAGTCTTCTTTTAAAGTGAATTGATTATCACTTCCACTATTAGAAATAGCTTTAGGAGTGCCTTCGGGTTCAGTGTCATCCTCATCACCAACAGCCTTGTTTCTTGTCTCTCCTTCTGTTACGAGAACATCCTTTTCTTCCAGTTGCTTTACAATTTCTTGCAGACAACCAAGATCACCGGTATCATCTTCACTATTATTTGGGGAATCTGATATAATGACACTTTCCATCATCTGTTCATTCAGTTTATCTAAGAAGGGACTAGAATCCTCCACAGCAGTCTCATTTTCCTCAGACCCAAACTCATCTCCTCCAAGATCAATGTTTTCTTCCTGAAAAAGAAGTTCTTCATCCGCTTGCTGCTGGACGCTGCATTCACCTTCTGCTGCATCTCCAATACTGCTTTCTTTGTTTTCCATAGCTGCTGTAAGTGAAAATACAAGTGAACGTGATTACTCTCATTGGTAATGAAATCATTGGCCATTTATGCATAAAGCAGCAACACTGAAGTCTATCCAGCATTTCAATAAACATCAAGTGTTACAAAACAATAAAGTCCTCCTCACTAACCTTGTGCAAGACAACCATGACAAGTGACATAAAAGCACTGAAAACCACCAAAGCCACCTACTGAAGACCTTAGTACTGTATTTTCACCTGAGCCTAAAAATGGGCTGAAAAACTTGGATTATACTAAAGCATATACCGTACTTCATTAACTGGAGTATACTTATAGATAGAAGGACCAAATAGGGACATTAGACAAGGGTTTCTCAACCAGGGTTCCTTAAATCCCCATGGTTCTGCAAGAGCTTAGTAGGGATTATGTAAAAGATTATAACTGGAAAAAAAATCAATATACTTTTTAAGAAGAAGATATAACTTTATACATGGAGTCCCTGAGATCTGAACACTTGTTCAAAGGTTCCTCCAGCGTAAAATGATTTAACAAGGCTGCATTATACATGAATTCACCTATTTATGGGAAATGTTCTGGTGTCAAGCACCTCAACACTGCTCTGTACAGTAAACTTTTTTCATTCTGGCTTGCTCATTTGCAATGGCATAGAAGTTGATCTAGATACAATAGGCTACAATTCCCTACATCAGAGTTGACTTGTCCACTTGTAATAGTAGCCAATGCTTGCTCTTTTAGACCCCAACAGGAGAGTTGGCCCTTGTGTTGCTGAGAGAGAGGGGCAAGGCTTTGGGGGAGCCTGGTTGCACAGAGAAGAACAAACTATGGAGAAGGAAGAATGCAGGTCAGGGAAAAGATGGAGGAGTAAATGGGAAGGAGGAAGATAGCAGGAGGAGATGAGAAAGAACTTGCAGATGGTGAACGAGGTGGGTAAATAGTATATTGAACAGCTAGAACAAGTAAATCCTGACTGGGCTGCTGTTTCTCTGCTTTAGACAGTGTGACAAGAGTGATTTTTGCCTCCTTGAGAGTGGATGGGATGCTTGATTAAAATTGCAGATCGATTGTTCTCAAGACATGAACATCGGTGGAATAAGCACTAAACAACTATCATTGCTGAAAAATAAATGTATACCAGAGTAACAAGTAGGGATGTGTGAAATGGCGCAGAATCTGTTCTATTTTTGTTCTGTTTTGTCTGTCTCTCTCTCTCCCCCCCCCCCCCCTTCTGTTTTTGGGAAGATTCTTCCTGAAATGGAAATAAAACTCAGGTTTCCGAATTACGAATCCAAACACCTCCCCCTCCACCCCCATCTCCTGGAACCTTTATGAAAACAGAATGAGGGTTACCTAAAATTCGAAATGGAAACAGAAGAGATTCACACACCCCTAGTAAGTAACAAGGTAAGAAGAGGCTAAGTGGCAAGAGGGTAGAACTGGTATTAGTACCTCTAAAGCTAGCCATTTAAAAAACCTGCAAATTTTGTTGACTAGTTCTAGATGCTGCTCAGTGGTTCTCAACCTGTAGGTCCCCAGATGTTTTGGCCTTCCATTCTCAAAAATCCTAACAACTGGTAAATTTGGCTGAGATTTCTGGGAGCTGTAGGCCAAAACATTTGAGGACTCACAGGTTGAGAACCACTGAAGTAGCTCTTTTCATTTTGAGTACACACATATAGTTCTTGGGTACTACAAGGCAGTTCTGTTGTCATTCACCATGCCGTAGAAGGTCATGCAGTGGGCAAAGAGACATACCTAGCTTTGGAGGACCAGCTCCTCCGAACACCAGCTGCACTGTACGTTTTCTTCCTATGCCACTCATCTCACCAGTGCTTAAAAGGACAACTACCCCAGATATGGGCTATATCCCTCACTTGGAGATGCCCTGATATCTTCAATTGCTGCTCAATGTAACAAGGAGTGGGATTTCTCTTTCAGCACTAGAAAAAATTGCTCTCACATGAAGAGATTTGGTCCCGGGAGGGACACTCCATGGGATGGAGTTGGCATTTGTGCACTCTATTCACTGTCTTAAATCACAACTTCATCTTGTGATTGCTTGCTCTGGCTGGAGATTACTTTGAAGTTTATAATCACTTATATCATTTCATATCATATTCAAGTGACTGCTTGAAATTTCTTTTGGATTGAGTTATTGCGCTGCTACCAATCAGAGCTTTGATGATATAGTGGGTACTGTCTAAATTATCTGGCAAAGAATCGTGGCAAAACACTGGTGCTGGTAGACTTCAAAAGAGAGACAGAGGGATTACTAGGTCAAAACACTGCAATAAATGTCATAGATTTTGATGAGACGTGTCTTATTTACTTTTGCAGTTAGTTACTTCAAAGCAAGGATATGCCTTTATACTGAATTGCAGAAATATCCAATATTTGTTCTTCTACACCAGTGGCTCCCAACTTTTGGTCCTCCAGGCGTTTTGGGCTTCAGCTCCCAGAATTTCTAACAGCTGGTAAGCTGGCTAGGATTCCTGGATGTGGAAGTCTAAAACACTTGGAGGACACTAAAGTATTCTTTACAGGAATATGGGGAATCCAGCATGCCAAAAATATGATAATGGTGCACGAAATGATAGAAGACAAAGAAATGTAAAAGAAAATATGTAGTGAAGGGGATTCCATTTCAAATTGAGCATTGCCATGGAGAGCATAGAAAGCATGCTATAAATTTTTAGCTGAAAGCAACTTGAACTGAGCCATCCCAAAAATGCAGTTTTCAGGTACTGAAAAATAATTTCCCAAATTCAGCTCTGTCAGGTTTGGCTTCACTATGTACAACACTTGTCTTTTTGGAAGAGAAAGCAGGGGTGGGTTTCTGGATGCTTAAAATAGAAAAATATGTGACAAATTATTTTCTTTAATATGTTTGCAAAGATTATTATCATTTTAATAAAACAAACATCTTTGTATAATAAAATTCAGGAAGTGTATGTTATATGTATTTTCCCACAGTTTGAAGTAAAGGGTCAATATATACATGCCAATAATATATTTTTTTAAACCCTCTGAAATCAGGACAGTAAATAAAGAGGAACACTAAAAACAGGGGAATTCCTGACATGAAACAATCAGGGGCAGTTAACACCTCCCAACAAAGGATTCCCTCAGGCTTTGAAGCTGCAAGACCATTCAATGCTAATCAAGGTGGCCAATTTATTTATTTGTTTACGATATTTCTACCCCACCTTTTTCAAACCCGAAGGTGACTCAAGGTAGCTTTACAACATAGGCAACTATTTGATGACATTAAAATAATTTAAAAATTACAATCAACATTTAAAACAGAATTACAACATACATACATTAAAACCTTTAAAAACATATTCCAACACTCACACTTGCCTCAAACAGATAAGAGTTCTTTCTCCCACCCTGGACATTATTCCACAGATATATAAACCCCAGTTGTCTACATTCCAACAGAATTCACAACCTCTGAGAATTCCTGCCATAGATGTGGGTGAAACATCAGGAGAGAATGCTTCTGGAACATGGCCATATAGCCTGGAAAACTCACAGCAACCCAGTGATTCTGGCCATGAAAGCCTTCGACAATACATGCCAATAATAATTAATAGCAATGAATTGTTGCTCTTAATGTTGACTTGTGAATGAGACTTTCAAGTAATCCTATCGCCAACACCCTTCTTGAAGTCTTGCAGACCCAGGGTGCATCTACACTGCAGAATCCATGAAGTCTGACACCCCTTTAACTGACATGGTTCAATGCTATGGATCCTTGGATTTGTAGTTTGGTGCGGCACAAACAGTCTTTCTCAGAGAAGGCTGAAGACATTGTAAAACCATAACTCCCAGGATTCTGTAGCATTTAGTCATGGCAATTAAGGTGGGATCAAAATGCTTCATTCCTGTGGTTCTCAACCTGTGGGTCCCAGATGTTTTGGCCTTCAACTCCCAGAAATCCTAAAAGCTGGTAAACTGGCTGGGATTTCTGAGAGTTGTAGGCCAAAACACCTGGGGACCCACAGGCTGAGAACCACAGCATAAATGTAGATGCACCCTTATGATTGAGTGTATCCCTCTGCAGTGTAGTCTTTACCTTTTCCTGCTGCCTTCCCCCTTAACAAACAGTATTGCCTTTTCTAGTGAGCCATTTCTTTTCAGGATATGGCCAAAGTACGACAGTCTCAGGCCAGATCAACACTGCCATATCATCCTTTTTTTTGAATCCAGATTATCTGGATTATATGGCAGTTCTACACTACCATATAATCCAACTCAAAGTAGATAATTTGGATTCAGAAATTTATTTATTTATTCACAACATTTATATGCTGCCCTTCTCATCCTGAAGGGGACTCAGAGAGGTTTACAAATAATATGTAAATACAATCTATATAAATAAAAATGTAATCTTTGTTTGTGGGATTAACATAACTCAAAAACCACTGGACGAATTGACACCAAATTTGGACACAATGCACCTGTCAGGCCAACGAGTGACCATCACTCATAAAAACACTGAAAAACACAGCCGAAAAGACTTTAGAAACCAAAAAAGCAAAAAGACACCACAGCACAAAAACGACTTCCCCTGGCGAACAAAACACACAATAGCATATCCACACTCTCCTCCAGACTACAGCTCCCAGCATTTCCTAGACCAGACCCTTTAGGAGAAGGGGATGATTCAAATGCACTGCTTCCAAGCTGCAAGATTCCTTCTCCTTGGACTTCTTTGAGAGTATCCCAATCCCTGCATATTTCCAATTTCCTATTCCTGGACTGCAGTTCCCAGCAATCCTCCAGATAGATAGATTAGATAGAGATAGGTAGGTAGGTAGATAGATGGATGGATCAGGAGGACTGTTGGGAGTTGCAGTCCAAGAATAGGTAGAGAAGGTAGAGAGGAAAGAAAGGTGAAGGGAAAGAAAAAAGGGGGTGGGTGGAAGGGAAGAAGAAGAGAAGGAAGGAAGGAGAGAAAGAACGAAGAGAAAGAGGGAGGAAAAGTTGGCCACAGCAACGCATGGCGGGTACAGCTAGAAGAAGAAGAGGAAGAAGAAGAACTTTATTTTTCTACCCCACCTCCATCTCCTCGAAGGGACTTGGGGTGGCTAACATGGAACCCAAGCCCAGGCAGAATACAGTTAAAATAAAGCAATAACAATTAAAGCAATATAAACAGCATAAAACAACATAATAAAAATAGCTAGCAATAACAATACCAGCAGACTAATTTTGGAGGGGGGGGGGGGAGGAAAACCACTACGTGAACTAGTTAAATGATAGTTGGTTTAATAAGGTAGATGACAATGTATAACGGCATAGGAAAAATCATGGAAACAGAGCAAATTAACAGGATCAGTTAATATAATATAGGACATCAGACTGAATGACAATTCAAGTCATGATACAGGCCATATATCATAGGAGTTGTCAACCGAAAGCTAGTATATTATATTATTACCATAGCACAATATTAGTATTATATATTACTATATTGCACTATACTATTATATTGTAATATTATTAGTAATATTACATATAAGATAAAATACATAATTATAATATCATATTATTATTATATTGTATTACATTATAATATTATCAATATTATATGTTTATACAATATATTATAGAAACGGGATTCTATGGCAACGCAGTGAGACAAATCTCCCCCTTGGAAGGGAAATTGACTCTTGAAAGAGTTTATCACGGGGGGAAAGTGTCTCCACTGCAGCTTTGGCACCAATCCTTGTTTCCACGACAAGCCGCATTTTTCAATATCCAATAATCACAGGGACAGAAAGAGAGAGTTGAAATCCTCTGAACAGGGGCTCAGGCAGCATCACAAACCCCACAGGAGTGTTCTCCCTTCCCTGCGCCAGCCAAAGCGAAGAAATACACGTGCCTGGCCCCTTCTTGGCCTCACTTACTTCCACTGACAGCAACACCGGCAAGGCCTCCGAGGCGAAATAGGGAAACCCACCGAGTGCGCATGCGCGCCCGCTTTCACGGTCCCACTGCAGCCGCCGTCTCTTCTGCCGCTGCGTGAACGGAGCGTCTCTTTCCATCCAGGAAGTGGAGAGAAAGACGGAAGCCGGCGAGGGACGTGCAAGCACTTGTTGTGAGCTTCGCCTTTTCCCTATGGGGCTTTGAATGGGGATTGCTTCCCGGAAGCCATGGAGGATGATGCTCCCGTGATTTATGGGCTCGAGTTCCAGGTAATGGGGAAGAAGGGGCTTCAATGAGGGTTTTTTTTTTGTCGTGTCATGATCAGCATGGTAATTGGAAAGGAAGGGGAATGCTGTGAACAGCAGCAACACATGTTTCCTATAATCTAGGACCCCTTCCACACAACTGTATACAATCCCACAATATCTGCTTTGAACTGGGTTATATGGCAGTGGACTCTGGGCCTTTACACCCAGCCATATCACCCAGAATATCAAGGCAGAAAATCCCACAAAATCAGCTTTGAACTGGGTTATATAGCAGTAGACTCTGGGCCCTTCCACCCAGCCATATAACCTAGAATATCAAGGCAGAAAATCCCACAAAATCAGCTTTGAACTGGGTTATATGGCAGTGGACTCTGGGCCATTCCACCCAGCCATATCACCCAGAATATCAAGGCAAAAAACCTCACAATATCTGCTTTGAACAGGGTTATATCACAATGTGGACTTGGGCCCTTCCACCCAGCCATATAACCCAGAATATCAAGGCAGAAAATCCCACAATATCTACTTTGAACTGGGTTATCTGAGTCCACACTGACATATATTCCAGTTCAAAGCAGAAAATGTGGGATTTTATTCAGTTGTGTGGAAGGGGCTTCAGATAACCCAGTTCAAAGCAGATATTGTGGGACTTTCTGCCTTGATATTCTGAGTTATATGGCAGTGGGGAAGGGCCGAACCTCACACCAAATGCATCTGTAAATGCAAAACGTACAATTTTATAAATACAAGTTGAGTATGACTTACCTGAAATTGTATTGGATTTCAAATTTTTCAATGTATTTTGGAATCTCTGTATTTGCATCATGAGATACCTTGTGGTGCATCTACACTGCAGGGTTAATGCAGTTTGACACCATTTTAACCGCCATGGCTCAGTGCTATGGAATCAGGGGATGTGTAAAAGATTGTGTCTCTCAAATAAGCCCAATGGATGTTTTTTTGGCCTGGATATATTGATAATGGCCTTCTTCTAGGGCTCTTAAAAAGAAATTATTATTATTATGTATATTTATATCCCACCTTTTCTCTACACAAAGGAGATTTTGGGAAAGAATGACCTTTGACATCATAACCTTTTGGAAAACCAGAATCTCCAAAGCCTTTTTGGAAGTGCGACCCTTTGGAGATTATTTATTTACAATTTATTTATGACATTTGGCATCCACACAATTTGTAATGATTATAACCTTTTTGTAAAGTATGATAATCCTGAGAAGAGCTAAAAACTCATTTGAGTGAATCTTTTCTTTAGTGGTATATATCCACTAGTATTCGTGCAAGACAAATTAGGTATACCAATACACATATTTACAATATAGTAAGTAATCTGAATTATATAAATAGCAAATAACTAGTATAGAAGGCTTGTAGAAGGTTGCTATTTCCAATAGGAGACTTGATGTGTGTGTAATAATAATTGCAGGCAAAACATAAACTGAAAATTTATGGAACCACGCACATATCTTATCTCTTATTGATTATCAAATACATTAGCTAAGAAGCATCATATTTAAAAAGAGAAGTCATATGCATATAAAACAATATTTTATTTTCTCAAAACAATATTTCCTTGATTTTGGGATATGCTTTTTTCCATATAAATATGTCAACAGTTGGGGTGTGGCTTGGGATTGCAGGTGCTTTTTTGTATGTATAAATAAAGCTTTTTTCCCTCTGTTCGTGGTACTTAAATTAGTGCCTATTTTACAATCAATGGCATTTTAGAATCATACCTACATACATACTGTTCCATAAGGTAAGATGGACGCAGAACCCCAGCAAAAGTGAGAAAGCTGCCAAAAACGCTTTTATTTTTACTTGAGAGAGCATCTCTCTAGGAATCTGTTAAGACTAGGGTGAATCCATGGTAAACATCTACCAGAGATTCCTATAGAGATGTTCTCTCTAGGAGTTTCTAGATCATATGTGTCAAACTCAAAGTCCATGGACAGAATCCAGCCCGCCATTTCATTTTATTCTGCCTGGCAGATGCTAGACTACAACTCCTGTATTTTTCGCCATTAGTCAACATGACTAGGACTGATGGGAGCTGTATGTATATTTTTTCATGGGTTTCAACAATATGCTAAATTGTGTTTGGTTAAAACAGAGAGACTAAAGCTTCTAAGGTGCTGCTTGAGCCCAAGGTCTCATAGTTTTTATCTTTGAAATGCCAGACCAAGGGCAAGTAGGATCAATAAAGTTGGATATTATGACATCCTGTTTCAGCGCTAACAGCTGCATTGGTTTCTGGTCTATTTCCAGGACCAATTCAAGGGTTGAATTTAACTTTCATAGCTTAGGATCAGTATATTTGAAGTACATTCACAGGTTTCTCTTTTGCAAATCTTCGGCTTAACAAGTTTGACCTCCTTGCCTCACTCCTTGAGCTGCTCCTTCTATCCTGCAATCAGCGCCATCTCCTCACTCCATTTACTGCCTTCCCACTATGAAGGCTCAGCTAGATCTTAAACCCTTTCTGGCTGATTCATTCCCTTGTCTCACTCCTTCTGCTACCAGATTTTAAAATCCTTTCCTTTCAATCCACCTGACCTTCCCTCGCTGTCCCATAGCACCAACTTTTTATTCTTGTTACAACCTTCCCATGATGAAGACTGCTGGAGTTTAAATCGCTTTCCACCAATCCACCATCTCACCCTATTCCTACTGCTGGCAGGAAATTCTTCTTTCCTGCCAGCTCTGCTCTTGGCATCACTCCCTTTACTGCCCTTTGGTCAGACATGGAAGGACAGGCAGAAGGGCAGCAGAAGAAGTGAGGCAAGGAGATGTAATAGTGGAAGGGAGTTTAAATTCTGGCTGTGCTTTATGGTGGAAAAAGTGCTAAATGGAATGAGGGCATGAAGCTGTTGGCAGGACATGGAGGGGCAAAAGAAGGAGTGCTGAGAAGATGGATCGGTGGGAAAGGGGCTTAAACCTGGCTGAGGGTTTATAGTGGAAAGATGGGGAAGGGAATGTGGGCTGGGGGCTGTTAGTGAAAAAAGAATCTGTTGTGTGCATAATAGGGGGATTATGACATTCATGGTTTTCCCATTTTTGCAGGGATCCCGAACCCCTAACCTCTATGAACTGTATACTTGTCTTTCTTCTCTTTCCTTCTCTCACTTTCTCTCTTTTTTCTGTGAATACCTGTGCCTTCTGAAGCAATTGAGTTGATTTGACTCCCAGGGAATGTGCCTTCTTAGAGGTACTCCAATTATGGAAATGCTTTTCACCGAAAGGCTCTCTTGGTGATCATTTTAGTATCATTTAGACACCAGGCCTTTCCTTTTCCTCTCAAGCATTTTTGTCTTTTCTCATAGTTACCGTCTTATGGTGCTCCGGTTTTACTGCCTTATTAATCTGTTGTTTTACATGTATTTTCCTTAAATTCTGGGGTGTTTTGTTGCTGGATTGTATTGTAAAATTTCCTGCCAATGTTATTAAAGGGCAATATATATAAAAAATTTACGCTGCATGAACTGTTGATCATGCCAAAATGTAAGAATTGTGTGCTTCATTTCCTGTCCATGCAGTCCATAGCAGCCTTGCTTGAAAGGAAGCCCTACCAAAAACAATGAATAAATGGCATTAGGTTTGGGTTGTTAATCTAGATGCCAGGATTGTCTTCATGTCTATGTCTTTGGCTTGAAAGAGCACTCTGATTTAATGAAAAATAAGAAAGGCAAAAGTGCTGTCTAGAAATAATCTTTGTTTTATGCAGCCATATAACACCAAAGAACTGTAAATTATTGTGTTCTGAAATGAAGCCATTCTTAAAGAGGTGACCAAAATTTCTCACAATTCTTAATAATATAGCCAGCTCTCTTCATTTGCTGGGGTTAGGTGCTCAGAATCCCCGCAAAAGTGGATAAACCACAATTTTAAAAACTTCTACTACTTTTTGCTTGAACAATCACATTTCTAGATCCTCATGCACAGGGGTTCTCAAACTAAGGCCCAGGGGCCGAATACGGCCCTCCGAGGTTATTTACCCGGCCCTCACTCAGGGTCAACTTAAGTCTGAAACGACTTGAAAGCACACAACAACAACACCAATCCTATGTCATCAGCCAAAAGCAGACCCACCCTTTCCATTGAAATACTAATAAGTTTAAATTTGTTAAATTGTTCTTAATTTTAGTTATTGTATTATTTTTAAGTGTTTTTGCACTACAAATAAGATATGTGCAGTGTGCATAGGAAATCATTCATGTTTTTTTTCAAATTATAATCCAGCCTTCCAACAGTTTGAGGGACTGTGACCTGGCCCTCTCGTGAAAAAGTTTGAGGACCCCTGCTCAAGCATAACTCTGGAAGTTCAACATATAATCACAAACGGACCTAGAGATTCCTCTTATACTGTCTCTAGGAACCTCTAGGTCTTCCAACTTGATTCTGTGGTCAACTTTCAACAGAGGTTGATCACAGAGTCATGCCGAAGGACCTATAGACTCCTAAAAAAAAATCTTTTAATCAAATCTGCAAATAATTCAATCCATAAAAGTCAAACCTGTAAATGTGAAGGACAGACTATATTCAACACATGTATCTTAAAGAAGAGTTGGGTAAAATAGCTTGGCAGATTTCCAGCTTACCCGATTTGTCCCTTTTCTGGCTAGAAAATTATGAAGTAAATCAGAACTCAGTTTTGCAGAAAACAGTTTTAAACAAATATTTTGTAAGAGTTTTCTTATCTTCAGGAATATGTCGGTGTACACACTTCCCAGTGAATGGTTTATAACTGATCCAAACAAAGCACCTGAACTGTATCTTGGAAATGTTGGATAGCTTTGTTTGCACATTAGTTTATAATTGATGATTATAGCATTTATAAGACTCTCACAGTCTTATACAACTGTAGTTTTATTCTTGGATTCATTCATTCATGTCCACACACAGCTATGCCTCAATCTATAGTTAAGAGTTCTTTCTTTCTCCTCCACCAAAGAAAGGGAAAAAAGTGGATAACAGCGGTTGACCAAATGCTTTACAGTCAGATGGTTTTAGGTTCAGTCTCTGGCACTGCCACTTTCCAGAGTTAATCTCAGAAAAGCTCCTGTCTGAAATTCTGGAGAATAGCTGTCAGCATCTGATCGAATAATGAGTGACATGGGCTAGTGATCTGACTTTGGTATAAGGCAGCATCCTATAGCAAGTTATTGTGTATTAGTTTTGAGCAGTGTACTCTGACTCTGGAGAACAGGGTTCAAATTGCTGCTCAGTCATGGAAAAATCCCACTGGAGGGCTTTAGGGCAAGTCACATTCTAACAGTCAGAAGAAGGTAAAAGCCAAATCTTGCTAAGAAAACTCTATGATATGTTGTTTATTATTTATTCATTCAATTTATACCCCACCATTATACCGAAAATGAGATTAAAATACGAAATGCACAGAGTCAGTAATTTGACAAGAGAGTCATGTTGATTTGGTACTTGTTCACTTTGCTCAGTTGTGCAGTTGCTGTTTATATTCAGTGCATTCTTCCCATTGATGAAATGTGTCGACACTTCATTTTGGAGAGTTCTCTTACACCTGAATCACTATACTGTACTTTTATTAGTGAGCCAGTCACTTTACCCAAAGTGAGGCATCACTAGATAAATTCACATAACAAAAAATTCACCCTTTAAAAAATCAAAATGTGTATGGATTCAGTGCCAAGAACCCTAAACTTATGAGAGATCTTGCACAATCTGAAATACTACAAAGTGTGACAGTACTTCTATCATCCTTCTTCCCCTCTCTATGTAGGCACGAGCTTTAACACCCCAGACCGCAGAAACAGATGCAATACGGTTTCTGGTTGGAACACAGTCTCTGAAATATGATAATCAGGTATGTTTGTATCAAAGCTATATGAAAATAGAATTGGCAATGTTTCTAAAGCATTCTGTAGCATAATGATTTTTCCTTGCCAACTTGAATTTTTAAATGTAGTGCCATCCGTGTGTGTGTGTATCTATCTTTGTGTAATGTATGCTATCAGGCATGAGCTTTGAATAGTGTTCAGTTCTTCCTAAGGAATTTTGTTGTATGGGTGAGGAAACATGCCGATATAAAATTCTATCCATGCCCATGGTAGATCATGCAATGAAGAAGTTTTAAGAAACTGAGTAATATGTGCATGGGATTGCTTGGACATGGGAATATGTACTTTTACCTCTGAAAATGGAGAATGGCAATGCTAAGATCTAGAGAATTAAGGAGTTGCAATGATCTCTTAATTTTAATGCATTTTCCATATTTGTATTTTTACTGTCTTCCTTTCCAGATATCCAAATCACACAGGTTTCTATCCATCAATTAGCTTTTCTTTTATCTTTTTCCTTGGGAAATACCTCTTGCAGTAAGACACAGGGATATGAGAGCCAGCGTGGTGTAGTTGTTTGTGTGTTGGACTAGGCTTGATTCCTGACTCTCCTATAGAAACTCATTGGTTGGCCTTGGGTGAGTCACATAATCTGGACCATAGAAAACTCATGAGAGGGTCGCTATAACTTGGAAATGGCTTGAAGGCCTACTAAATTGGGAAAGATAGCTATTACTTCAGAGGGTCAGAACCCAAAATGACCTTAACAGGCTAGTGAGCTTAGCCAAGCCTAACAAAATGAATTTGATCAGGGAGAAATGTACTGTATAGTACTACACTTAGACAGAAAAAAGTAAATGCACAGATACAAGATGGGTGATACCTGGGTTGAAAGTAGTCCATGTGAAAGGGATCTTGTGGTCTTAGTAGACTACAAACTGAACATGAATCAGTGGCATGCAATTTGGATCCATAGCTGTGTCTAGACACAAAAACAATGGATTCAAATTGCAGGAAGTGAAATTCTATCTAACCATTAAGAACTTTCTGATGGTAAGAGCTATTCAACAGTGAATACGCTTCCTTGAAGTGTGGTGAGGCCTCCTTCTCTGGAGGCTTGTAAGCAGAGGCTAGATGGTCATCTGTCTGAGTGCTTTGATTGTGTTTTCCTGGTTGGCAGGGGAGTGGACTGGAAGACCCTTGTAGTCTCTTCCAATTAGTTGATTCTGTAAGAGATCACAGGTTTAGGGTGTGTGGTCCCTTTTCGAAGAATTCCACAGAGTCCAATAGGTTCATGTAAGACACCGTTTATTCTAGCTGATCAGCATGAGGCAAACAGACAGCACTTCTGTAAGTGCTTTCACAGACTGCTGCACCCTCCTCTGTTTTTGCAAACTTTTATATATCCTCAGGAATATTTTTGTCATGGAAAGTACTTTGACCTTTACTCTTCCTGTCCCATCAACCTCTTGATGGAAAGTACCTTCTTGCTCTTGCAGACTTTGCGCTTAACCAAAACCTAACTTCCTATGTAAGCTCAAACTTTGTATGACTTCTACATATCACCTCTTGTTTTTAAAACATTTTCTTCCATGTTGCTCCTTTTCTACAGAGAAAGGGTACATTTCTCCTTTGTTGCTAATTACATTCAAAGCCCCTTGCTTAGCTATTGCTAATTTCACTCATTTCTATAATTTGTATTTCTCTATAAAATCAAAACAAAAACTTTGGAAAATAATGTCTTTAACATATTACTCTTAAGTAATTACTCTAACACAGTATTTTTTTTTTAAAAAACAGTCTTGATTATACAATGATGGAGAAATTGTGTTGCTTTTTCAATTGATTTATGGGTTTTTGAATGTATGATAATCTGAAATCATTGAAGGAAAGCACTGTATAATTCAATTTAGAGGGGAAAGCCAGAGACAAATATAATTAAAAAACATTATTTTCTGAAGTTACAGTTTTGGGTGAACTGGGTTGTATAGGGGTGTGATGTCATTGACTCTAGTGGTTGCTTTTAACTCCAGAGCTCTGAAGGAAAGCAATTCATTCATAAATGCAGCACCCAGGAAACCACACAATTAACACCTACAGCTCTAAAGGTGCATTATGCAACCTAAAAAATGCAGAACAAAAAGACTAAGACTTAATCTATTTTTGGAATAATTGTAGTTAACCCTGATCTGTCAGATTAAGAAGGCAGTCTAATGATAGCAGCAAAACAGAATCTGTAGGAATCTGCAGGAATCAGACCTCCTGAAAGAAATGTCAAGTTAATTACAACAATGCTTGTTGTTGTTGTTGTTGTTGTTGTTGTGGGTCTTCATGTTATTAGCTTGGCACTAAGGTGAACCCATCCTGAGGTTTTCTTGTTAAGATTTATTCAGAGGGTGTTTGCCTTTGTTTTCCTCTGAAGCTGAGATAATGATTTGGCCAAAGTCACTCATGGTTTTCCATGCTTGAACAGGGGTTTTAATCCTGGCTTGTAGAGTTGTAGTCCTGCTCTCAAACTGCTACACTATGCTGTCTCTCCACAACACTGTAAAATTTTGAAATCAGAATGGATGGCATGGATTAAACCTCTTGAAACATCTTTCTCAGCTCTCTCAGAGACAATGTCTCTGACATTGCCTGTACAACACCTGGCAGAATGTAAAATAAACATATTGCTCTTACATTGTGGCTGTTTAAAGTTTCATTAATTGCTCTTGAACTGTTTTACAAAAGGTTACAAACAGTATTGTACAGGCCCTTCCCAAATTACAAACAAGATGGGTTCTGTAGGTTTGTTTTTAAGTTGAATTTGTATGCAAGTCAGAACAAGTAGATTTTTAAATGTAACTTCAGCCACACACACACACACACACACACACACACACGTATATATCTTAGCTTTGGATAGTATAGGGAAGGTTTAACTCCCGTTTGGTGTTTGTTTTGCTGTCTGCCCCTATTCAGAAGATTTTACCTCACTTTCTGTCCCAGTGATAATTGGATTTTGAAACATTTGGCTTGTTGTGGAAACAAGGTTTGGGGATAAAGCTTCAGTGGAGACACCTTTTATCCATGATAACTTTCAGGAGTTAATTTCTTCCGAGGGGGAGATTTCTCTCACTTCCTGTTGTCTCACTTAACTGCGAGTAGTTTGTAAGTCAGATGTTTGTAACTCAGGGACTGCCTGTATACACTGAATGAAAAAGTACTCCTATAACCTATAGGGTAGTATGTCCAAATTTATACAATAGATTTGAATATTTTGTTCACTTTAGGAATTAGTGGGTCCTCCAAGGTGTCTCTATGGTCAACTTCTGCTGGAAATTGTCTCAAAAAGTTCATTCAGTTACATATTATAACATAAAAACATAGAAGGTTGTGGAAAAACTGTACGTTGTAGAGCATACCGGAGGTCATTTTTCGATTCCTGTAAAAACAGTGTACATTCTTTTATGACATTTAATTTTTCAGGCCTTGACATTAGATATAATAGGCAGTAACTATAATAGAAACACTAAATCTTTGCCATTTGGCTATATTTCCACAGATGAAATCAGCAATAGATAGATTCCATACATATGCTTGGTGACTGCATCCTCTATTTTTGCAACACCCACACAGTATAGATACAGTTTTAAAAAGAAGTGCAGTATTTTGAGATTTATGAAACAGCTTATATGTCCAGTGTGGGAAGCCTTGGAGGCAGTTCCTGATGAATTTCTTTTAGTGAACTCACAGCACTTAAAAAATATGTAATTTAGAAAGGGACCAATTGAGGAAATAATGAGTCTTGAAAAACAACATAAAAGGTTTAGGAATATAAGAGCTGATTTATAAAAAGATGGGATTTAAAAATTTGTGACATATCACCATCATTGCTGAATATAAAGCCAAAATATTATGAATTTGGGAACAAATCAAATCATTAGCTTTTGCATTTTAAAACATTTACAACAGAATTGGGTGAATAAACATTATGAATAAATTGATAAAACAGAACCTCTCCCAGAAAATACTGGGAAGTATTTGGACAATGTACAACATTGAAAATTTTCAGAAGAGCACAAGGACATTCTAGATCAGGCATGGACAAACTCCCCCCTCCCCCCCCCCCCCGGTGTTTTGGACTTCAACGGAATTGTGGGAGTTGAAGTCCAAAACACCCGGAGGGCGGAAGTTTGCTCATACATCTTCTAGATTCACTCATTACCGTTGAAGAAGTAATGGCTGCTATTAAAAACTTAGAGGAAACATGGCACCAGGGAATGGTGGACTTAAAAACAATTACATTAGAAATTTGCAGAGCTCTTTGCACTTAATCCTCTAAAACTTTAGAATAACATGTTGTCTGAAAGACCAATATCTAACTCTAATAAAATGTCCAGAATATTTTCAGCTGCAAAACTAGGACCCTCAATTATATTCTTTTTGCCCATCAATCTTTGTTTGCCATTTCAATGATAGCACTACATGTATAGAATTATTTATACAGTTTTATTCTAGATAGACAAATTTTGAACATGGTTAGAGGCATGTTTAATATCTTCTACTATTGAAAAAAAATCAATTGCCAGTATTGTTACTTGATGCACATAATGCGTTTGGTAAGCTTGAACAAAGTTTTGTATACAATAATTTAGATAAATTGGTTATGGATGGCATTTTCTTGGGAGTTACCAGTATTAAGTGTAATTCAGTGGCAAGGATCCATATATATGTATTTGAAACAGAAGAATTCAACATTTCTAGGGATACTCTTTATCTCTCCTTCTTTTTGCCGTTGCTTTGGTGCCATAAGCACAGAGACATCCAAGAAACCTGTAAAGAAAATGAAAATACAGTGGCAGTATACGTCAGCATTTATGTCGACACAATCTGCCATGGCATTCTATCTCAATACAGTTTTCCTTGAAGAAAAAAAAACTATGAAGAAGAATTGAAAAGAAAAGCAACAGAGTTGGAATATATATACACAAATTCTAGTTCCTTGACAGTGGATTGAACAGTGACAATGGTTTCTTGACACACTACACATTTTATAACAGTAGATCATACCCCAGCCCTCATGAGGGCTTTCTTGTCCATTTTATCATATTTCCTTTCTGGTGTTGTGTTGCTTTCCAATAACTTTGTCTACCATTTATATAGTATCCACTCATCTTGACTTTAAGCAATGTCTTTCCTCCTGTCTTTGTCTCTCAACTGAATGTCTCTCCTTGCCACCATACCCACAAGTTTTGCAAAAAAAAAAATAAAATTGAAAAAATCTCTAAGCAATTCATGTATTTGAGAATCTAGATTCAGGTCTATAAAAGCATATGCTGCCTTCTTAGTTCTCCTAGGCCCATCTACATAGGACACTTATATCAATGCTAATATGGAGCGGGGTAGGAGCTGCGGTTAAGGAGGTTGTGGAGCTGCGGTTAAGGATGTTCTCTCACAAATCCTACAACAACAAACCAGGGATTAGCTTGTAGCACTGTCTGATTTGGAAGAAGCCAGCAAAGCCATCAGCCAATATATATATATATATATATATATATATATATGTGTGTGTGTGTGTGTGTGTGTGTGTGTGTGTGTGTGTGTATGTGTATGTGTATGTGTATGTGTATATATATAACAACCCAGTAGACCTGATTGGATCCCTACTGTCACGATGCCAGGGATCTGCCGTATTCAAGTAGAGATGAACCAAACAAACTCCCAGTTTGTGCTAAACAATTTAAAACAGCCCTTACTTTCTGGCTGTTTTAATAGTCCAAAATATAAAACATAAAGATAGCACTCAGACGCAGAATATAAAACTAAAACTGACAGCAAACACTGTTGCAGGTTCAAGATAACACTGTAGTCAAAAGATCCAGTCCAGTGATCAAACGCCGAGAGTTCAATGAGCAAGTCCAGGGATCAAGAGTCTATACCATAGTCAGAAGCCAATCTAGAGATTAAAGGTTCCCGGGTTCCAAGAGTACAGGAGACAGGTCAGGATATCGAAAATCCACAAACCTGGGGGAAAACCAGCAGCATCTATCACCAAAATAAAACAAATACTTTCCTCCCAAAGATCAGTCTCAACGCTAGCTCTTTATATCCA
The DNA here is from genome assembly GCF_037176765.1 of Anolis sagrei. Lineage (NCBI taxonomy): Eukaryota > Metazoa > Chordata > Lepidosauria > Squamata > Anolidae > Anolis > Anolis sagrei. Next base: position 119,267,377 of record NC_090021.1, read on the forward strand.
GTAACACCCAGCTGCAACCTATCTCTTGCATACCTCCACCCTTAATTGCTTTCGCCTATGAACTCTTACTTACAGATTACTCAAGCCTTTAGAACTAAGACTTACATTAAGCCTTCCATCACCAACTGCTAGGCCTACCACCACCACCTTCAACTGCAGAACATGATACATGACACCTACTGAAATCTTTAAAGAGGGTGGACCTGAGTCGACACAACTCCACTGGCTCATTAAAAAAGTGTGGGCGACCAAGAAAATATCAACAGACTTCAAATATGCCACCATCATCACTCTTTTCAAAAAGGAGGAAAGAATAAACTATCGAGATATCTCCCTTCTGATCTCCACTGGGAAAATTCTCTCAAGAATCCTTGCAAACCCTGTCTCAGAAGACATCCTCCCAGAATTGCCAAACAACTTCTGCCCCTCCAGAGGAACAGTGGATATGATCTTCACTGCATGACAGCTTAAAGAAAAATGCAAGGAACAAAACCAACCTCTGTACATGGCACTCATTAACACAGTGAATCAACACAGTGAATCATAGTGCTCTCTGGACCATCTTCCAAAAAATCGGATGCCCTGACAGATTTGTGAACATCCTGCAGCTCCTCCATGAGGGCAACAGTCTTAGACAGTAATGCTCCCAAAGTGGCCCCTTTAAGGTGGAATCAGTGTCAAACAGGGATGTGTTATTGCCCAAACCTTATTTTCCATACTGCGCCTTGTGGGTGTGAAGATTCCCACCAGTATGGAAATCATCTATTGGACAGATGGTAAGCTATCTAATCTCAGCAGACTGAAAGCCAAAACCGAGGTCACAACATATGTTATAGAACTCCAATATGAGATTGCTAATGTAATGTAAAGCTTGGCCTCTCACTGAACATTGAGAAAACCAAAGTGCCCTTTCAGCACACACCAGTCAATCTGTCTGCAATGCCAGAAATACAGCTTCATGGTGTTATGTTAGAAAATAGCGACCATTTCCATCAACAATGACACTGAAATACAACACTGTCTGAGCTCTGCGAGTGCAGCATTTTTTTCAAATGAAACAGGGAGTGTTTGAGGATTTGGACAGTCGTAGGGATATCAAGATGCTTGTCCTCCCAACCCTGTTATATGCTTGCGAAACATGGATCGTCTATAGACATCACACTCAACTTCTGGAATGATTCCATCAGTGTTGCCTTTGAAAAATCCTGCAAATCTCTTGGGAAGACAGATGGACAAATGTCAGCATGCTGGAAGAAGCAAATGATCCTTCACTATCAACTCTGCTGGACTGGCCACGTTGTCTGAATGCCCAATCACCATCTCCTAAAGCAGTTACTATACTCCTGACTCAAGAAAGGGAAATGGAATGTTGGTGGACAGAAAAAGAGATTTAAAGATGGGCTTAAAGCCAGCCTTAAAAACTGTGGCATAAACACAGAGAACTGGGAAGCCCTGGCCCTTGAGTGCTCTAACTGGAGGTCAGTTGTGACTAACAGTGCTGTGGAATTCGAAGAGGCATGAATGGAGGGCAAAAGGAAGAAACATGTCAAAAGGAAGGCGCGTCAAGCCAACCCTGGTTGGGACAGCCTTCTATCTGGAAACCAACCTCCTCATTGCGGAAGAACATGCAGATCAAGAATAGGTCTCTACAGTCACCTATGGACCCACTGCCAAGACCCTACACTTCGAATGCAATCATACTCAGCCACAAGGGATCGCCTAAGTAAATAAGTAAGGAGTGGGGTACTTCAGATCTACATCATGGGAGCCCTTATGTCCCAGTGGTGCAGAATGTGGTTCAGTGCTGCTGGATCACTATCTTATTTTCTCCTTGTTGTACTTGGCTGAGCAGTGATCACTGGGTGGTCATTGCCTATCCCATCCACTGACACTGGCTGGAGACACAGAGCAATGGGAAGGTGGGAGGGTGGAAAGGAGAAATTACCACCTCCTTTCCCCTTCAGTTTTTTGATTGTTCTCTTGGTCTGGCCAGTGTCAGTGGATGCAGTGAGTGACGAACAGTGGCAATTTTGTGCCCAGTTTGTTGCCGCTAAGTTGAAAACAAGAGCCTGGGGAAAGTGAGATGGCTTTGTGAACAACTGCTCCGGAGCATCTTGTGACCTTTCTAACATGGGACAAGACCATTTTAAGAGGCATTGGTGGGCGTTATGCTGTTCATCATGTGGATGCCATGTTGTCTATTCATTCCCTACCCCGACTAATTTGGTCTATGTATATGGCACCTTTGTCTCTGAAGTCATACAAGAAGCCTTTGCATAATGATATTGTAGACAACCCTGCCTGTCTTTGAATTCTAACCATGGGTAAAGGATGTTTCAGTTTACTGATCTCACCACATTATTAATATGTCCCCAGATGACATGATCAGTATATAGAGGAACTAATAGATAAAGTAAATATGTATAAAGAATGGATTGGATTAAAACTTAATTATAACATATCTGAGACATTATGTATAGACAAACATGCACAAAGATTGGGCAATTTTGCAGTCAGTTATGGATTAAAATTAGCCTTCAAAAAACTCAAGTGTTTAGGAGTCTTTACCCCCAAATCAAACATCAAATCATCCAGGCATCCTTTGGCCAACGTCCTTGCAGACGGCCAATTCTCCCACACCAGAAGTGACTTGCAGTTTCTCAAGTTGCTCCTAACACGACAAAAAACAAACAAACCCAAATCATTTTCACAAATGAAAATTGAAATTTCAGAAATCTTATTGAACAAATTACATAGGCTGAATTTTGGCAATCAAAGTGTACGCATAACCAAAAGTGAATTTATTTCAGGTACTCCCCTCTTTTTAACAGATCCTTACCTTAATACATGTCAAAAGAATTTTCAATAGATTTATGTCTGAAGGGGAAAAAATCAAGAGTAACAAAATCTATAATGGATAGAATTTATATAATTGGGGAATAGAGATACATAACATCTCCAAATGCTATTATTAATCTTCCATTAATCAGTAAAGATAGAGACAAGCAATGGGTCCAGATAGAATTGATGTCAGATCCAGATCTCATATCAGTTTTTCCAAAATATTAGCATAACTGACACTGTTGTTGATTCATTTTGAATACTATTTTGGTTACCTGGAGCAAATGGAGAAAACGGTTTTTGCCACATATTTCCCCTTTGATATCTATTGTGATATATCTTCTTTTAACATGAAGACAAAAATGCTCAGTTTAAGGACTGGGGAGAAGCAGGCCTATAGAAGTTATTAAGTGTCTTTCCTTGTAGTAAATGATTAACTGGGCAACATATACTAGATAAGCTTCTGATTCGTATAAGACTGTGCTTACAAATTTGTAAAATGTTATATTTTTTAGGGGGGAAACGTAATCAAACAGACCAATTCCCCCCTTTCCCCTTTCGAGTCTTTAATTAAATTTTACAATTCTCAATCCAGAGGTTTGGTCTCCATCTTGTATTAAATGTTATTTCCTAGTTGTAACTCTGAATTGTATGCTTTAAAACTTCAATGGGAAAATGATCCAGGATAAACCATTACAAATGGTGATTAGAATAGAGTTTGGAAATTAAAATCAATTTCTGCATATTTAAGCTTCTCTGTAGCTGGCATTTAACATCACCTTTTGCCATTTTTGACAGAGAAATGAATTGGCTCAGTATTATGAGCTGAGTGTTTTTAGATAGTACAGAGAGTAAGGAAGTACTGTTCTCAGTGGTAGCATCCTCTTTCAACAATATATAAATCCTTTTCAGCACTTGATTAGTAAATGAATTTAAATAAACTATCTTTCGGTAGATCATCTTATTTTTGTGCCTTTGGGTATTTTCAAATGCCTGGTTGAAAGGTGGATGCAAAATATTGCTGTGATTATTCAGGTGACTTAATTGTATCTGTATCGTATTCTACCAATCATATCTCCTCCTTCACTTCTCTGGTGAGTGCTCCAGCATTAATAATTGAGGTGCAGGGCAGTTTCTCTGGGTGTTAATGAGCAGCTAAGGTTAATGGCCTTTAGCAGTGCTTGAAGCCATCAGCTCCATGGTCTGTGATTAATCCATAAGAAGTGTCATGAGCCTCTATTGTTACTGCTTAATTTAGCAGCACTGGTCTCTACATAGGTCAGGTAATGGTGGAGCTTTGAGAAATTTCTGGCAGATGGTGGCATAACATCCAGGTTGCACTGCTTCAGTTTCTGAAGCAGCAAGATTTGAGGATAGAGGAATCTTAAGTTATAAAGTGGATGGTGGGGGGAGAATCGGTTTCAACTGTGGTCAGGTTATAAATAATGTGCTACTATAAGCAGAAATGCAGCCCAGTGCTTTGGAGAAGATAATGTGGATGGGGAGGTGGAAGTTATTGAGAACCCTACTGCATTTTTTTTTGTTTGAACATTATTAACTAACAGAATAGAATGCTACATGGAATATAATCTGTAACAAGGAATAGAAATCCCAAATGCTTGTAAATGTTTTTTCTATCCTTGGGTTACAATAATATTTTCGTTTTAAAAGATTGCTGACATATCCATAAAATAACAGTTCCTTAACATCTTTCAGGAAACCATCTTGCAGCTCAATTTACCATAGAATTAATCTCCTCTCTTTCATCTCAGCATAGATCTGGATGGGAAACAATCTGATAATTCCTCCAGATAAAATAATAATAATAATAATAATAATAATAATAATAATAATAATCAAAGTATAGATTGTCGATGTTGCAATCCCAGGTGACAGCAGGATTGAAGAGAAACAACTGGAAAAGCTGACATGATATGAGGATTTAAAAATCGAACCACAAAGACTCTGGCACAAGTCAGTCAAGGTGGTCCCAGTGGTGATCGGCACACTGAGTGCAGTCCCTAAAGACCTTGGCCTGCACTTAAACACAATCGGCGCTGACAAAATTACCATCTGTCAGCTGTAGAAGGCCACCTTATTGGGATCTGCACGCATTATTCGCCGATACATCACACAGTCCTAGACACTTGGGAAGTGTCTGACAACAGCCAGCAGAGTGTCTGCTGTGGACTCATCTTGTTGTGTTTCAAGTATTATTATTATTATTATTATTATTATTATTATTATTATTATTATTTATTTGTACCCTGCTACCATCTCCCCAAGGGGACCTGGGACGGCTCACAGAAGCACTTCAAGTGCCACATACAGGCAATACATAAGTATTGCCATAAGTACAATCAACAACGCATAAGAATTTTGCCAAAAAATTATAAAAATGTAAAATTATAAAATTCCTAAAACGCATTAGAACTTTGAGCAGATTCAAGACACAAAAAGTTCAATCCAGCTTTGCAGAAGGCTTCTTCCATGTGAACAGGAACCTTTTTTGGCTTCGCCATAAAGTTCATCCCACTGGGAAGTTAAGTTGATATAGTTTCAAGTGTATTCTCCTTTACCACTCGCAGATCATTATTTGTGAAGTTCAACCAGCCTAGCTTGGTTCGAGTTGTAGTGTGTCTGTTATTCTTCTCATTTTGTAAGGCGGTCATATATATCCTCTGGAGAGTGGAGCTAATAACAGATTATTCAGCTGAAACTTCTTCCTCTTGATGTCAAAGAAAGAGAGACCCAGTTATTGCAGTGGCTTAAAATGTGTGCAATATACAAGGGATTGAGTTATCCTAAGGAAAGACATTGCCTTATGTAGATTACTGGAGACTATATCTTTGTTTATTAAAATTCCTACTCCACTATTCTTTGTGGCAAAGCTTTGTGGCTTATAATAAATCTCTTTGTAGAAAGGACTGAACAAAGATGGACCTTTAGTTGCATCCTGTAAGCCTAAACTCCAAATGCCTAGTAAAACCAGACTCTTCCTGAGATTACTCCAGGATCAGGTTATTTCAGGTATAGCTAAAAAGGCTCTGCAGTCAAGCATTGCTTTTCAAGTGGAAATCTGAATGAGAGGGGATAATTTGAAAGAGAAATGATACTCATTTGGGTGCTCTGGTGATTGTCACAGTGATAGCTGATTGAAAATAATAACACCTACTCACCACATATACATTGTGGGACTTTAACTTCTAGCATTCCTCACTATTGGCCTTGCTGATTGGTATTTATGGGAATTGCAGTTCCAAAAGCAAACAGAGGTCCCTAGTAGTCTACTAACAAATTACAGTAAAACCTCTGTATTCAAGGGACTGGCACCCATGGTTTCCCCTATCTGCAACCAGCAACATAGGTGCTCCCTAGAAATTTTCTTGTTTATCAGTAGAGTTCATTATGTATTTATTTATCTTATTTATATCCCACCTTTCTCTACCTCGAGGGGGACTCAATGTGGCTTACCTCTACGGTGCCTTAAACATACAATATCATTTAAACATAAGTTAAAAATTAAAACATAATAAGCATAATAAAAATACATTTCAATGAATCATGTCATCCAGAGTCGTAGTCTAAAGGCCAATCCTTGGTCAAATTGCACATACTCCATTGCTGCACTGCTCAGTTTTTCGAATGCCTGCTCCCAGAGCCAGGTTTTGACTCTGTTTCTAAACACTATGATGGAGGGGGCTGCCAGATATCACTAGGGAGAGAGTTCCACAACAGAGGGAGCACCACTGAGAAGGCCCTGTCTCTCGTCCCCACTAACCGTGCTTGCAAAGAAGGTAGGACCGAGAGCAGGTTTCCTGTTTCCACTGTAATTATCAGGAAAGTATCTTCCACATAAAATGGGTTCATATTTCATAGTTTTTCTGGGAATATTCTTACAACTCTGTACCCCATTTTCCCCATTTAATGTAACTTCAATTTCTGTGAATTCCAAAAGTCTTCTCTGAGTCTTGTCTTACTGCTATTTCTCCCCTACTCACTTTTTCTTCCCTGGGAAACTTGCTAAAGAATGCACGCTAAATCAACAGCTCTCCTGTGTGGACTCAGGCATGTGTTTCCTACACTGGAATTTGGTCCCAAACAAATCTTAAACCTATTTTGAGAGACTCATGGATATTGTGAGGAATACCTAAACGAAGGGCAAAATGAATTCACAACGTATGTTAACTTTAGAAGGAAGTGCCAAAAGTGAGGCCTGTAAGTAATCACTTAAAGAAAATCTTGTCCCAGGAAACTGAATGTTTGACTTACTTCCTACAGAAGTTTGCTGATGAACCTTCAGAACCTTTGTTGTGACACCTCATCTCATTTCACCTTCAGCGCTCCCCAGTCTCCCCATCAGAAGGGGCAGAAAAATAATAATAATGATAATAAAAAATCCTCTGGAAACGGTGACATACTATATTTAATAACACTTGTCCTTAGGGCCTGATGTGGTTCTGAATCATCTCAGTAGAGAGAAAAGAGCAGCTATGTCTGACTTTGAGGGACCTGAGATAGGGCAGAAGGCACTTCTACTTTATGTGCTGAATGACCCTCTTTATATGGTTAGTAGGGGCATATAATACATGTTGGTGGAGCAAATTGAATTTTGATTTGTGGCTCACCTTTAGAGAATCAATTTCACTGCCAAGGAGACTACTTCATAATTTCAACATGAGGCTTCCCATTTTTAGAGGAGGCTGTGAGAGTATGTGAAGCAGCTAGCTAGCCTGGTACAATTTGCTCTGTGCTGCTCCAGCAAAGATTGTGTATGTGTGTATGTTTTTTAAAAGTGTTCTGTTCAGACTAAGCACTGAAGGAGGGTTTTATATTGTAGGCATCCTGTTTAGGCTGACATTGTACAACGAGCTTGAAAGAACATCGGTCTCTGGATGCTCTTCTGGCTTCCAGCTTGCTTTGGCCTCTTATTATGTTCGCAGTTTGGAGAGGAAAATGAGTTAAGGGGTTTATCTCAGTAGAGTTGAGTGCATAAACAGATCCCATGTGGCCTACTCAGAAAAAACAAGTAATTTTGAAGCATTTTAAGCATTAATACTTGTGTATAAGGCATTGACCAGAAATACAGATTTTCTCTATTTTGTTCTTAGACAACAATTCCATGTTTTTCATTTATAAGAAATCATAATAAAACAAATTATTTTCATTTCATTAGGATCTTGGAGGCAAGATTATTGTAAAGTGAAGAAATTAGACAGGTGGAGAAAAATGAGTTAATATTGTAAAATATTGGTAGAAAACTAGAGGAATTCTGTGTTCTTAATTAGAGCACTTGGAAGTAACTATTGGACTGAAGGAACTTCTTAGGGCTATATTTTAGTGATAAAAGCATGTTGATTCTGGATGGAAAAGGTTTTAGAAAGATGATGGAGAGTTCCTAGACAGTACTGAACCAGATCAACGTCTAGGGTAAGAGAGGTTGAAGAAATCTTTCTAGATCTATAGAAACTGTTTCTCGTACAAGGGAGTGATAGTTTATCAGTGATTCCATAAAGTAAACTGGCAAGGCTAAAAGAAGAATAACTCATCTAAGAGTATCAGAAGATATGCGATCTGAGCTCTTAATCTATAGTCACATCTTCAAAGGTACGGTTTCCACTCAAGCACTGATTTCAGAGAAGGCAAATGACTGATGCGGAGAGACAAATAACAGGTCCAAGAAAGCAAAGAGATTGTATTGAAGCCTAAAACATCAACAGACATATTTGCCTTCACAAAGCACAATATATCCATACCACAGAAAGCAAATTGCTGATGCTTAGAAGAATAGCCATGAAAAACATACCTCACCTTTTGCAGCATTTGCATATTACAGGGGAAATCTGCATGCAAAATATTTATCTTCGGGCCAGAAACCCAGGTATGTGCTGCATACACATGCAAGATGCATGCTACTCCTGAAACCGCTTGGTTTGACAAAGAAATATTTCAAAAGAAGGTTGATGACTTGATACTTTGTTTTGCAGCATTTTGACTTCCTAGGTTTTTTTATTATATATATATTTTAAAAAAAACACAAAATAAATGTCAGGTGACATAGTAAAGGAAGGGTCTACAGGAATGCTTATGGGATCATATTGCAGATCTCAGATATAAGGCACAATCATGATCTCATTTTCTCAATGGGTGTCAGCAATACCAAAAACAATAGATGGAAATTCAAGAGCCATGCTGTATCACTCTACCCCATTTGTCTAGGCCTTAGGGCTATTTTCACATTACAGGCAGTCACCAAGTTACAAACAAGATAGGTTCTGTATGTTTGTTCTTAAGTTGAAGGTATATATAAGTCAAAGCAGGTATATTTTTAAAGTGTAACCCCAGCCAAATATATGTATTCCTTAGCTTGGATAGCATAGGGAAGGGTTGTTTTGCTGTCTGTATCCTTCAGAAGATTTTTCCTCACTTGATTCCTGTTTTATATATTGTTATGATGATGTTGCTTCATTTTGTTTTATACTGTTGTTTGCATTTTAATGTGTTAATTTTAATGGTGTTGATGGGGTTTGGCCCCATGTCCCTTCGGGGAGATGGAGGCGGTGGGATACAAAAGCAAAGTTATTATTATTATTATTATTATTATTATTATTATTATTACTTTCTGTCCTTGTGATAGTAATTGGATTTTGAAAAAAAAAATGGCTTGTTGTAGAAACAAGGATTGGTGATAAAACTTCAGTGGAGACACCTTTTCCCCATGATAACTCATTCAGGAGTGAATTTCCCTTCCTAGAGGTAGATTGGTCTCACCACTGTTCTTAACAATGAGCCAATGTTTGTAATTCGGGGATTGCCTGTACACAATTATAGTTCTATGATTCCACTTTAACTGCTGTGACAATGTCCTCTAGTATATTCGGATTTGCAGTTTACCAATGGTTATTTTTAATTCTCAGACAAAAATACTCTAATGCCTCACCAGACAACATACCACAGGATGGAATTGTGGCAATTTAAGTAGAATAATGCATCATAATTGTGTGATGCGAAAGGGTTGTAGATTAGACCTATTTCAGTACAAATAATATATTTTCAATGGAAATGCATAATTTTTGAAAACACTTTCTCCCTTTTCTTTTTGCTGTTGAATTTGGATTTTTTTGTAACATGCAGTATCAGATATTTCTGGGTCTATATTCCAAATATTTTCCCTGTTATTATTGGGTACTCATCTTTATAAAACAAAAACTTATGCTGCTTTCATGAAATTCTTCTGTATAATTCAGTTACTCTGAAGAAATGAAACCTTAATGTTTTTGTGTTCTGTTTGTAGATTCACATCATTGATTTTGATGATGAAAATAATATTATCAACAAAAATGTTCTTCTGCATCAAGTTGGTGAAATTTGGCACATAAGTGCCAGTCCGGCTGATAAAGGGGTACTAGCAACCTGCTACAATAAAAGTAAGTGAAATTCAAAGATTTTTGTTTGCTCATTTTTTCCTATAAGATGTCTTACTTTCCTTATCTGGAAACGTATATGTGATATCAAAATGCTTCTATGTAAATGATTTTGTCTCCTGTTTGTAATCACAATAACCTCACTGTATGCAAGTTTCATTCAGTTTAATTCGGTTTAATTCTAATAATATGCTGAAAATGTTTGGGTACAGGTTATTCCCTCCTGTGTGGACATCAGTGAATTCTCTGAAGGATTTTGTTTATCTTCAGTGTGATTCCTGTTTTGATCATAAGTGTATTTGTAACAGAGACATTTGGCTGCCACATTCTGCTCGTGAAACATATTCAAACTTCCTGAATGTATTTCTGGTCAAGTTCCCTATATTGATTAGTCACTATTGGGAGTTCTGCTTTCTTCATCCTTTCCAAAGCAATCATTAGACACTAACACAATATCAGGTTGTATGGGTTAGTTATTATGTTATGTGGAATTCTTGGAACAGCTGATAAGATAATCAACTTGTTTGAGATTTTGTGCTTGAGAAGAGTTTTACATTGTAGACTACTAAAATCGGCCCTGCAGTATTATTTTTATTGGGTTGTTGTAGGTTTTTCTGGGCTATATGGCCATGTTCTGGAGGCAATTTTTCTCCTGATGTTTCGCCTGCATCTATGGCAAGCATCCTCAGAGATAGTGAAGTCTGTTGGAAGTAGGAAAAATTTCAGACATTTATATGCCATCCTTCTCACCCCTGGGGAGGGAGGGGGGACTCAGGGTGGCTCACATTAGATGCTAAACAAACAACAGTAACCATTAGATGCCAAACAAACAATAGTAATAAAACATTTAAAACATTAGTTAAAAACCTCAAATTATAAATTTCCATTTAAAAATTAACCAAATTCAAATCCAGAGTCGTAAACTGATATCTGTCCATTGTCAGTCACATAAGTAATTTACAGTATTATTGCTGCGTCTGCTGCTCGAATGCTTGGTCCCACAACCATGATTTCAGTTTTTTCCTAAAGAATAGCAGAGAGGGGGCCAACCTGATTTCATTAAGGAGTGAGTTCCACAGATGAGGAACCATCACAGAGAAGGCCCTGTCTCTCGTCCCCACCAATTGTACTTTTGAGAGTGGCAGGATCAAGAGCAGGGCCTCCGAGGTGGATCATAGAGGGAGATATGTTAGGATAAGTAAGCTGAGCCGGAACCATAAAGGGCTTTATAGGCCAAAGGCTTATTCAAGGTTTGTTTTTCTAGAAGTCATGATGATTAAACTGACATTATCATACTTTGGCCGTATTGTCATACTTTGACCATACGTTGGCTATATCTTATGCATGGCTCATTAGAAAAGATAAGTAAGGCTATATGCTTCATATGATAGAAGCCAGGAGGAAAAACAGATGACCACCCACACTCCAGATGGAAACCAGAGCTCTGAATTTACAAGACCTGAGCAGGGTGTTGGGTGATAAGTCAACTTGGAGGTCTCTCATTCATAGGGTCACCATAAATCAAAGTTGACTGGATACAGATTACAACCAGATTTTATTTATTTATTTATTTATTTCAGACATTTCTATCCCACCCTTCTCACCCTCCAAGGGGGACTCAGAGTGGCTTCAGCCACAATTTATTTGTTGTACTTAAAAACATACCAATTCAGCCTAGTCCTTTAATACACCTAGTTCATATATAGATAACAACCACTAACTGGAAGCTTAATCCAATGTTTGTCCTACCAAAGCAGACCCTTTGCGACTAATGAGTCCCATGCATTTCAGAGGTTCTATTCTAGGCAGGGCTAATGTTACACTTAGCCTTTGGATTTTCACCATCTTCTGAAAACCTTTAATACTTTGAATCCATGTTGTCCAAAAAAGGAAACATTTTGTCTGCCCTTTTTAGGACAGTGGTACTTACCTATTTAGATACTTGTTCTGTATCTATGTATGGTATTTGAGATGAAGGTTTGAGGCACAGAAGTAACCTGTTAAGAAGAGTTAATCCTTTACGAATGTGAAGAGTATTTAAGAGAAAAGGTTCTTTTTGAAAGAAAGACATATAGCTTTAATATTTTTGACATTTATTAAATAAAAACCTTTAACAGCAGTGATTTGGTCTCTTTTATTAGCACCTCACTAAAGTACTGCTGAACAAGTTACAGAGTAGGGAAAGAAAATGTGCCTTCCGATAGTGAGGCAAGGTGGTTCTTTTTATATATGATAAACAAATAGATAGACTCAATGGTGAGCAGGTAGCTGTTGGTATAATTGTGGAAGGACATCTCCCTTCGGGCAGCTTTATTATTATATCTTGAATTGTAGTAAATCTTCCACAGAGGCAAAAAAGGATAGTAGATCATTCTGGTACCTGAGTAGCTGGCAGAATTAGAACAATGAAGAGAGCTGACAAAGCACTGAAGTGAGATGAAATACAGCCCATGGATACTCTGCATCACTTAATTTTCACAGATCTCATTAAAATCTCAGGAACTCTGAGAATGTCACAGACTTAGTGGGGCAAATTGTAGATCTATTACCTTTAACCTCCTCCTCTCTGTGAATGAAATGGAACATGGAAAGACACTTAAATGTTGCTAATTTTGTAGTATGTTGCTATTCCTAGCTAGGACTTGAATGTATACAATTATTAAGACTACTGGGTTGTAGGAAAGCAAAGTTTCATTGTTGCATATATAAAGATAGTAGCTGGTTTCCCCGTGGAGTAGGATGCTTAGAACAATACCAAGGAAGAGGATGAAACTCATGCTGAATTGTGTTTGTCTTTGTTACCATCTGCCTGTTCTGTTTATCTCTCTCTGCCATTGCTAGTATGACTTCAGGTTTGTGAAATCCAAGAATGAGGGGTACGGCAGCAGCTGCAAATAAACAGCCAAATCTTCTTTTTGTAGAAGGAAAAATCTAAAGATGTCTGAAATGATTCTTCAAGTGTTTCGAAAGGCTCTTTGGAATTGTGACTCAGTGGAGGAATATTACTCCAACTAGCCCCTGAATCAATTTATTAACATAGAGAAAAGACTACAGAAACAACAAAATCCAAGTGTAATATATTTGAGAACCCATTCTCGTCAGTTCTAAATGGAAGCAAACTGGTATTGCATTTCTCTTTTAAGCGAGGGTATGAAAGGATGGCAAAAGAATGTGTAATTATAAGTTTTGTGTGCAGATTACTCATTGAGTGAATGGGACTTTTTGTGAGTTAAATGACCTGTCAAGTGTTCTGTTCTTAAATTTTGTCAGTTTCTTTTAATGCAACGGGTTAGTTCAGATCAGTATGGCATTTGATACATGTCTATAGGTCAGACTGACATTTGGTGTGTATTCAGAGCCACAGTAGCTCACTTTGTAATGAGGCAATAGCTTTGCAATTAGACTGGAAAATACAACACATAGGCTTCTGACTGGCATAACATACAGAATAATAATAATAACAACAACAACAACAACAACAACAACAATGGTTTTAAAGAAATTACACTGGTTGCCAGTATTATTCCAGTCAGAGGTACCAACACTGGTATCAATCAGACACCAAGTTAAAATGAGTCTCTTTTATTAAAGTCTTTGGAAGCTAATTGATTTTATCCAATTTGGATATGTGCTATGGTTTACCTTATTTTAAACTGTTTTAGCTAATTTATATTGCCTTGTTTTAAGTGTTAAGTGGCATACTATACTTTTAAAAGAGTCTTTTAAAATTGTTCTTATTTTTTTCAAACAGTTCAAAATGGAATTTCATTGTATGTTGCCCTGATAACTTTGGCTATAGGGTGGGATAGAAATCTTTTAATAAATGAAATAATCAGTAAATATTTTGAAGGCATCATGTCCCCTTTTCCTCCAGAAATCAGCAGAGCAAGGGACATATTAAGCATCTTTCTGGTACGGATTTACAATTATATTTCTCACATATATAGGGTTGTGGAAGCACAGTGTGTTAAACTTCTAGCTGCAGAAAAACTTGCCGACCGGAAGTTTGGCAATTCGAAGCTGTGGGTCGGGATGAACTCCCACTGTTAGCCTAACTGCTTTGAGTCACCCAAGGGCTGAGAAAAGTGGTATATAAATGAAGTAAAATAATAAATAAATATAGCTTCTGTCAACCTAGCAGTTCGAAAACATGCAAGTGAATAGATCAATCGGTACTACATTGGCGGGAAGGTAAAAGGTGCCCTTGCAGAGGGGGTCTATGGGCAACAGGCTCCTCGGCATGGAAAATGGAACTTGAGCACTCCCTTCAGACGTCGGAAATGGAAAGGGAAACCTTTGCCTTTGTTTGTACATTGTATGCCATTGTTGTTTACTTTATTAAAGGCATTGAATGTTTGCCTATACATGTGTATACTGTAATCCACTCTGAGTCCCCTCGGGGAGATAAAGCAGAATATAAATAAAATTCATTATTTATAACCCAAAATAATAAAAAATCATAGGGTTAGAAGACACCACAAGGGCTACCCAGTATAACTGCATTTTGCCATACAGGAACACACAATTAAAGTACCCTGACAGATGGCCATCCAGTCTCTGTTTAAAAGCCTCCAGAGAAGGAGACTCCGCAACGCTCTGAGAAGGCAGCATATTCCATTGCCAAACAGATCTTACCACTACGAAGTCCTTCCTAATGTTTAGGTGGAATCTTTTTTCCCTTCCAGTTTGAATCTGTTGTTCTGTGTTGTAGCCTCCAAAGCAGCAGAAAGCAAGCCTGACCCCTTCTCAATGTAACATCCTTTCAAATATTTAAACATGGCTCTGTCTCAGCCTTCTTTTTTCAAAGCGAAAGATATCCAGTTCCTTAAGCCATTCCTTATAGGACTTGGCTTCCAAACTTTTGATTATTTTGCTTGCCCTTTTCTGCACACATTCCAGTTTGTCAACATCCTCCTTGAATTGTGGTGCCCAAAACTGGACGCTGGGCTATTTGAGGTGATATCTGACCAAAGCAGAAGAGAGTAGGACTATGACTTCCCTCGTTATTGACACTATACTCCTGTCGATACATCATAGAATCTCATTGGCTTTTTTAGCTGTTGCATCACACTGTTGACTCATGTTTAGCTTATAGTGTACTAAGACTCCAGATCCCTTTCACATGTACTGATGTTTACACAACAAATCTTAACTTATATTTAAGGAAGACTGGCAGTTTTAGGCCTCTCCATACAGGAAAGTGCTTTCTAGGGGGGCTGTAACGTATCCCTGGTAGAGAACTGTTTCTCCCAGAGTGCGGTTGGGAAACTGATAGATCTAATGGATGATGTTGCCATGGAAAGGATCACACACTTTTTCATTGATAAGTGTAACCTTAAACATATATCAAGTTCCAGAGGGCACAGATTGAGGGGTACAGGATATTCTTTATTTAAGAATCTCTTGAACAGAAATTTAGTCTTTCCCATCCACTCACCCTTCATCAATTTTTTCTTTTTTTTTCACGTCAGGAGTGATTTGTGAAGCTGCAAATTACTTCTGGTGTGAGAGAATTGGCCGTCTACAAGGCCGTTGCCCAGGTGACACCTGGATGTTTGATGTTTTACCATCCTGTGGGAGACTTCTCTCATGTCCCCACGTGAAAAGCTAGAGCTGAGATGGAAGCTCATCCCGCTCTCCGGGTTCGAACCGCCAACCTGTCAGTCAGCAGATTAACCCATTGCGCCATCTGGAGCCAGTATTTCTAAAGAACATTTTTGTCCCTTTACATAATAATGGTACATACTGCATGAACAAAGCTTTATCTTGGTGATGATAGGCAGGAAGAAGACATTTGCTGGCTTTTATGCTGGTAAATTTCCTTAGGGTCTCTAAATAGTGTGTGTATTATTAGGATTTTTATAACTATTTCCCTGTTCCCAGACATTGTGGAGATGCTGCTCTTTCCCTACAGCACATAATGGAGTGGCTCAATAATACTGAAGAGAATATTCAATGGATAATGCTACACAGACCTCCTCAACCTGCACTGAGCAAATTAGATGTCACTAAAAATTGCTTCCAGAAATCTGAACTATTGATCTAATTGTTAGATGAAATGTGGGAAAGGGCACATTTTACTCACATTCTGGTAGAGCAAGATTATCTTGACCTTCTGGGCAGAGGTGATTAAATAATATAAACTCGGTTTTCAATTTTGTGTGCTTTCCATTTTAACAGACCTGCCCTTAAAGAGCTGCTTGCTAGTTTGTGCTTCTACATAGAGTAGAGTAGAGTGAATGGATTTCAAGGGCTGGGGCTGCACCATTCGTCCTAGTGGGCTGGATACTCAAGTCTGCTCTTTCTTCACTTTTAAAGGACATGACTGATTTCTCATACAAGGAAAGAATAGTTTACCAGACTGATTCAGAAATAGAGCAGTTCTTTTTGAGATCAGCTGCAGTCCTTAAAAACAAGACTGATCTGGATGGTAAAGAAGACTGTAGTTGGGCATATTATTCCAGCACCAACCCATGAGACATAGACAAGTCTGGCTCTTCTGAAGTTACTCAGAAGGTTGAATCATATTATTGACATAGAGGATGGGGCATGATCCTCTTGTACTAAAGACAAGGGCGAGGTCTAGTTGAGCGTCACCCTATACTCACTGCTGTTGGGATCTCTCTCTTCCCCCAGAATCCGTGGCTGTTTATTTATAAATACACTGTATATCATATATAAGTAGGGACAGCTATGATTGCTTGTAAATGTTGGGAAAGCTGCCAGTTGTAGCTTGACCCTGTTATGCGTTCTTGTTTAGGTGCTGTTTTTCCTAAAGCTGTTACTATTCATTTTTATAGTTCTATGTTCTTACCATGTGTTTTTTTTTTTGGTGGGGGGGAATCTTGCTGCCTTGACAGTACTTCACAGTATTCTTAGGTGTGATATGCTCCACAGGTGCAAAATATTGTTCAGATGTGAAAACCACAGGAATCTGGTTGGCAGGAAGAGGAGTCAGTATATATGGCACACTTATATTGAATGAAAATGTAAAGTTCACTGGTAACAAACGCACAAAGCTGGTCTGCAATCTGTTCTTGTAAAATCCTATTTATAAGAATAGAAGCAGAAATAGGAGCTTTTTAAACAAAATTCTAGTAATTTTCAAGCTAAGCAAAGGCAGTGATGTGGGCACACATATCGCTCTGGCTGGCGCCAAAGGGGAAAAATTCGATATCCTGGCATATTTGATTGTTAGGGAACAAATATCTCAAGCGTTTTCCAACAAATTTCTCAGGTATGTAGCTAGACATTTTGTGTGCCAGAGTTGCACTTTGGAGGTAGATAAGCCTGTTGAAATAGCAAAAAGTAGCTTAATTGAAAGAGTCAGCATGGTGCCAGTGGTTTGAGTTGGGATTGGACCCTAGGAGATCTGGGTTCAAATCCTGTTCTAGCCGCAGAAAATGGAAAAGGTGATCTTCGGCAAGTCACACTCAGCCTTAGAAGAAGGCATTGGCAAACCTCCTCGGAACAAATCTTGCCAAGAAACCCCTGTGATGCATTCACTTTAGACTCACCATAAATTGGAAACATCTTGAAGGTAGCACAATAACAACTCATCACATAGTTTCAGTATTAACATTTTAATAACATTAAATAGATGCCAAATACTTTTCATCATTCCTAATATGTTTGACTTTGTTGAACAACTGTGACATTGAGAACTGGCTTACTACCAGAGCTTGGAAAAGTTACTTTTATTACTACTCCTAGAATTCCCCAACAAACAGGGCAATTGGAGAATTGTAGGGCAAGAAATTAAAATTCCCATACTCTGGTTTTTAATAATAATAATAATAATAATAATAATAATAATTCTTATTATAAAAAAATACTCTGGGACTTCCGAATTCAGACTGACAAGAGTTTTGGAGCGCAATACTCCTGACCTCACGATTTTGGGGGAAAAAGTATGGATTAGTGATGTTGCAATCCCAATTGACAGCAGAATTGACAAGAAACAATTGTAAAAGCTGACACGATATGAGGATTTAAAGATAGAAGTGCAAAGACTCTGGCACAAGCCAGTAAAAGTAGTCCTAGTGGTGATTGGCACACTGGGTGCAGTGCCTAAAGACTTGGTCAGTGCCAACTTAAGAACAATTGGCACTGACAAAATGACCATCTGTCGGCTGCAATTGGCCACCCTACTCCGATCTATACACATTCTTCACTGATACATCACACAGTCCTAGACACTTGGGTAGTGTCCGACATATGATCAAATCAAAAGCCAGCATAGTGATTTTGTTTGCTGTGTACTAATCTTGTTGTGCATCAAACAATAATAATTTTATTTCTTACCCGCCTCTCCTTGTGGCTTGAGGCGGGTTACAGAATAATTAAAACATATAAACATTGTAAAAATACCATAATGAATATATTAAAATGTATTTCTATAAATGATACATATTAAAATATACAAAACAGAGATTAAATAAAGGACACGAGTTTAAAATTCATGCTTAAAAATTGAATAATAGAAGTTTAGCATGTACTACCTGTTGTAGTTCTATCTTTGCTTGTATAAAAGGTGTCACTTTCTTGTTGGCAAAATATTGCAAACATGTCTTTAACATCTTCAAGAAAGGCAGATCTTGTAATTACTTTCCACTCCTTTAGCTACCATCCTGAATTACCACTAAAACGCTTACTTCAATATATGGAAAAATACATACGTACTAGACATATGGAAACCTCATGATCACTCCTTACTGTCACCAAGTTATTCTAAAGAATGAAATCCCATTGAATAGGGGTGGCTGATTGTGTGAGGGTTGGGGACCAATTTTTAAGAGGTGCCTGCTGCAGAATTAATGCCTCCAACGAAAGACCCACCCCAAACCTCCCTTCCATTGGCAATGCCCTAGATCAGATGGGAGCTGGAAATTGCAGTGTACCATTTCTGATTGCCATTTTGTCTGGGATATGGACAAAGGGAGAGGTGTTTGGCCAGAGTGGGGGATTATTAGTAATGTATTTCACCAAATCTTGGAATATGTTTTAGAATTCCCTCTGCATGCACAATACCTTTTTTTGTTTCAATGCAGTGTTGTAATGTGATCTTTCCCGTGGAGGAGGGAGTGTGAAGAAACCTGTAAGTCATCTATCGACATGCAACTATAAGGTATTAAGTCCATGGGCTAGTGAGGAAGACAGAGAATGCAGGAAGCAGAGCCTAGTTAAAATATTGGTAAATAACAGCCTGGTTGAGGTTGAGGACAAAATGGTGGTGGTGGCATATCTGTTGGTGCTGGTAAAAAGTAAGAGGTTGTTGTTGGTTTTTTTTTTTAAAGAAAAAACAGTGATTCTAAGGCTTACCTAATTTTAGTGTGCCTTAAACAGGGAAAAGTGTGCCTTAGAATTGTGCCAGAAATGGAAGTGTTGAAGAACATTGAGGAGAACTAGTGGCACTTGGGGCGCAGTGAAAGGAGTTGAGTGCAGCATATAGGCTGTGAACTGTACTTATTTCGCCCTTGCTATAAGAAGCGATGTTCAAAAACTTCTCCCGGTCAGAATAGACAACGCTGAGCTAGATGGAGAAATAGTCAGATTCTGTTTTACAGAAAGTCAAGGGAAAAGTGCAAAGACAGAGTTCTAGTCGAATATTAGGAAAATAAAAATGATGACCACAGATAATTCATGTGCTTTCTATGTGGACAACAATGTCATTAAAATAGTGAAAATATCTTAATTGAATCAATCAGAATGGAGACTGTACTCGAGAAATTGGCCAAGCTACCTCAGTCACAGCAGCACGAATATTCATATGCATGAGTCTATAGGGAACTCATCCAGTCCTCTTTAGATAGATTTTTAAAATATTTTCCAATATTTTGCATAGAGTATTCTTACTGTTGTGACTGAGCTAGCTTGGCTGAAATGTTAGTCAAAAAATCAACTTACTGGTCAGTGTGAATACAAGCAGTCCATGAATTACAAACATCTGACTTGCATATGACTCATAGTTAAGAACGGGAGTGCGACAGCAGGAAGTGAGAGAAATCTTTGCCTTGGAAGGGAAATTCACTCCTAAAAGAGTTGTCATGGGGAAAAGGCCTCCCAACTGAAGCTTTCCCACCAATCCATGGTTCTACAACAAGCCAATTTTTTTTTTCAAAATCCAATTTTCTCAGGGACAGAAAGTGAGGGAAAATCTTATGATCAGGGTCACAAACAGCAAAACAAACACCACAGCGAAGTTACCCTTCCATACGTCATCCAGAGCTAAGCAATATATGTTTCACTTAAAAATGTACCTTTTTTTACTTAAATTTTTTTACTTAAATTTTTTTTACAATTAAATTTAAGAACAGACGTACAGAACCTATCTTGTTCATAATTTAGGGGCTGCTTGTATTGTACTTTAACTCTTACCAAATAAAGAAACCATCTCCTTCTCCAAGCAGAGTGGCAAAAGGCAAGAGCTTGGAATCCGCCCTGAGTCCCTCTGGGGAGATAGGGTGGAATATAAATAAACCACCACCACCACCACCACCTCCTCCTCCTCCTCCTCCTCCTCCTCCTCCTCCTCCTCCTCCTCCTCCTCCTCTTCTTTCCGGGTAATCTAAAAGAAATATTTATCTTACTTTCTCTGAGTGCAAAAATGGTGGCCGTGACTAGTGGTGGCTCGCCGCCTGAGTCAACATTGTTGGTTTTCCCTCTCTGAATAATGACCCTTGACATATCCATGGTCGTATCAAAATCCATAATTTTAGCCCAAAAATCTGCGTTCAATATATACATGAGGTTGATTTATACTCGAGCATATATAATAAGTTACTAGGCATTTCAGGAATTGAAACATTAACTCAGTTGCTGAAGGAAAACCATAACGAACAGTTTGCAGAGACTGAAATGCACTTACATTCTGTTTGATACTAAGAGAACGGGAGCTGATGTCAGCAGATTTTGAATAGTAATTTACTTTTGATTAAATTTCAGAAAGAGATAGGATTATAAGGAAAGCGTTTCTGTTTTTTCCTTTCTTGTTTAAATTAGAAAGTGTAGAAATTAGGAATGAATTTAATATAAAAATGTAAGGTATGAAAGAAATATTAAAGGATAAAATTATATACTGTTTTCCTGATAAATGGGAAGTCAACTTTTTAAGGTAGTTGTTTTTATAATAGGGTAGGAGGATTAAATTTGTGTTGGATAGCACGTCCCTCCCCGTCCCCCCGCTTAACTATATCTTACTATGCTTTGTGGTGTTGTTAGGTCTATTCTATATTTTCAATTTTATAAATATGTTTATGCATTTAATATATTTAATAAAATATTTTTAAAAGAATCAGAAGAAAACTAGGACTTGGAAAGACAGATAGCCAAATACGTCAAATGTGTATTTTTGAATACTGAAGTCAGAATTGTTCACTTCATTGTATTTCTGATTTCAATATATGGTCTGTAGAAAAAAGGGAAAAGAGTCAACTCATTGGAGAAGACTTCTACAGATACTGTGGGCAAGCATACAAGCTGAAAAAAACCTACTCTTTTCAGTGGGAGGAGTTACATTCTCTCAGTTTGAGAAAACTCTTTAAATGAGACCATGGTAAGTTTCCACAGGACCCAGCATAGCAAAGTGGTTTGACAATTGATTCCAATTCTGGAGATCAGGGGTTGAGTCTCCACTTAGCCATGAAAGCCTATTTGGAGACTTTGGAGCAGTCACAACCTCCTCAACTTCAGGGAAAGATAAAAGCAACCCCTCTTTTCAAGAAAACTGCATGATAGCAAGTCAGTATGAAATGAAGGCACACAACAAGAAGTTTCCTTATCCTGGAAGTATTTGTTTTCTAAAAATTGTAAAAGTCCTTTATATTCTAAAATCTCAGTTCATTTTTTTCAAATGACAGAAACTATATTTTGGCTGATTGCAGAAGCACAATGAACATAGTTGTCATGGTTAATGAAAATTAAATGAATTGAAGAGGAATCAGGCTATATTCTGGCTGTCTTTGGCAGGTCCTTTTAAAATTATACTAAATGTCTTTTGACCAGTAGCTGGCCACTTGGAGTGCCTCTGGTGTCGCTGTGAGAAAGTTCTTCATTGCTCATGTGGCAGGGCACAGGTTGCATTGTAATAGGTGGTCTGCGGTTTGCTCTTCACACTCGCATGTCATGGACTCCACTTTGTAGCCCCATTACTTAAGTTGGCTCTGCATCTCGTGGTACCAGAGCGTAGTCTGTTCAGCACCTGCCAGGTTGCCCAGTCTTCTGTTTGCCCAGGAGAGAGTCTCTCATTTGGTATTAGCCACAGATTGATTTTCCGGGTTTTAGCCTCGCACTTTTAGACTCTTGCTTGCTGAGGTATTCCTGCGAGTATCTCTGTAGATCTTAGAAAGCTATTTCTTGATTTAAAGTGTTGGCATGCTGGATGATCTCTGAACGGAGGGTGGGCTGAAGATGTCACTGCCTTGGTCCTTTCATTTTTTGCCTGCTACTTCCCAGTGGATGTCAGGTGTTTGTAGCAGGCAACCATAAATTCAGCTGCCAATATCCAACAAGTCCAAAAGTAGAACTTCACTTTTGAACCATCTTAACAGTAATACTTCTGTGCTTATATACAAAGTTAATATAATGAATATGTTTCATTTATTTTCTCTTGTTGGTTAGTAACTGATTTTGATTGTAGTGGCCAAATGGTTGTGAACTACTTTAAATACCTTATACCAGTGGTTCCCAAGCATTGGTCCTCCAGGTGTTTTGGATTTCAGCTCCCACAATTCCTAACAACTGGTAAACTGGCTGGGATTTCTGGGAGTTGAAGTCCAAAACACCTGGAGGACCAAAGCTTGGAAACCACTGCCTTATACCTAACGTTGGAAGTGAAGAAGCATCAACACTTGTATGTTGAGCAATGATGGACAAGTGGAACCTTGTAGTGCATTTTCATCCCTTTTTCCTGGATCTGTGAAACTTAAGGGTTTTTTCCCCCTTCCACCCTTCATGAAGAGGTCACTTCCTCCTTCTTCCCAAAAGCCTTTAGTACTTTTGTTTGAGAAGGGAGCAGCATGAGACTTTTCTACTTAAAGATGCTTTGGCACAGACGTGAGAGACAGTCTTAGGGACTCTGCTGCCAAAGTTAGGTAACTTTCTTTTCACTCTCTACTCTTTCAAATGGGATGTGCTACCTGCAACAATAAAAGTTAAAAGTCTTTTTTTAACGATTTAAAGCCTTACCAGAACATCCTGTGTATTTTCTCTCCTGTTTCCTACCTGTCTATGCTGCACTCTACCAAATATTCCTACATCTGACGCAAGTTTTTTCTTGTTTCTCATTCACTCTTCTTCAGCCTGACCTGCCTTCTAGCATTGCTGTGAGGAAGTGTGGGAAGGTGCAGAGCCATGTATTCCCCCTTTAGCTTCTTGGGTGAAAGGTGAGATAGAAATGCTTCAAGTAAATAATAGAGAAAAAGAGCTGGACACCAGTGGTTCCGTAAAATAACAGCACACAGCCTGATTCTGGGGTCGGACTGGGAAGAGAGGTGGAGAAATTTCTTGATTCCAAAGAGGCATAAATAGCACAATAAAGTCACTTTTAAAACAAATCAGTTACATGCCAAGATACTGTCATTTTAAAAACCAGGACAGATTCATAAGGTCTGACACTGGTAGCTGTAGAGATGCTGATTTATCACATCAGCTTGACAGCTGTAGGAAATTAAATCTGCTCTCCCCTCTCCCCCCCCCCCTTTTCACCTTTTCCTTCAGTGGGAAATCCTTGGAGGGCAAAAAGACTGGCATTGCCACCTGCCCTCTCCTTCAGGGCGAAAGCCTTTGTCCCCGAGCGAGATCAGCTGGCACAATAGAGATGTAATGTACACCTCTCCTGCCCCGGCATCACTGCCTCAGTGTGCGGTGTAGCAGAATTAATAATACTGTAGGGATCTCACATTTGCATTACTTGACTTTATTGGAAGGGGGAAGAAGAGGAGGCGATGTGCCGCCTAGCATTTCATTAAGACTTAAGCACATACCTTCTGTAACTTTATTATTGCTGAGAAGGAGAAAGTGAGTGAGCTGTGCTCAGAGCGTCCATCTTATTTGGATTTAAAAGCATCGCCTTCTAATGCCTTATGGAAATGTGAGGCGTAAAGAGGGCAGTGTCATTCCTGGGCATCGACTAGGCTGGGTAGATGGAGGGCGGGTGGGTGGCGAGCAAGGAGTTCATTTTGATTAAGGGCTGCCTTATCTACAGTGCGAGATGCAGCCTGCCCTTGCCTCCCACAAGTCAGGGTTCATCCTTTCAGAAAACTGGGGCGTGGGGGTGTTGCGGGGAGAGGAGGATGATTCAAAGGCATCTGTCATAAATATTTCAAATCCGTGCCTGCAACGAGAGCGCTCTTCATCGCTCTTTCCTCCTAAAAGGGAAGACTTGACTCGAAAGTGCTCTTGCGGTAATATTGCAGGGAGATGGGATGTGAGTGTGTGAATAGGAAACGATGCACAAGGAGAGTGATTCCTCATGCACAATAGCTTATCTTAATGTAATGATGGAAAAAACCAGCAGAGGGCAAAAGCCCCATAATTGTCGGTGCCGGTCCCTTTGTCTGCTTGTGCGAACAAGATACCTTGCCCTGCTGTTAAGAAGGTTTTAGAGATTTGGGTGGCAAATAACCTGTTTTGAAGCATGTAGGCATGCTCTCTTTTTTCTGTCAAAAATAGTCATTAATACATCCAATCTTCTACGAGCTTCACATGATCTGACGGTCACCTTTTAGTGTTGTATTAAAAATGCCTATGTGAAGGCTGTGGCACTTGCAGAAGTCTGCATTCCTGCCTCTTTTTTCTTTCCCAGGTTGTTTGAGGGTTAGTGGTTGGGGGAATTCATGTCCTTTTCTGAAAGTGTTGACCATATTTCCTGTATATACTATAATGTAATCTTTGCCATAGCAGCACAAGTACAGCTATCTATCGGAAAGGACATTTTGCTCTGGAAGAGCAGACATTAGTATTAGTTAAGTGAGTGCCATTAGCAGGCAGCCGGAGTAGAAAAGATTCCTTTGGTATAGAGAAAAAGAAATTGCCCATTCTGGAACTGCCCAAGATCCTTTCTCTGTGCTTTTATTCTTGTCTATTGTGCAAAAGGCAATTTGGGATTTCATTAATCCAAAATATTCATGTTTACAGCAGGACTTCTTATATTTAAGGGGAGGGGGGAATTAATGGAATTTTTCATTTATTTAAAGCAATTTGATTCCGCTCATCAGCCAGAAAGGTTCCCAGGGTAGTTTAAAGGTCAATATTTTTTTAAAGCATTGGGATTAGTTGAACCCTCTTCTTCAACAAAGTAATCTAATGTCAAATAAAATACTTCAACATCTTTGCAGATCCTTCATTAGCTGTATCAAACTGAATTGAGACTTTACCAGTCATATGGAATATTTCCCCTACATAGTTCGAAGAGTTCTCCCCCTCTCTATCATATTTTCAAGGCCATGCTTATGAGGAGGCAGAGGGATTTCAGACAAATACGAACTGAGCAATTGGCTCTCTCTTTTTTCAAGGTTCACTCAGTCCCCCTCCCTGATGCCTTCTGAGTCATGTGTAGTAGAGCTCTTGCATCAACCATGTAGGTTTTTCAATAGGTATTTGATTTACCCAAGTAAGTAAATTTATGTCCCTGCTACATAACAAAGTGGGCAAAGTGTAGTCCCAGAAACCTCTAGAACTCCTTTTTTAATAATAAAAACAATCTGGGTGATTTTTCTCCTCCATCCACTGCCGCAATTGTTTAAAAAAAGTTGCAAAATGCAGCGATTCTTCTACCTGAGTACCCCTAGAATACCCCAGAAGTAGAGGTTAAAATTGGTCCTGTCCCTTCCACAGTTGTATATTTGTATTATATAAGACTGTTAAAAACCTTTTCCAGTAAACAGAAATATTTGAACCAAAATCTTTCACTGGGGAAAAAATACTTTACATCCTCTTTTGTGTGGCTTTATAAATTGTATTCAAAGGAATATAAAGCTTTCTTTGGGAATTTACTCTTATGGAAAGAGCTCCAAATATTGTTAAGCCATGACAATTTAATATCATACACCACTATTGCCTGCCAAAAAGGAAACAAGCTTCTGGAATTCTTTTTTTGCTTTTGCGAGTGTGGTGTTGCCCTAGAGAAAGTATGAGAAAAAACTAGCTTTCCTAACCAACTTGGATCCTTATAAAGGTTTTTGGGGGTTTTTTTTGCAGGCTAAGCTAGCATTGTTTATTACATTTACTACACACATAGCAAAATGTTTAGCACTTCACCTCTTGCAAACGTAGAAGATAACTGTTCCTCTCTTACATCTATTCATTTTCATTTATACCAGACTTCAGCCCTAAATCCTGTTTTGAAGTAGTATAAGCAGTGCAGGAGCTGTTTTGTGTTTGATCCTCAAGGACTTGGATCTTTATAAGGTGAATGGAAAAAATCACAGTAATTATATTTTTATCTGAGCCATTGATCCTGCTCCATAGTTGAAAGGAAGGCTGTGTGTAGATCCTGGCAATATTTGGCCATCATAATTATACCAATATTTTGAATCTGCAGAGATCAGTGGATGGAGGGGGATATGTTTCAGTCAATAGTACATGCACATATATTGCCTCTTTCCACTGACACAGGGAGAAAATGTTGACCATTTCCACTACCTTGGGAGCCACCTCTCCACCAAAGCCAACATCGACACTGAAATACAGCACCGCCTGAGCTCTGCGAGTGCAGCATTTTTCTGAATGAAGCAGAGAGTGTTTGAGGATCGGGACATCCGTAGGGATACCAAGGTGCTTGTTTATAAAGCTATTGTCCTCCCAACCCTGCTATATGCCTGCAAAATGTGGACTGTCTACAGATGTCACATGCAACTCCTGGAACGATTCCATCAGCGCTGCCTCCGGAAAATCCTGCAAATCTCTTGGGAAGACAAGTGGACAAACATCAGCATGCTGGAAGAAGCAAAGACCACCAGCATTGAAGCGATGGTCCTCTGCCATCAACTCCGCTGGACCGGCCACGTTGTCTGGATGCTCGACCACCATCTCCCAAAGCAGTTGCTCTACTCCGAACTCAAGAACGGAAAACGGAATGTTGGAGGACAGGAAAAGAGATTTAAAGATGGGCTCAAAGCCAACCTTAAAATCTCTGGCATAGACACTGAGAACTGGGAAGCCCTGGCCCTTGAGCGCTCCAGCTGGAGGTCAGCTGTGACCAGCAGTGCTGCAGAATTTGAAGAGGCGAAGGGAGGGCGAAAGAGAAAAACATTCCAAGAGGAAGGCGCGTCAAGCCAACCCCGACCGAGACCGCCTTCTACCTGGAAACCAATGCCCTCACTGTGGGAGAAGATGCAGGTCAAGATTAGGGCTCCACAACCACCTACGGATCCACAAGAATACTGATCCTCGAAGACTATCCTACTTGTCCAACGAGGGATCGCCTAAGTAAAGTAAGACACAGGGAGAGCCTTCCTCCACCCCTTACATCTACTCTATTCAACCATTTGCTGTAGAGTAGTGGTTCTCATCTACTTCTGCTTCATTGACTATTCTAAAGCCTTTGACTGTGTGGATCATAATAAACTGTGGCAAGTTCTTGGTGGGATGGGCATACCAAGCCACCTTGTCTCTCTCCTGAGGAATCTGTACAAGGACCAAGTAGCAACAGTCAGAACTGACCACGGAACAACAGACTGGTTCAAGATTGGGAAAGGCGTATGGCAAGGCTGCATACTCTCTCTCAACGTTTTTAACTTGTATGCAGAACACATCATGCGATGTGCGGGGCTTGATGAATGCAAAGCTGGGGTGAAAATTGCTGGAAGAAACATTAACAACCTCAGATATGCAGATGACACCACTCTGATGGCCGAAAGCGAGGAGAAGCTGAGGAGCCTTCTAATCAAGGTGAAAGAAGAAAGCGCAAAAGCTGGGTTGCAACTAAACATAAAAAAAACCAAGATTATGGCAACAAGAATGATTGACAACTGGGAAATATAGGGAGAAAATGTGGAGGCCGTGACAGACTTTGTATTTCTAGGTGCAAAGATTACTGCAGATGCAGACTGTGGCCAGGAAATCAGAAGATGCTTACTTCTTGGGAGGAGAGCAATGTCCAGTCTCGATAAAATAGTAAAGAGTAGAGACATCACACTGGCAACAAAGATCCGCCTAGTCAAAGCCATGGTATTCCCTGTAGTAACCTACGGATGTGAGAGCTGGACCTTAGGGAAGGCTGAGCGAAGGAAGATCGATGCTTTTGAGCTGTGGTGTTGGAGGAAAATTCTGAGAGTGCCTTGGACTGCGAGAAGATCCAACCAGTCCATCCTCCAGGAAATAAAGCCCGACTGCTCATTGGAGGGAAGGATACTAGAGACAAAGTTGAAGTACTTTGGCCACATCATGAGGAGACAGCAAAGCCTAGAGAAGACAATTATGCTGGGGAAAGTGGAAGGCAAAAGGAAAAGGGGCCGACCAAGGGCAAGATGGATGGATGGCATCCTTGAAGTGACTGGACTGACCTTGAAGGAGCTGGGGGTGGTGACGGCTGACAGGGAGCTCTGGCATGGGCTGGTCCATGAGGTCACAAAGAGTCGGAGACGACTGAACGAATGAACAACAACAAAGTGGTTCTCAACCTGTGGGTACCCAGATGTTTTGGCCTATAAGTTCCAGAAATCCCAGTCAGTTTACCAGCTGTTAGGATTTCTGGGATTTGAAAGCCAAAACATCTGGGGATCTACAAGTTGAGAACCACTGCTGTAGAGTGAACATGTTGGAAGGGAAGGGCATAGTATACTGGTTCCCTTCCTTTATTTCCCCATCCTTGTTTCCCTCCATGTGCTGATGATTTTTTGGTAGCAAGAAGGATTTGTCTAGGCTTCCTGTCTTAGGTCATCTCCCTATTTTCAATATGCTACATTATATCAATTTACATGGAGTCTATCATAGACGTTCACCTTCAATATTATGTGAGAAGGGATGAGGAGAGAAATGGTGTTAATATGCAGTTCCTTCTTCACCAGCATAGTAATCCTGTCCCAAGAGTAGGATAACTGAATAGGGCTATTGAAGACTACAGTTATTTTGAGGGGAAGAAATGGTCTGCAAGTTTGAAAGTCTAATTTATTTTATGAAACAATACATATTTTGAACTTGAAAGCCTCCTGCAGAATAACATCTCAGCAATAGAACATATTCTGGTTTTCTTCAGCCTCCCCCAGACTTTGAACCCCCGACTACCAAACAAAGAGCCCTGTCTTTCAAAATTAGTCTTCCAGTTTCACATGCCTTATGTGCTTGCAAATTCAGTGGGACTTCTAAGTACATTCCTGGTTGTAAAAATGATGCGTTTTGCCCGTTAATGATGGCAAGCTGAACCAAAAAGGCAGGAAGACCGGAAAGCCATCCTTAAAACCCCCATTTCTTTTGAGTCCCCTCTCTATTCAAACACACAGAAGAGTGTTTCATCTCCATTAATAAAGTGATAAATCCTTCTGTTTTGTCAGTGGCAAGAATGAGGCATCTAAGACTAGCTGCTTGCTCCTGTCATACAGGGAGCATTAATGGGCACCAGCTGGGCTGTAGCTAGAGCTGCTACGCGACTTTAACTTTGCACAGCGAGAGCTGCTGTGGCAATGGTGCAGAAGTACCTCCTGTGCAGATTTAGAAGTACACTTCAATTGTGGTTCCCAGGGCAACAGAGTAATGGCAGCCAGCTGGCTTTGTACCACCTGAGCGCATCAAAGAGCAAGTCCTGTCAGCCACCAAAGCCTTGGCGCAGCTTGCGCCAGCATGGATTTCTGCAGACAGCACCTTTGGTTGGGGTTAAAGCACTTGGGAATGCAAAAAACCGATGGCCAACACACACTTCTATTCATTTTCCTCAGAGGCACATATGCCTCTCTTCAAGGAACAGCAGCAATATTCCATTCTCATATGAATTGAGATAAATTTGATCCACCATCAAGATGGTTATTTTTCCCATTCTTATTAGTAAGAAAAATACTATAGGAGAGAGCAAAATACACAAAATGGTTTGAATTGTCTTGAAATGTGTTGCTTCAGACATAATAAATAAAATATCCAAGCACACATTCTAGTAATCTCACCTTCTTGGGCATGTAAAAAGTATCTCATTTTCTACTGGACATCAAATCCATATTCTACAAAAGCATCCTCTCTAAAGAGGGCGAAATCTCTTTATTTGAAAAGAGAAAAGAAATAATGATATTTGGCTGCAGAAAATAAATCCATTCCCAGTTCCAAATGCCTTTATTCAACAATTATATAGTATTTATTACTTCCAAGCTCTATCAAAAACTAAGTCAGATTTTGCAGGCACACAATCAGTTGTCCTGCAGTGTGGGTTCCTTGGTCCTGTTGTCTTTATTTTATATACAAAGAGACTGTTCGAAATCAGCATTAACAGATCTGCATCTCTAACTCTTATGATCCAAGTTATAAACTTGTTTCATTCTATGTAAACATGAATAGATCTTGTGGATTGTAATACAATGTTATAAAAAGTTATTTTAAGCCAAAGGGTAAATGAAGCAGCTGTATAATCATCTAAACAAGAATATTATTTTGAATATTTCTGTTTCTGCATATAACTATCAGCAATGAGTCACAAACTCTAGTTCTCGGTGATCTGGACTTCAACTCCCAGTACCCCCAGTTGCCTTGGTTAATGATCAAGGATTCTGGGAGCTGAAAAGCAGAGCTTGAGAAACATTGGTCTAAGGTGGAAATGTGTTAAATATATATGCAGACATGAAACTAATCATTGCGTAAAAGGTAAAGGTTTTTCCTTGACATTAAGTCTAGTCATGTCCGACTCTGGGTGGTGCTCATCTCCATTTCTAAGCGTTGTCAGTAGACACTTCCATGGAGCACTGTTACCTTCCCCGGAGCTGTACCTATTGATCTACTCACATTTGCATGTTTTTGAACTGCTAGGTTGGCAGAAGCTGGGGCTAACAGCGGGAGCTCCCCCGCTCCCCAGATTGGAACCACCAATCTTTCGGTCAACAAGTTCAGTAGCTCAGCAGTTTAGCCTGTTGTGCCACCAGGGGCTCCCAGGGCTTATTGTGTGCAAAATTCGTGCAAAAATAAAATATTAACTTGATGTAATGGGCAGTTGCCTTTGTTCGTTTTGTTGTACTCGGAGCTAGCAAGTTCAGAGTGGGTTGGGCGGGAGAGAAACAGAACTAGCTTCAAGGCTAAAAGAAATGTAATTTATGCATTTTTCTTATATTCATCCCCCAACTTTCCTTTTAACAACCAGTGCTGGCTTGTGGAGTCTGGGAATTGTCTTTTCCCATTTCTCTAATTTACTGTCAGTATTGAGCCCTTCTCTGGTTCTCTATCTTAATGCCTAATTCCTGATGTGGCATAAAATCCTTATTTCTCTCTCTCTTTTCCTATACCTCGCTGATAGGCAGAATGTAGATTGATATCCAGCAGTGGTTGAAAAGTTTCCACAGTGAAGGTGCTTTAATCAAAAAGGCTCTGGCGGTAAAACGTAGTTATCCCTCCAATTTTGTGCGCTCCACACTCACATTTTTGATTAATTGAAAACTTGTGCTGCTAGTGTTTGCCTCCCAAAGTTGGATCTGCCATGCAAACAGTTGCATGGCAGCACCATGTTCTGGAGGTGAGCAGGAAGGCTGTTTGGGAAGCAGGACTGCTACCTGTATTGTCGAAGGCTTTCATGGCCGGAATCACTGGGTTGCTGTAGGTTTTTTCGGGCTATATGGCCATGGTCAGGAGAGAATGCCTCTAGACCATGGCCATATAGCCCAAAAAAACCTACAACAACCCAGGACTGCTATCTGTTTCTTTTCTGCCTGGTATCTCATGGCATGCAGGGAGGAAGTGGCTCTATAGGCCAGTTAACTGAAGTTGAAGATCCAGCTCACTTTTCTCTCCCCGTGTGATATAGGTTGTATTCCAGAAAAAGAAACTGACAAAATCATCTTTGAATATTTCTTGCTGAAATTTTTTTTATGAAATTAATGGCGTTGTCGCAAGACCGTGGGACTTTCTCTAGTGATACCAAGCCTCTTGGACTCTTTCTAGGACCTTTTTCCCAGTGTACCACTACCATTTAAAATGTGTTTTTTCTGTGTACCTTTACTATTTATATTATTTATTTAGAGTGTTCTTGTTAGCTCTTTCCCTGTTTTTTCCTCCCCCCCCCCCCCATTTAAACGTTCCAGGTGGCTTACAACACACTCAGAATTTAAAGACAATAAAAGCAACAACTAATGAGACATAAAAAAGGCAGGATGGCATACAAAACAATTTCAGAGCTAATGTGGCATGGAGATTAAAATTAACAACTCAACAGGCCTGGTGCCCATTGAAAAAGAAAGGTCTTCACTCAGAAGCAGAAGGTTATCCAAGAAAAGAAGGTACAGCAGGTTCCTTAGGACGCATGCTGGAAAATCTGGATTGGCCTTGCATCTAAGCCCTGAGCTGCCAGCCAAAGCTTTGTTTGACATCACTTGTGACTGAGGAGAGACAGAGCTCTCTGACCTTCCTTTGTGCTTAGCATAGTAACCAGGGAGGTTGCTAGTCTTCTCGATCATATAAATGCAATACATTGGTGTAAGATCAAGAGAGATCTGCACAGAATCAGCTTAAGGTTTGGGGGTAAGCTGGGCAAAGCACTTTTTCATGGGTCGTCTTCTCAGTTATGTCACTTCCAAAAAGTTGGGGGCACTCTTAAGTCTTACTCAGCATTAGGAGTCATGCCCTTGTTCCAAAACGTTGTTCTGCAAGTCTTGGCAGTTCCAGCCAGAAGAGCCAATGTTGGGATTTGCTGTACAGCAATATCAGGTGGTCTGCATGGTTTTCAACTTATTTAAAGTTTCCAGGAACTGAACTATCCATCACAAAGTAAGACTTGTAAAAGCTGTACTTCTTGAAATAATTGTCAACCCATCTAGCACAAACAAACAAAACTTTGACCTCAGTGAGACTAGTTTGCAGAACTCTGTCATTGAAGCTAAGACTATTTGAATGCCCCAGAGAGACGGGCTTCTTGATTGCAGTGTGAGTGGTAGTATATCTAAATAGACACGTGTAAACAAATGAGTAAAATGTGGGCTAATCCTACTATTAGGTGGATTTGTAATTGGTTGTCTGAACCTAAAGGGTGCTCACCAATGGTTTCTCTTCATCTTGGAAAGAAGTAACTAGTGGGATGCTACAGGTTTCTGTCCTAGGCCTGTTGAGCTGTTCAACATCTTTATTTATAACTTAGATGAAGGTTTAGAAGGTGTGCACATGGCACCAAATTGGGAGGGACAGCTAACCCTCCAGAAGACAGGATTAGAATTTGAAATGACCTTAAGAGAAATGACAAGGAGAAATGTAGGATTCTTTACTTAGGCAGAAAAAATGAAGTGCTAAGATACAGGATGGGTCGCGCTTGGCTCAACAACAGTTTAGGTGAAAAAGGTTTTGGAGTCTTAGTGTAAAACAAATTGAACACGAGCCAATACCATGATGCGTCAGCAGAGAAACTAATGGGATTTTGGGCTGCAGAAAAAGGAGTATAGTGTTTAGATCAAGGGAAGTCATGGTGCCCTACTATTCTGCTTTGGTAAGACCTCACCTGGAATGCTGTATCCAATTCTGGACCCCACAATTCAAGAGGAATATTGACAATCTAGAAGGTGTCCAAGGAGGGTGACTGAAATAATCAAAGATCTGGAGACCATGCTCTATGAGGAGTGGCTTAAAGAGCTGAATATGTTTAGCCTGCAGAAGGGAAGGTTGAGATGAGACATGATTGCCATGTTTAAATATTTGAAGTCTGTCATAAGGAAGAGGGAGCAGCAAAGATTTAAATTGGTTGGATTCCAGTTTAAATCTTTTCTGGGACATAAAATTCCATGTACACTTGACCAGTCTCTCTCTCTCTCTCTCTGTTTCTCTCATGTTCTCTCTCCTTCTCTCTTTGGTGTATAGGCAGTCCCCAAGTTACAAACATCCAACTTACTCATAGTTACAAACAGAGGCGAAACAACAGGAAGTGAGAGAAATCTATTCCTAGGAAGGGAAATTCCCTCCTGAAAGAGTTATCATGGAAAATAGGTGTCTCCACTGAAGCTTTATCACAAATCCTTGTTTCCATAATAAGCCACATTTTTCAAAATCAGTGGGATAGAAAGTGAGGGGTGTTAGCCCTTCCCTATGCTATCTAAAGCGCACACGCACACACACAGATATCTGGAGTTACATGTAAAAAATGTACCTGTTCTGACTTACATACAAATTCAAATTAAGACCAAAACTACAGCATATATCTTGTTCATAACTTGGGGACTACCTACATATCACCCAGAGCTCCATAGATGAAGGAGAAATATAAATGGAATAAATTATTAATAAATATTTTAGGCTTTGACTCTCCAGCCTCTCTGCACTCCCTCTTTTTAAATTCTGCAATGAACACAACATGTGCACACACAATTCTCGTCCAACATTTTCTTTCTCTTGATGAAAGCCTTTGCATACTCAGTGTTACGTACCCATAATCAGAGGGTCTTTCATAATATGTAAGATACTAGGGATTCTTGGAGAAGGAAATTGTGAAAAGTGAAAGTATGGCAAAGAGTCGAAGCAGGTTAAGACTAAAAGGTAAACGCTTCATGTATTCTGGACTTACATATTGAATAGAGGTACATCATATCACAGCCTCTAAGTTTAGAGGAAGGACTGGGTGCTAGACTCTGAAGAATGCCAGCCAGGTTTGCAAGATGCAGAAACCCGATACCTTCCTACTCAACAGATTGTCTTGAGCTTGTAAATATGCAATATGTCTTGATATAATTAGCAGCTATTGTACTTTGAAAGTGAGAGATCTGTCTAGCTAGTTTCCAATTAGTTTTCTTTATGAGCGTCTATTTAGTGCTTCCAAACTGCATGTTGTCGGCCTTTCTAGTTTTAGTAACAGATAGAAATGCAACATAGCATTAAGTAAGATCTGCTCTTTTTCACTCTACCTTTGTTTTGTATATACAAAATGAAATTTCTTAGATGGGAGCCAAGTGTAAATATGAAACTAATTTCTATAATTTTGTATGAGAAACAAAGTTTGTGTGCATCAGAAAACTAAGGTATTACTATGTCAGTCACTCATGAGAACAGTTTTGGATTCTGGAATATTTCAGACTTCAAATTCTAGATAAGAGATGCCCTGTATCTTGTCCTTTTTTTTTTTTTTTTTGCATTTTTACTTTTTTTTCTCCCACCCTCTGCCTCACTGGGTCTCATTTTCTCCTCAACCCATCCCTGATCTAACCTTTCTCTTTGTTCAATTCCCATCTTCACAATGCAGCAAGACCATTTCTCTCTGTCCGTTTTCTTCTTTTTCTTCTTTAGAGAATTCAGGTCTATATAGAGGAAATCAGCATTTATGGCCAGCATACTGTTTTCTCTACAATGCCTCTGGCCCACATGGAATTGCCTAACCACCTCTTGGAGAAATGGCAATGTCAGACATAATGGCTTATTTTCTTATTATTAGGGTAGTCTATGACCTCATAACTAAAAATGGTCCTGCAGGCTACAAAAAGATTTAAATTAAAAGAATAATAAAAACGAATAAATAACAAAATAGTCTTAATGATGAAGAAAGAAAAGGAGAAGCATAACATTTGAAGAAGAACAACTACAAATAAACCATGAAGAAAGAGATTGGAATATGATACAATCCCCACTTTTTTCTTTTTCTTGGTGTCCCATCCCCCCATCTCCCCCCCCCACTCCCAATTATTCACCCATCATATACCCTAATTTTACCCTATTCCTCATTTTCCCCAATTTTTCTATATATATTTCTTTTTAACAAATTGTATAACCAATTCAATAAAAGATTACTAAAAAAAAGAATTAAATTAAAATATTAAAATAAATTATTCTTTAAAAACCTAACAACACACAGGTGCAAATCCATAGGGTCTCTTTAGTATGCATGCTAAATTGCATGCCATTAGTTTTTTCAGTCTCAAAGCTGTTGCAGAGATAAACACATGGATTTGTGTGTATGTGTCTTCAGGTTGTCTGTGTACTGATAGATTATAGATATTCTACATGGTATATTAGAGGATGCCATAGGCTATTTTTCAGAGGAAGAAAATGGCAAAAACACCTTTAAATATTTCTTGCCTAAGAACTCTCCTATGAAATTCATAGAACCACAATAAGTTGACACGCTGGGTTGTTGTAGGTTTTTCGGACTGTGTGGCCTTGTTCCGAATGCTTCTAGAACATGGCCACACAGCCCAAAAAACCTACAACAACCCATTGATTCTGGCCATGAATGTCTTCGACAGTTGACAGGCTACTTGTAGGCATACAAACACAAAGAGACAGACAGATAATATATACTCGTCTGTTTGTCTTCTTTGTCTTCAGAGAAACTAAGAGAAACTTCATTCCATCTCCATTATTGGGTAGTCTTAACCATACCATAGGCTCCTTACCTAGAACTTTCCCCCCCAGTGCAGAATCAATCCGGTTGGGTGGGGAGGGTACGAATGACAGCTCTCGTATCCAATCATGGCATACATGGAGAGTGTTTGCATGTGATGTTTCTAACATTCTGTATTCCTGATTTATTTATTTAGGCAAGAAAGAGACTAGAGGGGAACTGAGACAATTAGAGAGTTGTGTATGTTTGTGCTTTTATTTGTGGTTAACATAGAAACTTGAAACATTTTTCTCGTTCTGAGCTCCTTGTGTATGTGCATTTTTGACAGATTGCTTGAGAGTTTTTTTTACTTATTTTTCTTGGAAGTTAAATTTGATTTTGTGCTGCTTAGGTTATGAGTGTCCATGCATTTCTGAGACAAGACCACCTTTCTCACATCACTCTTCATTCTTATTATTTCAATTAATTCCTCTCTTTTGGGGGGAAAAACCACTGGCATTTGACTGTGAGGCACTGCCATGTGAGAAATTAAAAGAAGTGTGTATATGTATGTGTTTTCAGAACTACAGTACTTTAAAAAAACATTTATTTCAACTTTCACTACCACTTATTGAGAATTCAGCGCAAGGACCAAAAGTTCATGACTTAGCAAGTTTAGCCTATCCACATGTTTCTAAAATATTTCCCCACAAAAACAGGAATTAAAAGATTATTTTAAAAAATAATAATCAGCTCTAAACTGCTTCATGGAGAAAGTCCTGAAAAATACCTGACTGCAATTTGGCACAGTTAATTCCCTCTTGGGGCAATATCATGCTTTGCACATTTCATGCAGAGTGAGAGGAGGGAAAAAAACACGAAGCATCACCTAAGGAAGTAAACAAGGAGAGTTGCATTCTGGACTCCAGATTAAAGCAGGTCTAAACTGATCCAGAATGGATTGGGACGTGATCCAAACCATCAGATCGAGTCCTGAATGAGGTTGTGGGGTGTGTGTGTGCAGAGTTCTAGTTTAGAAACATCTAGGTTCTTGTGGGTTTTTTCGGGCTATAGGGCCATGTTCTAGAGGCATTTCTCCTGACGTTTCGCCTGCATCTGTGGCAAGCATCCTCAGAGGTAGTGAGGTCTGGAGGTCTGCTTTAATCTGGAGTCCAGAATGCAACTCTCCTTGTTTACTTCCTTAGGTGATGCTTCGTGTTTTTTCCCCCTCTTCTCACTCTGCAGACCTCACTACCTCTGAGGATGCTTGCCATAGATGCAGGCGAAACGTCAGGAGAAATGCCTCTAGAATATGGCCATATAGCCCAAAAAACCCCACAAGAACCTAGTGATTCCAGCCATGAAAGCCTTCGACA
This sequence comes from Anolis sagrei, assembly GCF_037176765.1. Classification (NCBI taxonomy): domain Eukaryota; kingdom Metazoa; phylum Chordata; class Lepidosauria; order Squamata; family Anolidae; genus Anolis; species Anolis sagrei. The sequence continues at coordinate 119,305,428 of NC_090021.1, forward strand.
ATACTTAGGAACATCTATTTGTTCTGAGTTTCTTCTCTAATGTCCTCGATATCTCTGACTTTTCATTGCCTTCCACGAACCAAGGTCCTTTTGTTTAGATGATTTCACTTAATGCTCACAAGTGCATTTGGTTTTTTATTTTGCTATGTGATTTCTTGAAGACTTCCTGGAATGTCCAAAGATGTCAATGGTCTTTGGACTGGAACATTTGAGGGACCGTAAACTAGGAGGATTTGGCCTGGAATCTTTTGTATATTATGCTGAAAATCAAACTTGATGTGTGGGATGGGAGCTCTGTAGCTATTAAGGTTATAAAATGTTCTCTTCCTAAGAGGTGATTTAGTGCCAGACACGCATATTAAAGATGACCCAGCAAAGCCAAATGCATGAGACCTTAAAATTATGCCTGCGTTCTTACCATTAAGGCAAAAAAAGAGGTGCCCTCAGCAAAAGGTCACTGTAATTTCAAATATTAATTGAAATGGAGATACAGGAAGCAGCCCTGGTCCTTCCAGTCCAATTTCATTCTCTGCTGTATATTTTCTTTTAGAAATGTGAATTAAGCCTTAGGAGTTCTGAATTAAACTGCTTGCTTATGTGTTGCCTGTTATTTTGGTTCTGTGCTTATATGGTTCAGAGTAAAACTAATTCAGTTTATTTCAATGTTTTAAATAGCAGATGTGCTGTGCTTTGCCTCTGCTCGTAAAAAAAGGTGGGGGGAATGTGGGGGGGGGGGAATACTGATGCATTGTGTCCCAGAATGTCTCCGCACCTTCCCATGCTGTGATCTGTTGACATTATCCTCTGTTCTTTAGCTTCAGACAGTAAAGTCATGACATGTGCGTCTGTTTGGAGGATGCCGAAGGAATTGGAATCAGGCAGTCATGAATCCCCTGATGATTCATCAAGCAACGCTCAAACCCTGGAGCTACTCTGTCACCTTGACAACACAGCCTATGGCAATATGGCCGGGTAGGAGTCTACATATTTTATACTCTCAGGGATGAGGTGGGAAAGCGTGAAGGCTAGACCAGAGCTCTTCAGAGCAGGTTTATTGGGTTCACTACATTTCGGGAGACATTCTGTGAATGTATGTACAACATACACTCTTAATTTTAAAAGCATCAGAAATTAAAAACATTAGCAATACAATCCCATACTTGTAACTATAGCTGTATGTGTTCAAAACAAGATTTCCAAGCTAAATTCTATACCATGATAGTCAATAAATGCAGTTATAGTTGTGTGCAACACAAAATGAACATATACAATGCAATATTAGTTGTGTGTGACACAAATGAACATTGTGTATGTTCATTTTGTGTTGCACACAACTAATATTGCATATATTGACTATCATGGTATAGAATTTAGCTTGGAAATCTTATTTTCCCATTATATATATATATATATATATATATATATATATAGGTTTATATATGTGTGTGTGTGTATATATATACTCATAAGAACTATGAAATCAATCTATATATATTTATATATAAACAGACCAGTACAATACTACCTAACATTTATGTAATATTTGTATTTGACATCCCTCCTCCCACCTCTCCAATTGTGGTGACTTCCCATCTTTTGGGTTGGAGACATTCATATATAGTTCTGTTCTTTCTCCCTATTACATTGTTTTTCTGACTTCCTTTCAGGCCTAATAGTTATAGATTTCTTACAAAGATTCTAACAGATTAAATTATGAAGCCTTCTATAAAAACCTTTAGAAATGACTCGCAGTCCTTAATAAAGTTTTTTTTTGTTCATCATTGCTAATTTCTGCTATTTTAAAAATGTTAACCACCCATTCTTCTACTGTCGGGAAGTCTGCCTTGTTCCGAAACTGTGCATGTACTGTTCGTTCTACTATTACCATTGTACAGGGTTAGTCAAAATGCATAGGCCAATAAGCCATTCAATTGAATGGCTTATTGGCCTATGCATTTTGACTAACCCTGTAGTTTAATAATTTTGTTTGTTGGAAATCTTGTTTTGAACATTTTTGGTGGTGCAGCGGGTTAAACCACTGAGCTGCTGAACTTGCTCACCAAAAAGTTGATGGTTTGAATTTGGGGAATGAGGTGAGCTCCTATGGTTAGCTCCAGCTTCTGCCAATCTAGTAGTTCAAAAACATGCAAATATGAGTAGTACAATAGGTACCGCTTCTGCAGGAAGGTAACAGCACTCCATGCAGTCATGCCACCCATGTGACCTTAGAGGTGTCTACAGTCAATGCTGACTGTTCAGCTTAGAAATGGAGATGAGCACCACCCCCCAAAATTGGACACAACTAGACTTGATGTTAGGGGAAACGTTTACCTTTTCCTTGGGTTTCTAAACTTCTGACACTCACAAGCAATATACAGCATTGGTCTATTTCTAACTAAAGTTTGGGGATGATGAGATTTTATTTCATATTATACCTCGTAGCTGCTTTCATATTTAGAACTGATAGTGATGCATAGCTGAACTGTTACCAAAAAAGGCATGTCATATCGCCCTTTCAATATTACTATTGAAACAATTTTTTTAAAAATGTACTGTTTCTGCTCTGGTATAGATAAGGGAACATTAAGCTGCCGTGTAAATACGTCCTCTCTACTCCACTTGTATTTTAATAAAAGGAAGAGTCCTCCTTAGCTGACAAGCATTTTTCTGTTAGGTACAGAAAGGTAGATTTAATAAGATTTAGAATGCAAAAGTTGCTTTGCCCTGTCTCCCATAATATTTAAGTAGACTCAGTAAGATTTAAATTTCTTAAAAGTCATTCTTCATTAAAAGCAAAAGTACAAAACATGCTTTCCATGGAGTTCAGTGAATATTTAACAGTCTTTATTCTATTTAGATTTGTTTAAACAGTGCACATGTATACACAGAGAGCATATTATGAAACAGTTTAGAACAATCATTGGATCAAAAAGAGAGAGAACAAATCTTGCCACCAACTGGTGGTTGAATCACTTTGAAAAGTTTCTTTAAAAATTATATACAAATAGAGGTTTTCCAAAGTTTGAACAAATACAAAACCCAAAATATGATTTTCTTTAACAGTGGTTCTACTGCAGTGATCCTCTGCAGGAAATCATTGACTACTGATGTATTGAGCCATGATTAGAGGATGGGCATGAGTGAAAACCCTCCTCTAAACAGTGTAGTTGAATGTGTCTGCACAGTTGCCATAATTGGGAACTCGTTTTCTTTAAGGAAGTTCTGTCATTCAAACCCAGAGAGCCCTTTACACACATTTTGGTCAGTGTCAAAAAGTCTTGAATGCTTCTAGGTCTACTGGGACAGGTTGATGTGCTCCACACATGAGTAGATGGATGACACTGTAGGGCTTCAGTCAAAACAAACGAGGTGTCATGCAATTCCTGCCTGTACCTGTTGTGGATTTTATCTCAGATTAGTGAAAGCAGATGGGAACAGTCAAGATTTGATTAGAGCTGTGATACTCTGGATATTGGGGAGGGGGGTCAACACCCTCCCACACACACATACACATTCACTGCAAGTTTTCCCTTCTTAAAATCCTACTTGGTCCTTTCTTATTGTGGTCTTAAAGGCCTTCTTTTTCTTAATTTAAATTTGCTTTTGTGGACTAATTTAACGATGCACCCCCTTACTCTCCTTCTCCTTTCCCCCTCTTCCATCTCTCCTCCTTATTTTGTATTAAAGTCTTTTGCTGCTTTTTCAGATTAGGATATCACAAAGGTCCCTTCTCTTTCCCTTATCAAGAAAAAGAAATAATGAATTTGCATCACCTTGGTGATTTGAAAATGCAAGATGTAAAACATACCAATCCCTTCCTCTTCATGTGTCTTTAAAGACAAATAAAAGCAGTCCTTTTGGCTAACCATATTACCTAATGCTGTAATCAACTAGAAATCATTTATTTATTTATTTCAAAGTTTTAGATACTGAGCTTCTCACCTCATAAGAGGGACTCAGCCCGGTTTCCAACCATAAAAACACATACAATCGGTAAAATATCAAAATACACATTACAATAAAACATTAAAAAAGCACATATATTTAAAACTACAGTGGTCAGTCGTCACACTAAAATCGAATATACACCGTCTTCCATCCAGATCATTGTCTTATTCTTCGAAAGCCTGTCTCCACAATCACGACTTCACCTGTTTCCTGAATGTCAGGATTGTTGGGGCGGTTCTAACCTCTGGCGGGAGAGAGTTCCAGAGTCGCGGGGCCACCACCGAGAAGGCCCTGTCCCTCGTCCCCACCAGCCGCGCTTGTGAGGCCGGCGGGACGGAGAGCAGGGCCCCTCCAGACGATCTTAGTAATCTTGATGGTTCATAGGGGAGAATACGTTCGGAGAGGTAAACCGGGCCGGAGTCGTTTAGGGCTTTATAGGTTAACACCAGCACTTTGAATTGTGCTCGGAAGCTAATTGGCAGCCAGTGGAGCTGGTGTAGAAAGATGACAAGAGGGAACTTCTAGCAGAATCCGTAAGCTGGAGGTGAAATCTTTGTTCAGTACAATTGCAGGAAGGAGGGGAGGATTTGGTTATATTTATTATTGTCAAACTGATGAGCCGTATCTCATCCAGTTCTTGCTTACATGTTCAGAAAAAGTACCATATATAGTCATGTATAAGTCAACTTCATGTATAGGTTCTGGGCAAGTTTTGGAGCCAAAATATGACCCATGGATAACTTCAGGGTCACTTTGCAAACAGAGGAAAGCACCAATGCCAAAAATGCCAGATGTGATGCCACACAAGAGAGAGTAAAGGAGGTTGGTGCTTCTTTACATTCTCCTGGGAAGGTTAAGCTCTCTCCTTTTGTTGCTCTACTCAGTGAAGGGGATGGTTCCTTGTGTGATAAGAATTAAGGTACTGTAATTACATTGACCTATGAATAAGCTGACCCAGGCTTTTGGGATTGATTTTTAATAAAAAATATATTCTAGATTTATACATGAGTATATAGGATATGTATTACAGTTCTCTCCTGAAAACTACCGGACTTCTAACTGAAGATGGAAGACCACATGACAAAAGATTCTCCACTTTCCTTCCAAACAGAGGATGACATTTGAGTGTGCTTCCCTGTCGTGTCAAGGTGTTCTTGATCCAAAAGAGTTTAATAATAACACTCAAAGATGCAATTAGTTGAAACCAATTCAGTTGGTCAATTGCATTTGAAATTTTCTAATGGAAGGAAGCAACTCAATTCTGTTTATTTTTAAACTTAGGGGATTGACTTAGGTTATAAAAAAATGTCAGTTTCATTTTTTTCTCAGAACCCTTGCAATATTTATATTTGGATTTCAGCATTAATTTAATTCCAGAATTGAGTTATTAATTAAATTATCAGTGAGGAAAAAGTCCAGGGAAACTCATCAATTAATAAGGGCAACTTGAGAAGGGGGACAGTCTTGTCTAAGCCTACCAAAGCCTGTCTAAGAAAACATAACTCTAGAGATTTTGCTGGGGTACATTGGGAATTAGCAGTAAAGTGTTTTAGCCAGTAATAACTATGGATATTTTTCCAGGTGTAAGTAAGACTTTTAGTGGAGACATTTAAGTTAAATTCCATATGTTAATTAAATAAATAAAATATGTTTTTCACTCCTCTTCTCTTTCACTCATTCAAGGAGCCATATACAGATAATACCTTTATTTATTTTTAATCACACAGACAGATGAATCTTTAATCCAGTGCCTTCTGCAGTCCCATGCTTTTTGCAGATACTTAAAATATGGAGAGAATCCATATATAAAGTGTGAAGACACTCATGCTCATAAAGAGTCCCTTAGAACATTGCTTCTTAATATGTGGCTCCCGACCTCAAATGGGGCCCCTTCACTCAGTGTTGACAACAGTAAACCTAGCGGCTGTTTTAGACATTTACATGAATCTGTTAGCAATAATGTGCTGTAGAACTGCAGAAAATGCTTCAGCTGTGCCTCATAAAAAGAAAAATCAGTCTGTTTATTGAGCCTTGCAAATGCTGATTTACTATCCGTATTTTTATGCCAACTTTTTATACCTATATATCTGGGGTTGCATACAAATTTCTCAGGCTCAGTCAGGGTCACGAGTGGAAAACGTTTTAGAGACCCTGCCTTAGAATAACAGGGACCTCTCCCTCAAATTTATCCGTTTCTGCATGTAGAAAAAAGGGACAATGGCTAAATGGTCTTTTATTTTCTTTTTGAATAAAGTGAGGTGACACCAGAATATGAAGACAGATTCACTGAACTCATTCATCCTTGTCTGACTCTTCCTTCCAATTATGATCGGTTCAGGCTTTTGTGAAGGGAAAAAATATGGTTAAAGAGTGCCATCATGACATGGAATTTGGCTATGTTTTTTAAATAAATAAAACATAAGACATTGGCATACTTTAAATATAGTCTAGGCTAAAATATTGGTCAATTAAGTGCACATTTTCACATTTTAATATATGTTTTAAGGAAATGTTTGTTAAAATAATTTTAATAGCAAGGAGTAAGTTTTGTTTTAAAACAAAACAAAAACTAGCAATGAGAAGCTGTTTTCAAAAATCAGTTACTTAGGGGCACGAGAGAAGCCTCTTACAGGATGGTAAAACATCTGAGTGTTCCCTGGGCAACGTCCCTGCAGACAGCCAATTTTCTCACACCAGAAACGACTTGCAGTTTCTCAAGTTGCTTCTGACATGATAAAAAAAGTTACTTAGCACCAAATGAAGTATGTACTACAGGTTTTGGTCCTCAGTATTGAATGACCATAATTTACAAGTACAAGTAACTGTTATGTAAAAGAATTGCTTAATGAAAAAAAGAACAGTAACCTTCATTTCAACATAAATCCTGAAGGGTTGCTACAATTGCAGCTATAAAAGAGTGAACTACGAGATCCAATAAAATGACTTAGCAATGAAATAAAATGTCCATCTCACAAGGACAGATGGAATACTCTTAGATCTTTTCAAGGTGTGTTGGTTGAGTTATGATTCTTTGTAATTAGCACTCTTTCTGTCAGGTTAGTAACACATTCTCCTTGAAGCTCAGCAGAAATAAAAAAAAATGCATTAAGATTCGCTTTTTGAGGACTTCAAGTGTGATGCTAATCTGCTGTCCTCTTCACATGGCTTAATGCAAGCGGAAAGGAAATGGAATTTACAGGAATGGCTACTGAAAATGAATTCCCGTTGTCAATGAGTCAGATAGGTGCTTGGTTTTACTTGCTAATGGTACTTTCCATTAAATTTCAAACCAATTGTACATGCATTTCCAGATTTTTTGGGGGCTCCTCCCTACTTATAATGAATCCAGATAAACCCTGTTTTGATCTAGAAACAAAAGTACTGCAGTGGATCCTTCATACAGCTGAAGTTTCTATGTCTTTCATCTCACTGTAATCAATTAATATGAAACATCAATTTAATATGTGGCTTATTATTGAGGAGCGCAAGTTTGCAAATTAAAATGCACGGTGGGATTTCATTCATGGTGGTCATTCACATGACCAGAAATGTGGTACCAGCAGCAAGTCTCTGTCTGGGAGTATACTGTCTTCAATATAGCAGCTCAATGCACCCTTGGACTGGCCGGCCATGTGGACAGCAAGGGACTCTGGGAATTCTCATGGGTGATATTGGGAGCACTCCTAGAGCCTATAATACCATATTTATTTGAAAGGTGTAGATGCCCTCTAATTATCTTATCTTTTCTTGAGAGAATACCAAGGCAGTAGACCTATATTCGGGAGCTCTTTTGTATTGTTTCAAACTTTCTGAAGCTTTTGAAAGCTGTGGAGACAAATCTTAAGAAAAGTAGTTAGCGTCATGGCCACCATGGTCATAAAGTCAAGCACTGGAGAAGTAGGCTTTTTAGAATTAGACGATTTTGTCTGACTTTTTTGCACTGCTACATGGCTCTGGAGAATGTGCAACCTTTGGCAAAAGTGCATCAGTCAAAATCCAAGAAATCTGTTATTTCATTTCTGATTTGTTTTGTAATGATGTGCATCTAGTAATAAAATATTGCTTTGTTTGGTCTATTCCAATGGATTGTCTATAAGTTGCCATAAGAGGTGTTGCCATGAAGTAGAATATAGATTTTGACATAAAATGTTTGATGTATTTCATGATATAGCAAAATTTTCCATTTTCACTCTGCATAGTGTTGTATGGAACAGCAACAAACAAACAAGCAAAAAACAAAACTCTCCACATGTCCACTTGAGGACAATGCTTCTAAAGATGATAGTTATAGAAAATTTATATATGAACTTGAATTAAAATGCCTGATGTGTGGGCAGTTTGGCTTTCTGAAGTTTTCAAGGTTCCATTTTGTGTTTACAGTGTTGCTTGGGAGCCAATGGGAGACGGCAAAAAGCTAATTTCTCTGGCCGATAACCACTTGCTTCTGTGGGATTTGCAAGAAAGTTCAAGTAGAGCAGTGGTAAGTAGTGAAACAAATCACAATGAAGCATAATTCCAGGTAATTTCCTATCACTTGATTTTTAAAAAACAACACAGTGCTAATGTTTTCCACTGTGGTTGTTCATCAACTTAAATGAGAATTCATGGATTCAAATACTAATATTGAGAAATATTTTTCCAAGCATAAAGTAAGCTTAGAAGCTGCATATTGCACAAAGCAGCAGTAGAATGGTCACATTTCTTCCTGCTTAAAACCTTTATTCATTTCTCTTTTTCCCCTCTTCCAGGGTGGTCACCCAGCTAGCTTCCTTTCTGCTTTTCTAGTGATTGCCAGTGTTACATGCAATTGACCAATCTAATACTCTCTCTCTTGCCAACTGTTGGCCGACTCCTCTTTCTAGAGCAAAGTCTGTTTGCATGCTGTGATGAACATTCTTGTCTGATTGAAGTGTCAGGGTTTTACAGACATGCTTAGCATTTCCTCCCATTCCTCATGCTCCCTCTGGGCTGCTCTGCTTCAGCTTGCTTTCAGGTTCTTTGAATGCTAATTAGGCTTTCACTGTCCTAGGCAGTCTCTTTTGCTCATAATCTCAAAGTTACCATATTTCTCCTTAATTCCAATCTGTATCAAATACAAGCATTTCCTTTGGGATGTTCTCCAGTCTGTCACAAGTCATACTGCTTAATAGAAAGAGAATTTTCTACTGAACATCAAGTTCTTGGGCTTTCTCATTTACTTTCCTAGAATTTAGTTATAGAAATTCATCACTGTCAAATGCCTTTCATTAGCTGCACCATTCCTTTAAATAAACATCATCCAATTTAACCCTTCCCTTCACTATATTTACATATTCCTGAACCGTTATTTTCCTTCAAAACTTCAAAGAAAATTCTCCATAGTAGTTTCAGCTTCCATGCTATGGATGGATGACGCCTGCATCTTGAGTGTTATCTAAATAAAACAGATTTGCATACATTTGGTATGCATATCATAAAGAGCTGTATAGGGACAAAGGTCCAGAACCTGTAAGGGCACTACGGTGTCAAAAACTCTGCTTGCACCATAAGCATGAAATTTGAGTTGCTTGAGTGAGAAATAGATCTTTCTACACAAGTGCCAACAATGGTGAAAAGAAAGGGCAAGGGGTGGAGACAGAGGAAGAGCCAGCAATCTAGCATGCACTCCTTGACCAAGGTCAGATCTATTCCTAGCTTCCTATTACTTCAAAGTAGGAATTAAGGGTATCCTTGGAGCCAAAAGACTATGAGAAGGTTAGTATTGAAAATCACCTCCAGTTTCTGTTAATTGATTATATCTGAGGACATCCACAATGCTTGGCGTTGATAGAAAGACAACTTTGGAAATTGGAATTGGAAATTGGAAATACAATTTATCGTTACACTTTAGGATCTTGTGTAATTCCTTCATAGCTGTCCTTCCAAGTCCTAGCATTCTTCTGATTTCTTGACTGCAGTCTCTGTTCTGATTAACGACTGAGTGAAGACATGAAAAAATTGACCTATTTCAATGTCATTGTTTACAGTCAAGTAAGGTAAACCATCTGTGGTAATTATTTTTGTTTTCTTAATGTTCAACTGCAAACCTGCCATTGCATCTTCTTCGACTTTCTTCAGAATTTGTTCCAAGACTTTTACCATTTTCTACTAGCTGTATGTTTTCTGTGTATCTTAAATTGTTATCTTGCAAAGCAACACTCACCACCTCATGCAATTGCTTTCTCTTGTACCTTGAAATATAGATTTTTGTGGCCATGACTTCTAGACTGCAGTATTCTTGATCTCTCAAGCTACCATTTTGTCCTCCATGAGTTCTGGTACAATCTCCTCAACTATTCAGGGAATCCGCTGCCCCTAACTCATCTTAATTGCTCCAATGCTAGCACAGCCTTACCTGTTCCAATATGTCTGTCTCATCCTTCTAGAGGACTTAATAGGAACTCCTTCATTAAGTCATAATTGGAGGAGGAATCAAATTGTTTACCTCTAAAGCAGTGGTTCTCAACCTGCGGGTCCTCAGATGTTTTGGCCTTCAACTCCCAGAAATCCTAATAGCTGGTAAACTGGATGGGATTTCTGGGAGTTGTAGGGCAAAATAGGTTGAGAACCACTGTTCTAGAGGATACTTCTGCTTTTTCCTTCAACCTACTGGTGGGAGATCAAAATAGCAAATTGTGAGGCATATATCAACTGTTTCTCTGGGAACAGGTTGCCCCCTCCCCAGTGAAACACCTGTTGGGCAATAACAAGAAACTGCTTTGTTTTCATCATTCTGAAGCACAAAAATCGATGGCTCAGCAGATTACCAAAATGAAGCATGTGGAAGACTGTAATGCAAAGGCAATCATGTAGACATGTTTTGCAGGACTGATCCATAGTGCAGAATCCATAACTGAAGTTACTTACTTACTTACTTACTTTTACTTACTTAGGCGATCCCTCGTTGGACGAGTAAGATGGTCTTCCATTATGGATTTCCTTGTGGGTCCGTATGTGGCTGTGGAGCCCTATTCTTGCTCTGCATCTTCTTCCGCAGTGAGGGCATTGGTTTCCAGGTGGAAGGCGGTCCCGGTCGGGGTTGGCTTTATGCGCCTTCCTCCTGGCACGTTTCACTCTTTCACCCTCCACTCGTGCCTCCTCAAATTCTGCAGCACTGCTGGTCACAGCTGTCCTCCAGCTGGAGCGCTCAAGGGCCAGGGCTTCCCAGTTCTCACAATCTATGCCAGAGTTTTTAAGGTTGGCTTTGAGCCCATCTTTAAATCTCTTTTCCTGTCCACCAACGTTCCGTTTTCCGTTCTTAAGTTCGGAGTAGAGCAACTGCTTTGGGAGACGGTGGTCAGGCATCCGGACAACGTGGCCGGCCCAGTGGAGTTCATGTTGGAGGACCATCGCTTCAATGCTGGTGGTCTTTGCTTCTTCCAGCACACTGACGTTTGTCCGCTTGTCTTCCCAGGAGATTTGTAGGATTTTCCGGAGGCAGCGCTGATGGAATCGTTCCAGGAGTTGCATGTGACGTCTGTAGACAGTCCATGTCTCACAGGGTTGGGAGGACAATAGCTTTATAGACAAACACCTTGGTCTCCCTACGGATGTCCCGGTCCTCAAACACTCTCTGCTTCATTCTGGAAAATGCTGCACTTGCAGAGCTCAGGCGGTGTTGTATTTCGGCGTCAATGTTGACTTTGGTGGAGAGGTGGCTGCCAAGGTAGCGGAAATGATCAACATTTTCTAATGTTACACCATTAAGCTGTATCACAGGCATTGGAGAGGGGTTGGCTGGTGCCTGCTGGAAAAGCACCTTGTTTTTTTCAATGTTCAATGACAGGCCGAGCTTCTCGTATGCTTCTGCGAAGGTGTTTAGAGTGGCTTGTAGATCTTCTTCTGAATGCGCACAGACGACATTGTCATCAGCATACTGGAGTTCTATAACATGTTGTTGTAACCTTGGTTTTGGCTTTCAGTCTGCTGAGGTTGAATAGCTTGCCATCTGTCCGATAGATTATTTCCACTCCGGTGGAAAGCTTCCCATCAACAAGGTGAAGTATCATAGCGATGAAGATGGAGAATAGAGTTGGGGCAATAACACATCCCTGTTTGACACCGGATTCCACTTTAAATGGGTCACTTTGGGAGCCACTGCTGTCCAAGACTGTTGCCATCATGTCATCATGGAGGAGCTGCAGGATGTTCACAAATTTGCTTGGGTACCCGATTTTGTGGAGGATGTTCCAGAGAGCGCTGCGATTCACTGTGTCGAATGCCTTTGCAAGGTCGATGAATGCCATGTACAGAGGTTGGTTTTGTTCCCTGCATTTTTCTTGGAGCTGTCGTGCAGTGAAGATCATGTCCACGGTTCCTCTGGAGGGGCGGAAGCCGTTCTGGGATTCTGGGAGGGTGTCTTCTGAGAGGGGCAGAAGGCGGTTTGCAAGGATTCTTGCGAGGATTTTCCCAGCGGAGGTTAGAAGGGAGATACCTCGATAGTTTCCGCAGTCTGTTCTTTCCCCTTTTTTGAAGAGGGTGATGATGGTGGCGTCCTTGAAATCTGCTGAGATTTTCTCGGTCACCCACACTTTTTCTATGAGCTGGTGGAGTTGGTGTGTCAGCTCAGGTCCTCCCTCTTTAAAGATTTCAGCAGGGATCCCATCTGGTCCACTGGCTTTGTTATTCTTCTGTTGGCTGATGGCATTGCTGACTTCTTCCAAACTGGGCAGTGCTGCAACCTCATCCATGGTTTGTTGTTGTGGGATTTGTGAGAGGACCTCTTCAGCCACACTGGAGCTGCGGTTCAGGAGGCTTTGGTAGTGTTCTTTCCAACGTAGTGCAATTGAGTTTTGGTCCTTCAGGAGTTTGGTTCCATCTGATGAGCGTAGAGGCTGTATGCCATGGTTTCTTGGTCCGTAGATGACCTTTGTGGCTTTGAAAAATCCCTGAGCATTATGGGTATTGGCCAGGTGTTGGATTTCTTCGGCCTTCTTTGTCCACCAGATGTTCTTGAGCTCTCTTATCCTTCTTTGGACCTCAGCTTTTGCACTGGCATAGATCTTTTTCTTAGCAGCACAGTTGATGTCTTTCTGCCATGCTTGGAAGGCTTTCCTTTTCTTGTCAATTAGCTGTTGGATCTCGATGTCATTTTCATCAAACCAGTCTTGATGTTTCTTGGCTTGGTATCCAATAGTTTCTTTGCAGGCTTGGATGATGGAGGTCTTCAGTTTGTTCCAATGTTCCTCAACATTTTCGGGGTGTACTGTGGGTAGATGGTTTTTGAGTGCTGTTTGGAGATGGGCTCGTCTGGAGGGCTCCTGAAGGGCTTGGGTGTTCATTTTGCGCCTTGTCTTCCTTCCTTGGAGCCTGCACTTGGGAGCGATCTTGATAGCCATCGAGGATCGAATCAGCCTGTGGTCAGTCCAGCAGTCGTCAGCACCTGTCATGGCTCTTGTGAGGAGCACGTCACGGCGGTCTCTGGCGCGTGTGATTACATAGTCTAAGAGGTGCCAATGCTTTGACCGGGGGTGCTTCCATGATGTTTTGAACTTGTTTTTCTGGCGGAAGAGCGTGTTGGTGATGACAAGGTTGTGCTCCGCACATTTGGTGAGAAGCAGGATGCCATTTGAGTTGCTGTTTCCAACCCCGTCTTTTCCTATGGTCCCCGGCCACAGGTCGAAGTCTCGCCCGACTCTTGCACTGAAGTCCCCCAGGAGGATGATTTTGTCCTCCTTAGGTATCCCTGATAGGACGGTGTCCAGCTGACAGTAGAATTTCTCCTTGATGTCACCTCCCCCTATTCTACTGCCCCAGAAGACCGTTTGTCTTCTACCCTTACTTAACCCTACCTTTTCTCTCACGTGTTTTGTGTCTCATGCTTTATGTATGTATGTATGTATGTATGTATGTATGTATGTATGTATATATCCCAACAAAATACCAATAAAGATTATAACAAAAAAAAAAAGAATTTCTCCTTGATGTCTTCGTCAGCATCTAGTGTTGGTGCATAGGCACTTATGATGGTTGCCCGTTGGTTTTTGGCAAGATCAATTCGGAGGGTTGAGAGTCGTTCGTTGATGCCAGTGGGTGCTTCGGACAGATGTTTCATCAGATCATTTCTGATGGCGAAGCCAACTCCGTGCATTCTTTGGTCTTTTTCGGGCAGTCCCTTCCAGAAAAAGGTGTAGCCTCCTTTTTCTTCCTTCAGCTGTCCCTCTCCTGCTCTCCGGGTCTCCTGAAGGGCTGCTATGTTGAAGCGTCCCAGCTCCCTTGCAATGATGGCAGTTCTGTGTTCGGGGCGTTCACTGCCACTGTTGTCCATCAGAGTCCGTACGTTCCACGTACCGAAGTTCATTTTTCTTTTTTGGCCGCAGGGTGGTGACCCCACTGGACGCGGCAGTCCAGTCAGGGATAAGTGAGGCAGACTATGTTTAGGGCACCTTTTCTATCCCCCTCCCCGTGTGGGGTGAGCAGAGTGGGTCCTCAATAGGGTTGCTCAGTCGCGGATACAGCTGCCGAACTACTCAACTGCCTCAGACCTTGAGGTAGAACGACTGAGTCCGTACCCACCGCCCATGTGCCAGTCTGTGACTAGGGGCTTCCAGATTTCACAGTCCTGCCCCCATCGCCACTCGCTGATCGCCATGGGGCTTTGGTTGGTTTGTTTTTATTTTCTTTGGAAGACGCCTGTGCGTGGGTTTTTTTAATGTGTGGAGGTCAGTTCACAACTGATCAACACACAGACTTCACAGAGTGAGGTTCCACTGGTGATGTAGTTTAACACAATGACCGTGGCTTCTCAGTCTGTTGCAGCCTTCTTCCGCCTTCGCAGCCGTTGTAACATGTGCCATGTTATCCTCCGCCTGCTCCGCCGTTGAGGTCTTTGGGTCTTCGGACTGTGCTTGGTCTGGAACCTCCCCCGCGGCCACTCCTGGGAGTGCACGACTCCAGTTGTTGTGCCTACAGGTTCATCGGAACGCGCAAGCCCCCTCACCACGACAAGGTGACAGTCCATTGAGGGGGATAACTGAAGACTTTCCATTGGATGGGAAGTCAGTCAGAAAATGAAATTGACAGCTAGGAACCACAGTCTCTAGTACTTAGGGGTTCAAGCCATTTTCATCTAAACGAGTTTCACTTTTTCCTCCTCCTCAACATTTTAGATCTCCCTCTCTGAGGTCCTTCTCTTTCTGACGTTCTTATGGCCAAACAAAAGCATTGTTCTTCTGCTAAAAAACTTGTGGCTCCATACAATGTTTTTCACTCTCTCCTTTGCCAAACATCTATTTTTGTTTGAGACCTGGTTAGCAGTCTTCTTTAACAAATGAGATTAGATTACTGTTTAAGTTTATGGTGTGTCCCTCCAAACCCCATCTTCACCTGGTGTCTCAGAAGACAGCATTCACTGTTGCCATGGAACCAGTGAATTGGCAGTAATCAGGATGGATCCGTTGCACATGTTCTTTCATAGGGACAAGGTAGTCCTGTGCATGGACATCTGTTTCCTCTACTTTGGATCTTAACTAGCTGCTGGTGCTTCCCACCTTCATGCAATCTCATATTTCAAGCTCCAATGCCCAGTATACCCTAGATGTTAGACAGGTAGTCTTGCTTTAGTCTGTCAGATGTTTGGCGTTTATGGCACGTGCAAAAAATAAAACAAAACCAGATGGGGTTAAAGCTTGGGTGGCAGCTGTCTCATCAGTGTATCTCAGGGGGATTCCCTTCCTGGAATTGTGCTGCACAACTACACGGTCACAACTGTGTGTATTTATGGCTCATTACAGACTGGATACACAGTCTCAAACCATGGGTTATTTGATAGAACGATTCTAACATCAGTCCTGGTATGACTCGCCATCTTCAGTAAATGTAGTTTGCTATGGTCTTAAATATGTGGTTCACGGAGAAGAAGAAGAAATTGCCTACCTGTAACTTTTATTTGAGTGATCTGTGAACACACACAACTTACATCCCTCTTCACACTGTCCCTTTTCAGATTTCCTGATGACAGACTTGGTACTAGGTTTGTCAGGAATACACAGCTTATATATGTGTATGTCAGGGGATAGAATAACCAAGTAAATGCAGCTCTAGAAGTTTCCAAAAATCTCCACAAGGGCACAGAGTGAGGAATAAGTGTGATTTCACAGATGACCACAGAACCATAATTAGAGAGAAGCAACTCTGACATGTGTAGATAAGATGTGAAAGCCTGATAAGAGTTGGAAAAGACCACAAAGGCCATCCAGCCCAACCCCCTTTCATACAGGAGCACACAATCAAAGCACGCTTGTCAGGTGGCTATCCAGCCTCTGTTTAAAAAGCTTCAGAGAAGGAGATTCTACCACACTCCACGATAGCATATTCCATGGCCTAATAGCTGTAAATACTAGGAAGCTCTTTGTAATGTTTACATAGAATATTTTTTCCTGTACAGGGAGTCCCCGGGTTATGGACAAGATACGTTCTGTAGTTTGTTCTTATGTCAAATTGGTATGTAAGTTGAAACAGATACATTTTTAAGTGTAACTCCAGCCATATGTATATCTTGCTTTGGATGGCATAGGGGTTTGCTATGTAGCATTTGTAAGCCATCCTGAATCTCTTTTGGGAGATGGTGGTTGGATATAAATAAATTAGTAGTAGTAGTAGTAGTAGTAACAACAACAACAGGGAATTGTTAACACCCCTGTGGTGTTTGTTTTGCTCTCTCTGGCCCTGTTCAGAAGATTTCATCTCACTTTCTGTCCCTGTGATAACACTATATAGTATAAATGGATTTTGAAAAATTTGGCTTGTTGTGGAAACAAGGATTAGTGATAAAGCTTCAGCGGAGACACCTTTCCCCTTGATAACACTTTCAGG
The DNA here is from genome assembly GCF_037176765.1 of Anolis sagrei. Taxonomy (NCBI): domain Eukaryota; kingdom Metazoa; phylum Chordata; class Lepidosauria; order Squamata; family Anolidae; genus Anolis; species Anolis sagrei. Next base: position 119,322,207 of record NC_090021.1, read on the forward strand.
AATGAAATTCCCTTCCAAAAGGAAGATTTCTCTCACTTTCTGTTGTCTTGCCCTGTTCTTAACAATGAATCTTTGTAAGTCAAATGTTTGTAACTCAGGGACTGCCCATAGTTGGAAGCCATTGTCCAATCCTAGCCTCCAGAACAGCAGAAAACAATGTTGCCCTCTCCTCAGTATGACATCCTTCCAGATATTTAAGCATGGTTTTCATGTCCCCTCTCAGCCTTCTCTCCTCCAAGCTCCCTAAACATGATTGTTATATCACTGTATGATGGATCACGGGCAGAATAAGTTTGTTTTAAAAACCTGCTGGTGCAATGGATACAAAGAATAAGAATGATTAATAGGCTATCTCAAAATGATGTAAATTCTGGGTGTCTGTTAAATGTTACAAAATCTAATACACAACCTTTATATTGCATGGTTGTGCAAGCAGGTTACCTTGAAGGAAAAATGCCATAGATCAAGTTTATTAGAAGAATTGGTTATAGAAGGTCATGACATCTACAACCACCTTATATTCCGTAACAGATTATTGGCATTTCAGGTGCTGATAAGTGTCAGAGGAAATGTAATCCAATAATCAACTCACATTTCCCTTCATTTTTAGGTCAGTGCTTCTATTTGAAGCATCTTGCCTAATGTCCTTGATGGACTACATCAATGACATGTTATTTTTCTTGGCCAGTTCAGACTTAAGGAATATGTAAATCATCCTTGAGTCTCTCTGGTGGTTCAGAAGAGTGCATGGGTTTATGTATTCATCATGGAGTTGGAAAATAGAAACTGCATTGCAAAGTCTGCCCTCTGCTTGAATGTGGAATCTTCCTGAGCAGAGAAGATGAAACTTATTGAAAAGCCATCTAGATAACAACAACAATTTTTGTACCCCACCTCCATCGCCCCGAAGGGACTCGAGGCATCTTACATATGGCACAATGTGTCTGGAACAATGCAAAAAAAATAAACACACAATACAATAGAAGATAAAACAACAAGCATTTAAAACAATTATTGAACTTCAAAACACCGCCCAATAACCTAAAATGCACTTGTTCTGTAGGTTGAATTGGATACACATGAGCCCAAGGTCTGAATAAGTTCAGTGTTGAGAAACTACCCATATCCATCTCTCTCTAAATAATGGACTAGAATTAAAAAAGCAAAAGCTAGTATTGCTCATTTATCTCTTAATGTATTTTTCTATTTTTTTTTGTACCTCACAGAACAATGTGTAACTTGTATGGTATGAAATGGAACATTACTGTCTGACAAATGGATAATGTAATGTCTTAGTGTCATGGTCTTTGCTAGTTGTTACCTCTTAAGTAATTTAGCCTGTAATGACGGAAATGTGTTGTGCAGGGGATATTTTTTTTGTTCACACTGGATATTAAATGAATCTGTTGTTGATTTTTTTTTTCATGCACAGCTGTCAAATTCAGTTGCATTGGAAGGAAAGGGACAGTTAAAGTTTACCTCTGGGAGATGGAGTCCACACCATAATTGCACACAAGTTGCTACAGCAAATGATACAGCCATTCGAGGATGGGACATAAGAACGATGAAGTAAGAAGCTTGATTTTTTTTCTATCCATGTACCAGTACAGTGATTCCCAGCCTTTTTTTTTTTTGACCAGGGACCACTCTCCAACATTAGTACCAAAAGAGTTATGAATCAGTTTTTTGGTCAACTATAGATTTGGTTTGTTTATTTGGGGTGCTGATTCAGAAAAATGTACTAGATAAACCACATCAGCTCTAGTTTCTGATACAGAACATTTGCTATCCAGTAGTCGCCATCTGCTCACCCACAGAAAACCATATTTAATAAGCCTCAGCACTATAAGAGGGTTTTGCGAGACCAGTCACTCTCATTGCAACGGTGTAGTAACGGTGAGTCTGCGGACCATCGTTTAGTTCTTGTGGACCACTGGTGGCTCACGGATCACAGGTTGGAAACCACTGTACTAGTATATGTACCTGGTATAGCCCAGGTGCCATTGGAATCACTGCTTACTTTCTCTATTCTCCAGCTCTGAAAAGGTCTACCTTCTCAGAAGCTTTTTTCCCTACCTCCCTGTTTCTTTTATACACCTTCACCCTCTTTCTTCCCTCCCTCCCTCCATCCCTCCCTCCTTTTTCTTCTTCCCTCCCTCCTCCTTTCTTTCCATTGTTTTTCTCCTTCCTTCCTTCCTTCCTTCCTTCCTTCCTTCCTTCCTTCCTTCCTTCCTTCTCCTCTCTTTTTCTTTCTTCCCTCCCTCTCTCCCTCCTTTCTCCTTTCCTTTCTTTCCCCTTTTCTCCTTCCTTCTCTCCCTCCCTCCTTTTTCTTTCTTCCCTTCTCCTTTCTTTTCCCTCCCTCCCTCCCTCCCTCCCTCCCTCCCTCCCTCCATTCCTCCATACACATGCCACCTTTCTTTCTCAGTGACATCACAGAGAGCCACTTCACTTAGCAACAACCTTTGTGGTACAAATGGACAAACAAACATGCATACAAAAAGAGAGAAAAATCCCCATGAACAGAGTCTTTTAAAAACAACAACCCTTCAGACAGGGCATTTTCTTAAAAGAAAATGCAGAAAAAGAATCTGTTATTAATTGTTGTATTTTACATGAGCAGCACAGTACTAGCCTATTTCAAAATTCTTATATACTCTTAGCCTAGTCTTCCATATCTCAACACTGTGAGTGCTGCTTTATTCAGAATGATGTTAATGGTGGAAGTTCGGTTAGTTTCCATCGTGCTAGATTACACTGTGTGAATATTCTTGGAGTGTGTCACTTGAATTTCCATGCAGCCAGAGCACAGTGACTCAATTTTCGATCCTTGATTGGTATTTCAAAGCTTACCAGTACAAGTGTGCTAGCAAAGTTCTTGCGCAAAATTTAAGATTTTACCCTTCGTTTTTGGTGGAGGAACGAACAGTGTTTCCATTTGATTTTGACAGTATCTTTTATGTTAAATACACCAGAAAATTCCAGTGTTATTATCAGCTACTAGCTTAACACATTTTGTAAAATAAATAAGTTTGGTGCACAACATATCAACATTTTGGATGCCAACAAAGCTTATGCATCAGTTTACGAAGTATGAGACCCCCCCCCCCCCCTTTGCTCTAGTTGTGATTTTGATAAGCAAAGGAGTGATGTTGTGCACATCTGTTACCATGACAACAGAAGTCTGTGCAAGCTTTTTTAAGATACAGCTTATCCCCTTAGCACATAGTAATTTATCACTAGCCTTGGAAGACGGATGTCTTGTAATAACTTCTGCTGCCTTAAAGGGGGAGATGTCTTTAAATTTAGTTTTATGTCTCCTGCATGCTCATGAGTGTGCCACTATACTTCCATTGTTTCCATTTGTGCTCCTCAAAAACCCACGATCCAAACCACTCAAATAGGAAATGCTGAAAATATATAGTTAGAGAGCTGTTCACTGTTCCGTCTCATTCCCATTCTGTTTTCTACAAGTATATGTCTAAAACCCTAACTTCAGACCTCTGTACTGGATCACGAATAATACATTGTTAGTGGATGCAAAACATCAAATGGTGAAATCTCCACATAGAGAGAAAGCCTTCTTTCAAATAATGCTAAACCAAAACTGAGTTTATCCTTCTCTCACCTCTTAGGCTGGATCTACACTGCTCTGATCCCAGATTATCTGCTTTGAACTGGATAATATGAGTCTACACTACAGGATAATCTGGGATCAGATCCTGGGATATAGGGCAGTGTAGGTCCAGCCTTACTCCCACATGACTGGGATGAAGATTAACCTTTTTAAAAATATATCTTTGGTTCATCATTCTTTACTTCAAAAATAAACTAGTTTATTAAAAGAAGCAATAAAACAACCTGAACATTGCAGTCAACTTGAATTAAAGGCTTTGCACAGTCTCAGACATGTTGCACTAGATCAGTGGTTCCCAACCTGTGGGTACCCAGATGTTTTGGCCCTCGACTCCCAGAAGTCCTGACAGATGGTAAACTGGCTGGATTTCTGGGAGTGGTAGGGCAAAACAACTGGAGAACCACAGGTTGAGAATCACTGCACTAGATAGTGGCACCACTTCATATGCCATGGCTGAGTTCTGTGAAATCCTGGGATCTGTAATTTAGTGAGACACCAGCAGTCCTTGGTAGGTAAGACTAAAGACCTTGGAAAAGTTTACCTCCCATCCATAGCAGTGAACCACAGCAGTTGTAATAATCTATATAAATAAAAATGTCATGTTTGTTTGTGGGATTAACATAACTCAAAAACCACTGGATGAACTGACACAAAATTTGGACACAATACACCTATCAGGCCAATGAGTGACCATCACTCATTAAACACGAAAAAACACAGCAGAAGGGACTTAAAAAGCAAAAAAAAAAAAAAAATCCACAAAAAGATGCTATAGTGCATGTGCAAAACGACTCCCCAGCAAACAAAACACACAATAGCATATTCACACTCTCTTCCGGACCGCAGTTCCCACCATCCCCTCGACTAGGCTTTTTAGGAGAGGAGGCTGATCCAAATGCACTGCTTCCAAACTGCAAGTTTTCTTCTCCTTGCATTTCCTTGAGAGCTTCCCAATCCCTGCATATTTCCAATTTCCTATTCCTGGACTACAACTCCCAGCAATCCTCCAGATAAGATGGATAGATTAGATAGAGATAGATAGGTAGCTAGATACATTGATCAGGAGGACTGATGGGAGTTGCAGTCCAATAATAGGTAGAGAAGGAAGAACGAAGAAAAAGCAAAAGGGAAAGAAAAAAAGGGGGGGATGAAAGGAAGAGAAAGAGAAGGAAGGAAGGAGAGAAGGAAGAAAAAAGGGAAGGAAGGAGAGAAAGAAAGAAGGAGAGAAAGAGGGAGGGAAGGTTGGCCACAGCAACGTGTGATGAGTACAGCTAGTAAAATAATAAAACTTTATTTATACCCTGCCACCATCTCCCAAAAAGGACTCCGGGCAGTTTACAGAAGCACATATAAGTGCCATAACCACATAAAATACAGGTGAAATCAATCAGTATATTAGACAAGACAATATCAGTTCACACAAAAACAGCACATTATAAAAATTAAAAAACCTGATCCCAATTAGAATCAATAAAACATATTCCTGATTGGCATTGAAATGAAACATACATCATCCCAGGCACAGCTCAAATTCGACCATTAAAAGTGCCAGTGTCAATATTATATTGTTTGATTCTTAGATTAGTAGATGTTTCCAAAGGCCTGCCTGAAGAGCCATGTTTTCAGTTCAAGTGGTATCAAACTGTTTTAACTTTACAGTGTAGATGTACCCATAGTATTACATGCAGGTGCATATCACACCATACATACACCTTAATGTCCCTATTCCCATAGGCAAGAGAGCCAGAGCAATGATTTAACTGAAGGAGTGGGTTCATAAACCCATTGTGATACTCACAAGAGCTCATAATAAAGCTCACTTAAATTGGTTCTTGCATATTCTTGCTACCAGTTGTATTTAGTTAAGAAAATATCAGTTCTGTTCCTGCCATGCTTCTCTCCTCAACATTTAAAGCAGTTTTAAAAGAGAAAAACTCTTACAGTTGTTTTGTAGGCCTAGTTTACACAAATTGTAAAATGACATTGCGAGGGGAAAAATGTTTCCTGCTCCAGGAAAACAAAAGAGAGCCATTGCCTCCTTTTAATTCTACCTAAAGGTTTTGATGCAGTGAAAGATAAGCCGAAAAGTGGGAACCCAAGGCTCTGACCCAGAACGGCCCAAACAGAATGTGCTCATTAAGAGTAGCTCAGTGGAGACCTGAACAGGCTTTGGTACCCTATGGAGCTTTCCTTTGTAATCCAAATAACCGCTTCAGAGAGATTATTTTTGTCACGTCCCCTCTCCCCTCCCTCCCCCGGCCACCCTTTTCCAGGTTTCTACTTAATATATGAGATTTGTTCAATTTTGTAATTCAAAGAATTGGGTGGTTTGCAGACCGAATGTTGCTAAGGGAAGGAGACATATGGGAGAAGTAATAGGGCCTGTTGGGGGTTCAGATAGGTTCACCCATTTTCACTTCCAGCAAATACAACCCAGGGTTCAGCTGCCTTGACATCCAATGTATTCTCATGTCCCTGCATGAGAAGCTGGAGCTGACAGGTGGGAGCTCACCCTGCTCCCAGGATTCAAAGTGCCGACTTCTCAGTCAGCAGTCCTGCTGGCACAAGAGTTTAACTCATTGCGCTACCTGGGGCTTTGATCCTAAAATGATATGCAGATAGACACCTCCCTTTAAGAATGGTATACTGAGGATGCAAGGCTCTGGAATAAAATGAGTAACTTCCTAGTGATCCATAGCTGAATGTGGTGGAAGGTTCAACTATCATGTGTATGGGTGTTTATGCCTCTTTTTATCATCTCATTTTTCTGCTGCGTCTCTTGCTGATATTTTCAGTTTCTTTTAAACTATCTAACAACATTTGAAAAAACAAAACAAAACTGTACCTGGTTTGAAAGTTGTTATTCTCCAGAAATTTTGTTTTTGTGGTTGCTGTTGAACTGGTTGAGACTATATGAGATAGTAATTTTAAAAACCCAGGAAAACATGCTGCAGGATGTCCCACAAAAACAGGTTTTTTTTTTGCTGTTTTATTATACTTTTCCCATTTTTTTTATAAAACCAATTGGGAAATGACATTTATAGCCCAGGGACAAAAATCATGTTACATAGTGTTACATAGCTCATTTACAATATGTACTTGCATATAAATTATACTAATTAAAATCATGCAAAATCACTGCTTCTTGTAGAACACTTGTTTTCCACCTTACCTCGATGTAAGTCCTTTGATTTTGCTTGTACAAGGTGTTCCAGAAGCCATTTTACAACCACTCGCACCTTCATTAGGCTTAGGTGTTGCTTGTTCCAGTTCTGCAAGCTATTCCTCTGGCATATGCTGATCTTATAAGGAAGAAGAGTCTTCTGTGAAAAGTCCATTCTCTTTATCACTATTGAACACTAAAACTAAAAATAGTTAAAGGTGTTTCATTTATTAGAGCATTCATGACATATGGTCATTTTTTTTAAAAAAAGATAAGGTCCGTTTGTCTAGATTTGTTTGGGGCCATTTATGCCTTTCCTCTGTGGTTCCGCTCCACATTATTTCAAGCAAACGGCTTTAAGGTAATGTGGTGATAGATTACATTTTTTTCATGTCAACTTTACCTGTAAAAATTGTAGCATCTGCCCACGTCAGCTGTTAAATGTTTTTTGGTCACATCTTTCTTAAAGGTACACGTTCTCAGAATATGATGTAACTTGCGCAAGTTGAGGCCAAAGGGCTTAACCAATTTGCTTGAACAGCTAAAACAAAAGCAATAAAAAATAAGCAAGTTGTTCACTTTAGGATGGTCTTGGGGAGATAGATCTGTAAACAGTACTTGACCTGGGTTGTTGTTAGTTTTCTGAGCTGTATGGCCATGTTCCAGAAGCATTCTCTCCTGACATTTTGTGTGCATCTATGGCAGGCATCCTCAGAGCTTGTAAGGTCTGTTGGAAACTAAGCGAGTCAGGTTTATATATCTGTGAAATGTCCAGGGTGGGAGAAAGAACTCTTGTCTGTTTGAGGTAGGTGTTTCAAATGTTTCAATTGGCGACCTTGATTAGCATGTAATGGCCTAGCAGTTTTAAGGTCTAGCTTCTTACTGCCTGGGGGAATCCTTTGTTGGGAGGTGATTAGCTGTCCCTGATTGTTTCTTGTCTGGAATTCTCTTGTTTTTGAGTGTTGTTCTTTATTTACTGTTACGATTTTAGAGTTTTTGTTAAATACTAGTAGCCAGATTTTGTTCATTTTCATGGTTTCCTCCTTTCTGTTGAAATTATCCACATGCTTGTGAATTTCAATTGCTTCTTTGCGTAGTCTGACATGGTAGTTGTTATAGTGGTCCAGCATTTCTGTCTTCTCAAATAATATGCTGTGTCCAGGTTGTTTATCAGGTTCTCTGCTATGGCTGACTTCTCTGGTTGAAGTAGTCTGCAGGACATCAAATGCTAATCAAGCTGGCCAATTGAAACATTCACACCTACCTCTAACAGACAAGAGTTCTTTCTCCCACCTTGGACTTTCCACAGATATATAAACCCAATATTCCTAGTTTCCATCAGACCTCCCTCCTCAGAGGGAGCCTGACATAGATGCAGGTGAAACGTCAGGAGAGAATGCTTCTAGTACCTGGCCATACAGCTTGAAAAACCTACAAAAACCTACAACCCAGTGATTCTGGCCATGAAAGCCTTCAACAATATGTTTTAGGAAAACCTTTTCTTTTTATGGCTGTGTCCAGGTTGGTTATCAGGTTCTCTGCTATGGCTAACTTCTCTAGTTGAAGTAGTCCGCAGTACCTTTCATATTCCTTGATTTGTGTTTGAGTGCTGCTGTGTTTGGTTTTTTTTGAATATTTTTTAATTGTTTTATTGGTTTTTTTCCCACTCCCACCCTCCCCTCCTTGTACATGCCATTTATACATCAAACTACAGAAGTTACATTTGAAATATCAGTCTCAGTCTTAATTTTTCTGCTCCACATCCTAACACATTCTCTAAATAATTCCGAACTGGTTCCCACATCCTCTTAGTTATTGTAACCTTTTCAATTTTATCTATATTATTCCATTTGCAATTTGTTATTTCCACATTTAACATATTCACTATATAGTTATACCAATTAATCAGCGTCCATTTTGTTTTGTCTTTCCAACCCCTCACTAAAACAATTTGTGCACAAGCGATTAATTTGTCAACCATTTTTTCCTTTTGTATATTCTTCACTCCTGCTATTCGTGCATGTAGTATATTTCTATTAATTATTACTATTTGTAAGTTTAACATTCTATTGATTTCCCCTTCAATCCTTTTCCAGTATTCTTGCACTTGATCACATTCCCATATCATATGATTAAACACCCCTCTTTGTTCACAGCCATGCCAACACCTATCCTTTATCCCTGGTACAAAGCGTGAAAGTTGTGCAGGAGTTCTGTACCATTTTTGTAACATTTTCCTTCTTGCTTCCCTTAATACATTATACTTTTCTTTTGCTATATTACTTATTTCCCTTTGGATGTCTTCCCTCTCAATTTCTGCTGTGTTTGGTGATCACTATGTAGACTTGTCAACAGCTGCATGGTGTATGGTAGACTCCTGAAGAGGAGGAACAAATGCTACGTTCCTTTGCTAAAGGTAGCATTTGTTGGATTTTGTTAGTGAGTATAGTAGATAGTTTGTAGGTTGTGTTTCTTCAGCAGCTTCCCTATGTGGTCAGTAGTTCCCTTGATGTATGGTAAACAAACATGAGTTCTTTCTCCCACCCTGGACTTTCCACAGATATATAAACCCCATTTTCCTAGTTTCCAACAGACCTCTGAGGATCAGTGATAGGTCTGCTCTATAGTTTTGGGGGCCATATTATCCCCATTCATTCAGGGACCCAATGATTATTGCTTAGGACCTTGGCCACAGCTGCATTTGCCACAGAGAGAGCAAAGACTGCCATCTTACCTTGGAGATGCTATTTGTCAGATTTGTGCAGTTTGTTTATAAAGCTTGATTTGTACATTTTGTTTATAAGGCTAAGAATGCCTCTGGGAATACTGCTAGCCTGGGAAACAAGCTATAGAAGTGTTTCAGTCTCATGTATGCTGTGTTCATCACGTCCCTAAAGAAAAAGAAGGACAAAGAGTTAGTTCTTGCTACTAATGCAGTAAATTTGGTGGGAGGGATGGGATAGAAAGATGTGTATGGCTTTGACTTATTCTGTCACATAGAATAGATAATTGTGGGATTGATTCAGCCACTCAGTAAAATCGCCAATATGTTGGAGAACATGATTCTAATGGTAAAGGTAAGTGTTTACCAATACTAGACACAACTAGGGTAATGAAGGAGAGAATGGTATGGTTGAGACGGAAGAGATAGTTTCAGTCATCCTTTTTGCTCTCAAATTCGTGTCCAAATACATCTCATTAGAATACAGAGAGTCCCCAAGTTATGAACAAATAGGTTCTGTAGGTTAGTTCTTAAGTTGAAATTGTATGTAATTCAGAACAGGTATTTTTTAAAGTGCAATCCAGTCAAAAAATATATATGCTTTAGCTTTTGGATCTCATAGGGAAACACCCCGCCCTTCTCAATCCCCTAGGGGGGGACTCAGGGCGGCTTATAACTGGCACAATTCGATGCCAACAATTCAACAGATAAAATACATAACAACAATAACCATAATAGTTAAAACATTCAATTAATACAATAACAACTAAAAAGCCAATCTAGTGGCCAACGTTCAACGAGTTCTAAAATCCGCCTGGAGTCGTATAGGGTACTTTTTGTCCCTATGTGAATTGGATTTTGTAAAATTTGGCTTGTTGTGGAAACAAGGATTGGTGATAAAGCTTCAATTGAGACACTTTTGCTCCATGATAATAACTCTTCCAGAAGTGAATTGCCCTTCCTGGGGGCAGATTTCATCTCACTTTCTGTTGTCTCATCACGTTCTTAACTATGAGTTCTTTGCAAGTTGAATATTTGTAACTGAGGGACTCCCTGTAAAGAGGTATCATTAATACAGCAAGACTGATATACATGCACTCACCACCAAAGCAACTGCAGAAAAATTCATTGCTTTAAGTCAGTGGGTCCCCAGGTGTTTTGACCCACAACTCCCAGAAATCCCAGCCACTTTACCAGCTGTTAGAATTTCTGGGAGTTGAAGGCCAAAACAACTGGGGACCCACAGGTTGAGAATAACTGCTTTAGGTGGAAACACCTCAATTTTCAGTATAAACATCCTCCTTTTCTGCTCCCAATGTTGTTAGGTTTTGTTTTTCATACACATATACACACAGATATATATGTATTCTAAATCTCTTTTTAAAAAATTTCTGCAGCCAAATATATTGTATTGAAAATGCTCATGGACAGCTGGTTCGGGACCTGGATTTTAATCCCAACAAACAGTACTATCTGGCTAGTTGCGGAGATGACTGCAAGGTGAAATTTTGGGACACCAGAAACGTCAATGAGCCAGTGAAGACACTAGAGGAGCATTCCCACTGGTACAGTGAATGTCTCAAATTCATTCCAAATGTGCTATTAAACTATGCAAACAAGTTCAGCTATTGGTACAGATCATGTTTTAGCATCATTTATTTTTTCTCTAGCAGAATACAATCTTTTATTACAGTTTTGTGTATTTTAAAAACTAGCTGAATTAATTTTCCTAGGAAGCTATAATCCATATTGTAAAATAGTTTTAAAATTAGTTTTAATAGTAAAGATTAACAGATTCTCTTTTGTTGAAGATTACTGTCGAAGTAGACAGAAAGTTGTTCTTATTTCAGAGTTATATAGGGTGGCAACATCTGTGGAAAAATAATTCAGAGTGTGAAGCAACTGCAGACTGGTACCCAAAATGTAACTTCAGAGAAATGCTTGTTACTTACTGAGAAGATTATTAAGCTACTAGAACAGCGGAAAATCTGGAGACATTTGGTATTACCATGATACATTAATTTGAAAACACAATTAATAGTGTTAATCTTTCCTTTGTTTTATGGACTATTTTAATTCTTCTCAGTAAGGATTTGTTCATCAAGTTAATATGAGTAATCCATGTGTTGCTTTTGGGGAAATGTTTTCTATGTAGCATGGCTACATGATGTGTTAAACAATAGGCAAAAATTGGCATTGCAGGATTTACATCCCTTTTGGGCTCCCCCTTCATAGTCCCTGTTTATTGGACCTATAAAGAACTGGGTTTGCAAAACAAAGCTAAAGAAAATGGTTTTAAAATGAGCGTTGCCATAAAGAGTGTTAAGGAAATGTGGATTCTGTTAATTCCCCCATATGTTCAGTCTAGATTTTGACTGGAATTAGTTTGGGTATTCATCTCTAAAGGAGATTTGATATGTTTATGTGAGAACAGACCACAGGGAGCCCACTTGCCATAATATACCCCTTAATACCCCACCCAAAGGCCTGTTGGGGTGTTGCCATGGTTCCTATACAACACTGTTGGGGTTCTTATTTGGGAAAATAAAAAGAGGCAAGCAAGGGGCGGGAGGCAAAAAGAGGGAACGTAACATCACTTTTACAATGAACTGGTCGTATGAGCTTTAGTAGATATAAACCCAAGGTACTTTTGCAGATGCAGTGCAGAGCCTGAAGAATTACTCTTCGGGCTCTGGTTTACTTCCACAAAAGTTCATATTAAAATAAAAAAACAGTTTGCTACATTCGTTCTTATTTTCCCTCCCCTCTTCCTTTTTATGCTGTTAGAGACTGAACACAAGTAGTTCATTGAAATCTACTGTCTGGGAAAGTAGTTAAGCAGTGGTTCTTAACCTGTGGGTCCCCAGGTGTTTTGGCCTACAACTCCCAGAAATCCCAGCCAGTTTACAAGCTCTTAGGATTTCTGGGAGTTGAAAGCCAAAACATCTGGGGACCCACAGGTTGAGAACCACTGAATTAAGGTAATCCTGTGACAGGCTGTCTATTTAAAAAAAAACTGTTCCTGGTTTGAAAATGTTATTTCCTATTTAATTGTGCAGTGCTTACTTTGGAAGTAGTTGTTATACTCCAGAAACTTCATTTTTGGGGCTGCCACAAACTACGTTTAATTGGTTGAGTCTCTGTAAGATACTCCTTGAAAAAAACTGTAGCAAAATGTGCTGCAGGATGTCCCACAAAAACCAGGTTTTTGCAGTTTAATAAACCTTTTCTGTGTTTTATGATAGAACCATCTTGAAATCTCTCTTACATGACTATTTTCAGCTAAGGGCTGATTGTTGTGGCTGTTTTGGTATTTTTCAGGGTTTGGAACGTCCGCTACAACCATTCCCATGACCAACTTGTCCTTACGGGCAGCAGTGACAGCAGAGTCATCCTTTCCAATATGGTTTCCATTTCTTCTGAACCTTTTGGGCATCTGGTAGATGATGATGAACTCAGCGACCAGGAGGACCATAGTCAAGAAGACAAGTAAGAGTCTTGTTTGTTTTAGTTTAACTGACCTAATATTTACATGAGTTCTAGCGATATGGGTTCATGACATACTCTCTACTGACTGTCAAATTTATATCTATATACCTTGCAGGTAAGTGACTTACCTTATTTGAATGTTTTACATCTTGTATGTCCGCAGAGCTGGAATTTCTAATTCTTTTCATGACTTCTCTTTACTATCTGGAAACTGAAGTCATAGGGTGTCACTAACTTGGATCCAAAGTCTGTGAAAGTCAGAAGGAGCTCATTGACTTCTGTGGGCTGTGCATTTACACAAGAGGTGGAAGATTTCCTTCCAACTTTTCCATATTAGTGTTTGTAGCTTGTCCTGGGTGACCTTTGTAGGTTAGGCTTTTTCTTCTTCATGTAATCCTCGAATGCATCACTAAAAAGAACAAACATGGCAAGTTTTCAGCTTTTTCCAGAACTCTTCATCAAACATGATGGTGGGAGGAAAGGGGGGGAAATCCAAAAAATTGGCCTGGTTGGACTGTCACTTTTGTGTGTGGATCGTTGAGGTTCCAGCCATTGCCTGTCCAAACACAGCTATTTTGCAAGATGGAGGCTGTGATGAAGAAAGAAAGCTACCCCCCCCCCCCCCCCCGCGTGCGTGTCAGGAGCTGTTAAGTTACCTTCGTATAGTTCCTTCTCTCTCTATAGACAAACTCTGGCAGGAACCCCTAGAGATTCAGACTAAGATCAGAAACACAGACGCAACATAGCAGTGCCTATGTCAGAAAAGCTGGAAGGTAAATGTGATTGTTGCACAAGGTGAAAAATGTCACAAAGTTTTTTTGTTTTGTTTGTGGAGCGACTTGAAAAAATTGAAGTTGCTTCTGGTGTGAGAGAATTGGACACCTGAAAGGATGTTGCCATAGGGATGCCCAGATGTTTGATGTTTTACCACCCTTGTGTGAGGTTTCTCTCATGTCACCGCTTGAGGAGCTGGAGCTGATAGATGGGAGCTCACCCCGCTGCCCGGATTTGAACCACTAGCCTTTTGGTCGGCAGTCCTGCTGGAACGAGGGTTTAACCCATTGCGTCAGCAAGGGCTCTTAAAGTTCACTTGAAGTTGAATAGCTATAGCTAGTGGCCGGAGGAGAAGGAATTGTCACAGAGGTACAGAATACAGGAAATCTGTCTTCTGTTATAAAACTACAAGTACAAATAGGATTGGGCTTTTGCATTGCAGCATCACATTTTGTCATGTTCAGTTCATTATCTACTGAAAGCACAACTACTTTTTGAAAAGAACTGTTTGTTTAGGTATCCTTTGTGTGCTCTTGGGTCAGATTTCCTATTGTGATCATACTGAATGCTTTATTGTTGTCATTCTATATCTTCAGCAGTTTGAGAGAGTTTCGAATTTTTAAAAATTGCTCTAGTGCATTTGCAGTTTTTTCTTGCCCTATTTTATGTTATTCATGAGCCATTAACCACTGGTTGAGGGCACAACATCTCTTTGCAGAGCACATATATGTGCAAGCAATTTCAGTGAATGATGTTACTGTTTGTTGTTGTTCAATTGTTCAGTCGTTTCCTACTCTTCGTGACCTCATGGAACAACCCACACCAGAGCTCCCTGTTGGCCGTCACCACCCCCAGCTCCTTCAAGGTCAATCTATTCACTTCAAGGACATCATCCACCCATCTTGCCCTCGGTCGGCCTCTCTTACTTTTTCCTTCCATTTTCCCCCAGCATCATTGTCTTCTCTAAGCTTTCCTTTCTTCTCATGATGTGGCCAAAGTACTTCATCTTTGCCTATAATATCCTTCCCTCCAATGAGCAATCGGGCTTTATTTCCTGAAGTATGGACTGGAACTCTCAGAATTTTCCTCCAACACCACAGTTCAAAAGCATCTATCTTTCTTCGCTCAGCCTTCCCTATGGTCCAGCTCTCACATCCGTAGGTGACTATGGGGAATACCATTGCTTTAACTATGTGGATCTTCATTGCCAGTGTGATGTCTCTACTCTTCACTATTTTATCGAGATTGGTCATTGCTCTCCTCCCAAGAAGTAAGCGTCTCCTGATTTCCTGGCTGCAGTCTGCACCTGCAGTAATCTTTGCACCTAGAAATACAAAGTCTGTCACTGCCTCCACGTTTTCTCCCTCTATCTCCCAATTGTCAATCATTCTTGTTGCCATAATCTTGGTTTTTTTAATGTTTAACTGCAACCCAGCTTTTGCGCTTTATTCTTTCACCTTGATTAGAAGGCTCCTCAGCTCCTCCTTGCTTTCAGCCATCAAAGTGGTATCATCTGCATATCTAAGGTTGTTAATGTTTCTTCCAGCAATTTTCACCCCAGCCTTGCATTCCTCAAGCCCTGCACATCGCATGATGTGTTCTGCATACAAGTTGAATTGGTTAGGTGAGAGTATACAACCCTGCCGTACGCCTTTTCCAATCTTGAACCAGTCTGTTTTTCCATGGTCAGTTCTTACTATTGCTACTTGGTCCTTATACAGATTCCTAAGAAGAGAGATAAGGTGATTTGGTATGCCCATCCCACCAAGAACTTGCCACAATTTATTATCCACACAGTCAAAGGTTTTGGAATAGTCAATAAAACAGAAATAGATGTTTTTCTGAAACTCCCTGTCTTTCTCCATTATCCAGCGGATATTGGCAATTTGGTCTCTCGTTCCTCTGCTTTTTCTAAACCCAGCTTGTACATCTGGCAACTGTACTGTTATTTAATTCTTTTTACATCACGTTTTCATTATAACTTTTTTTTTGATGCTATAGGGCAGCTTGGGTCCTGCACAAGGAGGAAGGCAGGATATAAACTGAATAAACAAATCAATAAGTATTTTCCTTGTTTTCTTAGAATATGTTTAGCTCTGATATAAACTCGGTAGTAGATTGCAAGCTACCTCTACAGGAGAGTCACGTGGGGGATTGCAACTTTTATGGAGAAATCAGCAGAGATTGTCCTGAAAGCAAGAGGTGGCTCAGTCAGCATCATGTTCTGTATGGTTGCTGATAGTTTAGCTCCCTCCCGACAGTTGTAGCTCATATTCAGGGGACGGCTTCCCAATCAGCACTGTATAAATGGAGAAACCTCCTGCTTTTACTAGCATCTTTATAATAGGAATAAGAATTCTCGGTTTCCTAGAGTGGCAGTCAGTAGTTAGCAGATAGTCTGCTTTGCCAGCTGCTGCTGTAATCTGGGCTGTCTTTGGGCACCGCTCTTAAGCACTGTTTGAACTGTCCGTTAAATGCAGCTTTTATTTTTCTGTAATAAGATGTGAAATTGCAAGAAAAATATTCAAGCATGGGTGAGTTGTTATTTTCTTATGGATGTTGTTGTTTATTCGTTCAGTTGTTTCCAACTCTTTGTGACCTCATGGACCAGCCCACGCCAGAGCTCCCTGTCAGCTGTGGCCACCCCAGCTCCTTCAGGATCAAGCCAGTCACTTCAAGGATACCAACCATCTATATTGCCCTTGGTCGGCCCCTCTTCCTTTTTCCTTCCATTTTCCCCAGCATTATTATCTTCTCCAAGCTTCCCTGATTTCTCATTATGTGGCCAAAGTACTTCTTTTTTGGCCTCTAATATCCTTCCCTCCAGTGAGCAGGCAGGCACTATTTCCTGGAGTATGGACTGGTTTGATCTTCTTGCGGTCCAAGGCACTCTCAAAATGTTCCTCCAACACCACAGTTCAAAAGCATCTATCTTCCTTCTCTCAGCTTTCCTTATGGTCCAGCTCTCGCATCTTTATGTTATATTCTTATATTCCTATGGACAGCAGCTATTAAAACAAACAGTAATATGTCAAGGAGGGCAGGCAGGTAGATAGATAGACAGATAGACCCAATCTACACTGACGGTTTAATGTAGTTCGAAGTCATCTTCAAATTGCAACAGCTGGACAGCAGCACACAAAAGAAATCCCTAAATGTGCATCAGTGCTCTGGGGTTTCTGTAATCACCATCTGAGCCTCAAACTGGTTCCAGGATTTCCTATATCATCATCTGCACAGCAAAACCACTTTCTTCAATACTGGTTTGAAATTGACTTAAAGTGGTCAGTGTAGATGTGTCCATAGGTAGACAGAGAGACAGAGGTAGGGATAGCAGCTAAAACAGTGCAAATGTCTTCCTAGACCAGAAGGTTTTACCATTTGGCAAATCTCTTTAAAACAGTGAGGCTGACCAAGCCTTCTGGGATAAAGGGTTCCACAATTTAGATTCAATCCAGTTAAGAGATGCCAATTTTAAACTCCTCATTAACAAATTCAGCTGCTCTTCACACTCAGCTCAGGCAGGCTAATGTTATAAAATCTGTAGGGTGGAATGTAGCCCTTGCAAAAAGAATAGGCATGTGATAAATATTTAACTTGAGGAACGTTTTAATATGCTGTTTGCATGCATTCACAGCACATCCTTCAGGACTCTTGTCAATCATTTTTGCCTGGTGAGAGGAGGGGTGCCAGTCCCCAAGTAACATCTACTTGCATAACAGGAACAAAGAAGACAATTTAACTTGTTTAAATATTGTTTTTTAAAAATAGTTCTCTGCTGTAAATAATACTATAAATCCCATCTATTATTTATGTTGAATAGCATAACTCTCTGGCATGAGCTCATACAGTATCTATAAAGTGGTCACTCACCTAAAAATATAGAGATACCTCGTATATACTAAGAACACAAACAAAACCCAATATAACCACAACTTCAGACACAGAAAGCTGAAATGAGCACCATTTTGATGCATCCATGAAAGAGAGGTCCAAAAGGTTAAAGCTTTTGAGGGGAAATTGCAAGAAACAGCCAAGCCTGGAAACAGAAAGATTGTCTACTTTGGACTTCAGTTCCCAGAACTCCCAGACAGTGTGGACAACACTCAGGAATTCTGGTAATTGTATCCCAAATGTTTGGAGGACCAAAGTTTAAGAACCACAGATATTACTCTTTCAATGATAACTGCATGGAAGCATTGGTTCTTCGACAACCATTTGTAGGTGTACGCAAAGTGTTTGTGTGTGTGTGAGGAGTGACTTGAGAAACTGCAAATTGCTTCTGATGTGATAGAATTGGCCGTATGCAAAAATGTTGCCCAGGGATGCCCGGATGTTTGATGTTTTGCCATCTATGTCGGAGGCTTCTCTCATGTCCCCACATGGGGAGCTGGAGCTGACAGAGGGAGCTCAACCTGCTCTCCCCAGAGACTGCTGACCTGTGAGTCAGCAGTCCTGCCAGCACAAGGGTTTAATCCATCGCACCACTGGGGGCTCCACAAAGTTTGCCCCTCCAGATAATATTGAATTGCAATGCCTAGCATTCTTCACCATTGACTTTGCTGGGATTTACAGTCCAGTAACACTGACAGACCATACTTTCCTTTTCTTTTACTCTTAAGTTGGCTTGGGAAAGCAACAATTAGTAGCAGGAGAATCTTATACTTGAGCAAACATTAAATGTGAAGCTAAACTGTAATGCTGTTTAGATTGAAGCCATGCATCAGAATTAGACTTAATTGTGTATGAGAAGCTTTTGGCCTGATTATATCTAATAAGTGTCTCATGCTGTTCACACACAGGAGACAAAGAAATAAAGCTGAAGCCAGCTGTTTGTGTGACTATTGGAGCCTTACTCCATATAAGAATTATATTTCCTTTCCTTCCATGTCCAGTGTATATGCCACACTGTTTATTTATTTTTATTATAAAATACATTTGTATTGCTTTTTATTAAAAAGCATAATATTAGAAACATACATAACAATTCTATATATGCTATTTTCTCCTCTCTTGCAAACATATATTCCTCTCTTGCAAACTTTGTATACATGCACAATACTTTTCTCTATCTAGGTAAGTCATTGTTCTTTAGAAGCCCCCCCTCCCCCACTCCAAAGACTTGAATATCTAACTTCATTAAAAGGTAAAGGGTTTCCCCTGATATCAAGTCTAGTCATGTCCGACTCTGGGGGTTGGTGCTCATCTCCATTTCTAAGCTGAAGAGCCGACGTTGTCTGTAGACACCTCCAAGGTCATGGGGCCAACATGACTGCATGGAGCTCCATTACCTTCCCACCAAGGTGGTACCTGCTGATCTACTCACATTTGCATGTTTTCAAACAGCTAGGTTGGCAGAAGCTGGGGCTATCAGCAGGAGCTCACCCCACTCCTCGGATTCAAGCTGTCAATCTTTTGGTCAGCAAGGTCAGCAGCTTAGCGCTTTAACCCGCTGCGCCATTGGGGGTTCCTATCTAACTTCTAAAATGTAGTAGTAGTATCTTAGAATAATACAAGCAATCTTAGTTTCTCTATTTTGAACTTTATATACAAAGGGGCTACTAATATGAGCATTAGGCCTCCTAAAATACATTTTATCATTTTTTTAAAATAACATTTTTTTAAAATTGTTAGTAGTTTCCCTGCGTGGTCACTGCAATTTACACACATATGGTAATATCCGGCGCTCGCGCCGGCAGCAACGGAAAGTTCACGAGCTTAAAGGTCCGTTGGAGCAGCCCCTCCCGCCCCCCCTCTCCTCTATAAATAGCCCTCCCCAGAGGCTGCGTCAGTTCTTTTTAAATCCGCGCTAAAAACGGCAGCATCAAGGAAAGGAAATGAGTACAACCTCTTTTAAGAAATGTGCATTGTGTCCAAATAAGTATCCGGACAACGATGCTCATCAACATTGCCTTGTTTGTTTGGGAGAGGGCCATCTTTCCCAACCTTGTGAAATTTGCAAGGCATTTACGCCGCAAACAAGAAAAAATAGGGAGTTGCGATTGAAGGCGGCGTTATATGAACAGGCTTTGCTTCCCCCCTTAGAAGGTGGCTCAGATAAGGCCGATCCAGCTCTTAAGAAGAAGAAAATAATTAAACTAAACAAAATTAAGGCCAATAAGCCCTCTGAAAGAGGTGAAGGGGCTATGAATCCTCAGTCGAAAAAACATCAGAACCTCTCTAAGGAGGGGGATGTGGCATTGCAGGGCCAACCGCCTACTAAGATGGCGTTAACGGCCCATGAGGGGGAGAAGATTGAAGGAGTAATCCTTCAGATACCTGCTGAGACGATCCAAAAAGCCGCTGCGCCCTCATCGGCTTCGGTGTCGACACCAATCATGGCTCAGGGCCCCACTGATACCGTGGCTTCGGTATCGAGGCCCCTTCCTTCGCCAACTGAAGCTGTACTGATGACTCCTCGACGCGCTCGAGGACGTGCTCCTTCGCGTACCGCCTCCAAAGATGGCGGACGCCGGCGTCGGAGCCGCTCGGCGCCGAGGCCATCAAGCTCCTCCTCTGACTCCACCTCGAGCTCTAGCTCCTCCCCCGTAAGGAAGAGAAGCAGGAAAGTGAGAACTCATAAGAGCCCAGGGAAAGATTCCAACGTGAATGGGAAGGAGAAGCCTTGTCAGTCTTTGTCTAATGGGACTAATCAAGGAAGCCAGGACTGGAAGACTGGGCATCAGAATAACCTTGGCCAGTCAATGCCTCCTATAATGTCCTATGGGGGAGTCATCCAAGGAGGTCAACCCCAAACTATCCATCCATTTATGAGTCAAGGTGGAATGGTGCAAAGTAACCAGTGCCAGCCATCACAAATATTTTCAAACCAGGCGGGCATGTTGCAAGGCATGCAGTTTCAACCCCCTAATCCCTTTATGTGCCAAGGGGGTTTTTGGCAGATGGCTCCGAATGGTCAGATGCTTTATTGCGGAGCACCAATGCTTACGCAGTGGCCTCCATCTAGCAATAATTTGCACACTGCGTCTGCTTCTGGTCAAGTTCAAAAGGTGAAAAAACATACTTCTAAATCGAAGAAAGGTCACGCCCTTACTTCTGAGCCAACAGCTCTGCAAGATCAACTGACACCTCCTATACAATCAGAGGTGCAGCATATAGACGAGTGCCTTTCCTCGGAGGAGGATGTGATTATACAGGACACTTATGATGACATGGAGCAAGATGCTCCCAATGAAGAATACTTGAAGTTCGCATCACTTATAAACAGAATGGTTCGAGCTCTTGACCTTCCAACTCCGAAACAACCGGAGTCAGTGGAAGACCCAATGTTCCCTGCGGAACAACAGGCACCTGTTACTTCAACGGCTCTTCCGGCTCTGCCCTATCTGTTAAAGCTTACTAAGACAGTTGAAGGCTCTCCTTCATTGGCCCCCGCTGTCCCAAGAAAGGTGGACAGCCTTTATAGGATTGATGTATCATCAGCAAGCTGGATTGCAAGACCACCTATCCCAAATACGGTCATAGCAGAGGTAGTGAATGGTCAAAAGGGCAAGAAATTAAATCCTACTCCTTCTGATAAGGAAGGAAGGAAAGTAGATGCTATGGGTAAGAAGGCCCATATGACTGCTGGACTCTTTACCAGAATGGCTCATTTTGCGACCTACATGAGCGCTTATCAGACTCACTTATGGAATAAAGTGCTTCCATACATAGACCTCATTCCAGAGAACGAACAACGTTTTCCTCGAGCATTCCACTCAGAAGCTTTGTTGTTAGCGAAGTTCCAAAAGGACTTCGCCAAGCATATGGCTGAAACTGCTGGGAAGCTTTTCAGTAATGCTACTTCTATAAGAAGGCATGCTTGGTTGCGTGCATCAGCTCTATCCGAGGAAGGGCGTTCTCTGGCGGAGCATCTACCTCTCCACGAAG
This sequence comes from Anolis sagrei, assembly GCF_037176765.1. NCBI lineage: Eukaryota > Metazoa > Chordata > Lepidosauria > Squamata > Anolidae > Anolis > Anolis sagrei. Next base: position 119,343,879 of record NC_090021.1, read on the forward strand.
AGGGTCTTTTTCATCCAACAACGGATGAGAGACTGAAGCATAATCAAGAAATGAAAAAAACCATGCAAATATATGGCTTCCCAAAGCAGGGATACTTTCAACATAAACCTCGATGGCAGTCATCTCCGTCATACTACAGAAGAAATTCTGGTAGTTTTTATGGAGGCCAGCAACGTCAGCGTGCGCTTCCGAATTCTAAGCCTTATGTTCCACGGAAGCAGACCTTTGGGCAAAGAAACAAGTTCCAGCCTTACCAGAATAAGCCTAACCGCCAAGGGGGAGGCAAGCAGCGTTTTTGACATTCCTACAGTAGATGATGGGAAGTTTGACTTACTTAGTTTAGAACCTTCTGTATTACTACAAAGTTGTAACTTTGCTGTTTGTGAGAATCTGGAAACTATTACTTCAAATTTACCTTATTTTGGGGCACGTTTAGCCCCTTTTTATGATGCATGGTCAGGTATAACTACTGACTCCTGGGTTCTTCGGATTATTAAGTTTGGTTATTTGATTGAATTTGAAAATTTGCCGCCTGTAGGTCTGGTTAAGACTACGCCTCCCTCTCCTGCAATTTTGGAGGAGATTGAGACTTTACTATCGAAAGGAGCAATAAGTCCAATATCTACGTCAGCGTATGGACAATGTTTCTTCTCCCGTTATTTTTTGATATCTAAAAAGGGAGGTGGCTTACGGCCAATATTGGATTTACGAGGGGTGAATAATTTTATAAATACTAGGAAGTTTCGCATGGTTACATTGAAGATGATCCTTCCATTGTTAAATAAAAATGTTTGGTTTGCATCAATAGACTTAAAAGATGCTTATTTCCATATTTCCATTAATCAACAACACCGTAGATACCTAGCATTTAAGGTCGGTAATCGAGCCTTCAATTTTAACGTATTGCCTTTTGGCTTGGCTACTGCACCAAGGGTCTTCACAAAATGTATGGCCACAGTAGCAGCGTACCTTCGCACGTCAGGAATAACGATTTTTCCATACATTGATGATTGGCTGATTGTTTCGAGTTCGAGAGAGAAACTCCTATTGCATATCGACAAAACGTTGTTTCTCCTCCAGTCTTTAGGTCTAATAGTGAACTGGGAGAAATCCAACCTCGTCCCATCAAGAAGAATGCAATTCATCGGAGCACTCTTGGATTCGGAGACTCAGAAGGCGTACTTACCCGAAGACCGCTTCGAAAGACTGCAGAATCTTATACTCCAGATTGTAAAAAGAAACTTTGTAAAGGCCAAACAGATTCAGATAATTTTAGGGCATATGGCGTCAACAACAGCGGTGACTCCACATGCAAGATTGCATTTCAGGCCTATCCAATCTTGGTTCCTGTCAGTTTTCAGCCCATTGTTACACAGCTCCAGTATGCACCTGTCTTTGCCTGTGGAACAACGCGAACACCTTTTATGGTGGACGGAACGCCACAATGTTTGTGTTGGCCTTCCTTTTCATCAACCCAAGCCTACCAAAATACTGACGACAGACTCCTCACTCACGGGTTGGGGAGCACATGTAGATGGGTTAACAACCCAGGGGATGTGGGCTTCTGTAGAAACCTCATACCACATAAATCTGTTAGAGCTGTTAGCAGTAGAGAAGGCACTGAAAGCTTTCGAACCAATTCTGAGGCATCAGGTAGTCCAACTGGTAACAGACAATACTACAGTAATGCATTATGTGAACAAACAGGGAGGAACCCATTCAAGGGGTCTACTAGAGGTAACACTCAGGGTGTGGAATTGGTGTATAGACAGGGGCATTCATCTGATGGCAATACATCTACCAGGGGAGCAGAATGTATTAGCAGACTTTTTGAGCAGGAACCCCCTCGCATGCCACGAGTGGACTCTGAACAGGCAGGTTGCAGCGCTACTATTTCAAGCTTGGGGCAGACCAGAACTGGATCTGTTTGCTTCAGCCCAGAACACACAGTGTCATCTATTTTGCGCCAGGAAATGCCAAAAGCTGATGCCCAATTGCTTGGGCGACGCTTTTCTGCTACATTGGGGGGAATGGGAAGTTTACGCATTCCCTCCATTTCCCCTCATACATCGGGTGGTATCGAAATTAGCCCAGGATCGGGCTCGAGGGATTCTTGTTACCCCGTGGTGGCCCAGGCAACCATGGTTCTCCCTAGTACTGGAGATGTCCAGGAGAATATTCAAACCACTTCCTCAGAGGGAGGACTTACTAACGGAGAAAGACGGACGGGTGCTATATCCGGATGTCCAGAAATTGAGGCTAACAGCTTGGCGCATATTTCCAGTCCAGTAAAATTAATTATGGAAGCAGCCCAAAGACAGTCCACTAGAAGGTCATACATATATAAGTGGTCGAGATTTTCGAAGTTTGCTCAAAATACAGGGACAGATCCCACTAAGGCTCCAACTTCTTTAATATTGGATTTTTTGGCCCATTTAGTTGATTTGGGTTTATCATGGTCATCTTTAAAATGCTACTTAGCAGCATTGTCCTGGTTTAGGAGGAAGGCAGGCTTGCCATCATGTTTTAGCGACCCGTGGGTGACCCAATTTATGAAAGGACTGAAGAATCTGAGACCTCCAGTAGCACCAATTGCTCCTTCATGGAGTTTGGAGGTAGTACTTTCAGCACTGATCAAAGCCCCATTTGAACCATTGGCGACGGTAGATATGGCATATTTGACATGGAAAACAGCATTTTTAGTTGCTGTAACGTCAGCACGTAGGGCGGGAGAACTATGTGCCCTTAGGTGCGACGAACCCTACATGAGAATCCATAAAGATAAGGTGATTCTGAGACCTGATATATCCTTCCTTCCGAAGGCAACAAGTAAATTCCATTTATCACAGGAGATTATACTACCAGCTTTCTTTCAAGACCCATCCTCTTCTTTAGAAAAGAATTTGCATATGTTGGATGTGCGTAGGGCTCTTGTGTATTATATAGACAGGACAAGGGGTTGCAGAAAGACAACCAGGTTATTTTTGAAATACAGAGAGGATTCTGTAGGACTTCCTGTTTCCTCACAAAGATTTTCGTCCTGGATTGTTTCCACTATTAAACTTGCTTATCAATTGTGTAGGAAAGACTTACCTTTACAGGTTAAGGCGCATTCCACGAGAGCAGTTGCCACTTCGACGGCGTTTTTGAAGGGCGTTCCACTTGATACTATCTGCAGAGCAGCTACTTGGTCCACGCCTATGACTTTTGTGAAACATTACAAGCTAGATGTCCGGTCGAAAGCGGATGCAGCATTTGGGAGAGCGGTACTTTTTTCAGCTGTGGCATGACGCCCTCCGTCCGGGTTGCAGGTTAGCAGCTCGCTAGTCTACCATATGTGTGTAAATTGCAGTGACCACGCAGGGAAAATATGGGTTGCTTACCTGTAAACATAGTTTCCCTAGTGGTCACCTGCAAATTTACACAACCCGCCCTTCCTCCCCTCCTGTTAGAGTGTCATGCCCCAGCTCTTCTGTTGCGATTTTAGCGGCGGAAGAACTGACGCAGCCTCTGGGGAGGGCTATTTATAGAGGAGAGGGGGGGCGGGAGGGGCTGCTCCAACGGACCTTTAAGCTCGTGAACTTTCCGTTGCTGCCGGCGCGAGCGCCGGATATTACCATATGTGTGTAAATTTGCAGGTGACCACTAGGGAAACTATGTTTACAGGTAAGCAACCCATATTTCTCATGCTTGTGGGGTTTTTAAAAGACTGCATCAAGCATAACTTTGCCTGTTGTAGGTACAGTTACCTTGGGTCTTGATTTTTTCTCTCTCTCTGCCTTTCCCATATTTGCGCAGAACTTGGAAAAAGCACTCTTCTGGATAAAATTGAAATGCTAGGAATTGTCATGCAAAGAGTAATTTTCCAATCTCTACAAAGGGGCAGACTCTGTTTTGGGCTATACTTGTCCAACATCTTGGACTCCTAATTTAGGTTGCTCTGCTGGAAGTATCAGAACTAACTTTAATGAGAAAAAAAATTCAAAAATAGGTTAAGGAAGAATGGAAAAGCCCAGTCTGTGCTCTCCCAATGTCATGTTTTATTTCTTTTGAGAGTATTACCACAAACAACAACAAGAACAATAACAACTTTATTTTTATACTCCGCCACCATCTCCCTGAAGGGACTTGGGGCGGCTTACATGGAGTCCAAACCCAGAGCTTACAACAAAACTTATCAGCTAAAACACAGTTAAAAAAATATAATAACATATAATACAACATAAGCATCTAATTAAAACAATAAAAAACAGCAGAGTATAAAAACATTGTAGAAGTGTATTAAACCAACCTCAACCACCAGGAATATGGTGGGCATGATCAGATTACTTTACTTACTTACTTACTTACTTACTTACTTAGGCGATCCCTCGTTGGCCGAGTAGGATAGTCTTCCAGGATCAGTGTTCTGGTGTATCCGTAGGTGACTGTGGAGCCCTATTCTTGATCTGCATCTTCTCCCGCAGTGGGGGCATTGGTTTCCAGGTGGAAGACATCTGAAATCAGTCGGGGTTGGCTTGACGCACCTTCATCTTGGCACGTTTCTCTCTTTTGCCCTCAATTCGTGCCTCTTCAAATTCTGCAGCACTGCTGGTCACAGCTGACCTCCAGCTGGAGCGCTCAAGGGCCAGGGCTTCCCAGTTCTCAGTGTCTATGCCACAGTCTTTGAGGTTGGCTTTAAAACCAAAAGCCAAAGACAACACAATAAGTAGAACATCAGAAACTAATGTTGTGCTAAGGGGAGTTTTTAAGGTTGGCTTTGAGCCCATCTTTAAATCTCCTTTCCTTTCCGCCAACATTCCGTTTTCCGTTCTTGAGTTCAGAGTACAGCAACTGCGCTGGGAGACGGTGGTCGGGCATCCTGACAATGTGGCCGGTCCAGTGGAGCTGATGGTGGAGGACCATCGCTTCAATGCTCGTGGTCTTTGCTTCTTCCAGCACGCTGACGCTTGTCCGCCTGTCTTCCCAAGAGATTTGCAGGATTTTTCAGAGGCAGCGCTGATGGAATTGTTCCAGGAGTTGCATGTGACGTCTGTAGATAGTCTACGTCTCGCAGGCGTATAGCAATCTGCTATGATCAGATTTGAGAAGGCAGGGCATGGGCTTGTGTAAAAAGCAAACTATAGGGCTGGGGGTAAAGTGCTGAATACAACTTTATCAGTAAATTAGTAATCAGTAAACACACCCAATATTAGGGCTGGGCATTCATGAACAATGGACACTGGAACATCCAGGTTTTTAAATCCCTGTGGAAGGCGGACAGAGTGAGGTCTAGTCTAATCTCCCTGGGGAGGGAGTTCCAGAGCTGGGGGTCCACCACCGAGAAGGCCCTCTCTTGTCCCCACCAGCCATGCTTGTGACGGGGATGAGAGGAAGGCCTCCCCAGCAGATCTTAGGGCCTGTTCAGAGATGCTTTGAGGGGGGAAATTGTAACTTGTCATTCTGTTCTATCACATGTGAGCTTCTAGAGTTTAAGCAACATTTAGTAGGAAGGAAGCATGTTGTATCTTCCTGAAGTGCATAATTGTGTAGTCTTCACTTTAAGAACGGGATAGATCCATTCTGCACACTCCCAGCGTGCTTTAATCCCAAAGGAGATTGAGCAAAAGACAGAACAACTGAAGAGGACTAAAAATAGAAGAGGGGAGTCGAAATGTGCTATAATGGATCATTCTTTAGCATACACCTTCCCCCATGGCTTAAGTTTTTAATGATCACACAAAGCATTCATGTATCCTGTTGTATGCAACATCTGCCATGAAGAAGCAGTGGAAGCCAGCAGCAAGCATGTTCATGCTTGTTTATCTCACCTTCCGGTTAACGGAAAGTCGGCCATGTCCCCTGGTGTGTGCCATACATTGCTCTCTTGCTTATTCAGAGACATCCGAAATCTTCAGGATAATGGAGTCTCAGATAAGTGGGTGAGCATTGTATGAAGCACACTGCTGTCTGGGGACATGACCAACTTTCATGTAACCCAGGTGTCAGTTTAAGGAGAGAGCTGTGAAGAGTGTGTGGGAGGCTATGGATGTCATTCCCAGGGAAAAAAATAGTTCAAATAATCATAACTGCTTTCTCCCACATCCACTTAAATCCACTTTGTTGCATAGCTACTATGTAGACGTTAGCTTCTGGTTTCTTGGATCTGAACACCAGAAACAGCAGTGAGGGATTATTGTTGCCGCTTTAGTATTCAACAACAGGAAAATGGTTTTCATTTTTAACCTTGCATTTGTCACCTGCTCTTCTGGCAGGCTAAACAGCCAACACAAAAACCTTTCTCCAACAATGCAAATAGGAATTCAAGTTAGGGACATGGTCTTTTTTAAAAGGATTTCACTGGTATAATTTTTGAAAGATAATTAAAGCACATTGAGCTAACAAGAAGAATGGACCCATTTTTGAAACTTACAATTTCCCATTAACATTGTTCATATCTAATACTAAGATAATAGCATAATAATACAGACTTAAATACTCCTTTGTCTTATTCCAGCACAAGTGCAAAGAGAGCTACTGGTTCTTGGGTTATTGTAGGTTTTTTTGGATGTATGGCCATGTTCCAGAAGCATTCTCTCCTGACGTTTCGCCTGCATCTATGCCAGGCATCCTCAGAGGTTGTGTGCTCACAACCTGTGAGGATGCCTGCCATAGATGCAGACGAAATGTCAGGAGAGAATGCTTCCAGAACATGGCCATGCAGCCTGAAAAACCTACAACAACCCAGTGATTCCAGTCATGAAAGCCTTTGACAATACTATTAGTTCTTGTTTTCAGTCACAGTTGCTTATTATGCCTAAAGCTGAACATGTTGAGAATAGGCTAGCTTCATTTTATGATAGGGATGTGCAATGTGGTCTGTCCCATATTGATCCCATCCATTTTATAACAATGGGATAAGTTGTCTTGGGCTGATAGGACCTGCAGTCCAAAAACATAAATGGTCGCAAAGTGCCCAACCCTGGCGCAGTGAAACATGCCACCCTTAAATATGGTTTCTATTATTGCCTTCTGCCTAAATTAGGACTCATCTACATAGCCAAATACAGTGGAGTTGATTCAGAGTGGAGTTCTCTAGATTAGCCGTAGGGGAATCCATACAACCAGCATCTGAACAGGTTTGAATGGTTTGGTGCTGCAGGATAACCATCCTTACTATCCTGTTGTGTCCTCGTCATAATTGTGACCACTGGACAGAAACTTCTGGCAGCATATACTGACGCTAGCCAGAACGACGCGGGAAGGGCAAAAGGAGGAATCCCCATCTCCTTTCTGAGTTCGGGGAAAGCAGAATGGATGTAAACAACCCAGAACTGGCCCAACTGTTTCCACACACCCAATATTTGTTGATGCTCTGGAGCTTTGAGAAAGTTCTGAGCCCCCCCCCCCCCCCCCAAACTTTGGTTATCATGGGATGAGGCCATGTTAAGTAGCCTTTCCAGGCATTACGCCAAATCATCCTTGTACATCATGTGGATGTCACAAAGTACATTCATTTCCACACTGCCTCATTATGCCGATATAACATATATGCTATATGTTTTAATGGTTTTGTATTGTATTGATTTTATATTGATTTTCTAATGTTGTTTAAAATGTTTTAATTGTATATTGTGGATTGTTATGGCATCGAATTGCTGCCAATTTTTAAGCTGCTTTGAGTCATCTTTGGGCTTGAGAAAGGTGGCATAGAAATATTGTAAATAAATAAATAAATGATGTTGATGGCCACTTAGTTGACATTAAACAAATATCTCAGTCTGAACATATCAGTTAACCAGAGTTTGTGGAAGACAGAAAGTTTCTAATTTCCTCATTGTGGTTGCATTGTTGGAAGATAATTGGAAGGAAAGGGAAGTGAGAATGTGTGAATATAAAGCTTGCTCTGGTCTGTTCCCTTCATGTTAAACTATGATTTAGTGTTACATCCAAATTCAGCTATTCCTTTTTTGTATAGCATGGTAAAACTTGCCATTTTTACATTTCATCTCTCTGATCTGAGCTTATTGAATTATTAACTAGCATGCATTGGGTGCTTGAAGAATCTGCCTACTTATATCTTGCTTGCTGGAAAGTGCTGTCATAATAGCTACGGTACAGATGATAAAAGCTGGCAAGGACAGAGCAGAGAAGAGGGAAATAGTGAGATGCCCAGCTGATGAACAGCAATGTAAGATTGAACATTAATAGCCTGGCTGTTGAATGACTAGGCAGGATCAAGTCAACATGGGATAAGAAAGTTGATGATGAGAAGCTGAAAAATACTTTCCCTCCTAATCCTAATCTTTGCCAATTTTTCCTAGATGTAAAGTCCAAATAGAGTCTGTCAGCACATTTCTTCTCACTCTCCCCAGCCCACTTCATCCTCACACAACTATAGTCAAAGTCCCACTTTGCTCTCTTAAAGTCTTATGCATCTGCAGTGGTACAAATTGTAAGTGGCAGTGATCCATGGAGTGACTTGAAGACACATATGCACACACATTGCGCTAGCAGATACAACATGGCTGGAGGTTGTGGAATGGAGGGATTAGTGCCAATTGCTTCCTATTTCCATCTCACCCGGTCTATCAGCAGTCTTCTTGATATCGCAACTTGCTCATAAACTCTTTTGCAGAGCTTTGGATTTGGATTCTTGCTGGGTCTCATTCCTTTGTGCTCCAGTGTCTGCAAATACAAGAATTACTTTTACTCCTTTTCTTCTAAACAGCTATTGGCAATGTATATTTTTCCTTTGTTTACTGCTATCACAATCCTACAGGCCCAGTGGAGACACTGGCTTAGGATTGCTACCAGAGAGCTTCCTAGCTGAGTAGGGAAACAGACCTACTCAGTTTACCCACTCCCTAGTTCTAATCTGACCATCACGTATGGCTGGATCTGTGATGGAAATACACATCCCATTTGACTTGTTTCTTTAACATCTTCTTCTGGTAGCTACAACTTCATTTTTTTCTGAATTTTATGGTAAATGTTTACACAGTAAGTTACTTTACTTACTTACTTACTTACTTACTTACTTACTTACTTAGGCGATCCCTCGTAGATCAAGGATGATGGTCTTCCAGATGTAATGTCTTGGCAATGGGTCTGTAGGTAGCTGTGGAGCCCTATTCTTGATCCACATGTTCTCCCGCAGTGAGGACATCAGTTTCCAGATAAAGGAAGGTGGTTCCTGTCCGGGTTGGCTTGACGTGCCTTTTTCTTGGCATGTTTCTCCTTTTCACCCTCCATTCATGCCTCTTCAAATTCTGCAGCACTGCTGGCCACGGCTGACCTCCAGTTAGAGCTCTCAAGGGCCAAGGCTTCCCACTTTTTGGTATCTATGCCACAGTCTTTAAGGTTGGCTTTAAAACCAAAAGCCAAAGCCAACACAATAAGTAGAACATCAGAAACTAATGTTGTGCTAAGGGAAGGTCCCTTAATATGGTACTTACTTTTTTTCCCTTTTTGGCCAGCCATATTGTAAAATGATGTCCCTTATATAAAATGGCAAAATCAAAGTGTGCTTTTGGAAATTTTACTTTAATATTTTTGGACCATAGTTGGTCAAATTTGTGGATGCAGAATTCCAAAATCAAAGTGTGCTTTTGGAAATTTTACTTTAATATTTTTGGACCATAGTTGGTCAAATTTGTGGATGCAGAATCTGTGAATATGTATTTTGATTTCTTTTCTTTTCTTTCTTTCTAAAAAGAAAAATTGTTTTGATTGCATTTCAACCCTGCTGGTTTATATTCGTATGTTTTATTTAATTGTGTTTTTGTCTGGATTGTTATATTTTACTATGCTTTTAATTTAATTGTGTTTTTGCTTTAATGGATTGTTCGTATTACGTCTTGTGAGCATTTTGTCCCATATGTAAACTACCCCGAGTCCTTTCGGGGAGATGGTGGTGGTGTATGAGAATAAAGTTATTATTGTAAAAAGGTTAACAACTATATATACCTATATGAATACACGTTCACAATTCTTATGAATATACATCCCCCCTAATTTATTTTCTTTCATCCCTGTGCTCCCTTTCTCCAGAACCATCCCTACTTCTAAAATCCCACCAAAAGTTCATCATAAGGATTTGATTCTTCAATCCACAATTTACCTTGAACAAATAAACAATTCCACGTTGGTCTTTTTTTAAAAAAAACAAACCTTCTGGTTATTATCACCTGCTTTAATCAATATGTTAATTAGTGCGTAGCTACAGTACAAATGTTCATCATAGCATTGTTTTAAGAGATGCTAATTGCACTTCTTTGATGTTTGCTTTTGCTGTGAAGTTAGGTCCATATAAATTATCCTATTGTTTGGGATGTCTATGTTCCTAAATAAATAAATGAAAAAATAAACCATAATGGCGCATTCCAGAATCCTTCTGAGCTTCCATGCACAGAACTTTAAGGATCGATGCGACATCTTTACAAAAAAAAAAAAAAAAAGGAAAAAAACCCTATAAATTAAAGTGTTGTGCACACAATGTTATTTCATATATCGAGATTGTCTCTCATGCGCTAAACCAGCAGATTTGAGGAGGAACTTGACATTTTCGATGCTTTATAAATCAGAGTTGCTTCAATCACTTGCTTCCTTGCCTTTTTTCCCTTTTAAATTCTAGGATTAAAGAGCCACTTCAGGACAGCATAATAGCTACCTACGAAGAACATGAAGACAGCGTCTATGCCGTGGAATGGTCCTCAGCCGACCCATGGCTATTTGCCTCGTTAAGTTATGATGGACGGCTTGTTATTAACAGAGTTCCCAGAGCTCTTAAATACCACATACTGTTATAAATCTCTTCGCATTTTCGTGAGCTTCATTATCTTGGTATTGGCTGATAATTGGAAATATTCTTATTTCTCAAGTAAGTGTCATAAATGGAATATCAGCATTCTGCCTCTAGTGTAAATATTTTAAAATTAAAGAACTACTTTGAAAATGACATTTCCCCCTGTTTTCTGTTGAGCAGCAGGTATAGTCAGGTTTTTAATCCCCTTAAATGAGATGATTGTATGACTATCAACATTCATTGTTGTGCTGTGTGAATTAGTTGGACACTGTGGGTGAGATCCTGCATTGTGCAAGCAGCAGGCAGCTTGTACGGTGGCCCTTTTCCTGTCCTCTGCAACTACCAGTACCTTTTCGAGTCTCTCCAGAGCCTGCAGAACACTGTGAACTGTGTTGTAGTTGGGTGGAGAACAGGTGTGAAATTGGTCTTAGGAGTCTTGCACTATGCACACAAGGTTCATTATTTTGGCATTTTCTTCCTGCCATTTTAAGCTCCAAAAGACAGAGTTCATAGTGTTCTCTTGGTCTCCCCCAGCCCCAAACCTTCTGGAGGACATTTGGTCTTCCCTCTGGATTTCACCCTGATGCATAAAATATATGGCGACGTAAATGGGTTTATAAATTACCCTTCCATTTCAGTGCTGTTTCATTTGGAGCTTCTGCAGTGAAAATCGTCTCTTGAAAACTGTCTCTCCCTTAAATAACTAGACATAGCTGTAAAGGAATACAAGGCAAGAAGGGCATAAGGAAGAGAACAAATGAAAGAAAGGTTGATGGAGGAAAACATGTCAAACATTTCAGCAGGTCATACGGGAATGCAGTGTTATTCTATGCATGTAAACTCAAAAATAACCAGTAAGACCTTCTCTTTGGTATGTAGATATAGGATTACAGCCTAACAGTTTAATGTAAAGGATAAGAATTTTTCCTATTTTAAGGCATTTTTCTAAAAATACTAGCATTTATTTTAAAACTGGAAATAAAACAATGCACAAAATTGCTGTCTACTGTTATTGCATAGCATGGCCATACTTTAAAAAATGTCAACACTTGATTTTATAGGAATTGAGTAAAAAGAGTTACTGGTGTAACTGCCTTTCCCAAATGTTCATTCTTTTGTTTCTCTTCCAAGTAAACCTACAAGTTAAGACAGGAAGGCTGCAAAGGACCAACAACTGGTCTCTCTTGCAATCCTAGCTTTGCTTCTCCCCACATCATGCCCCAACAAAGGTATTTTGCACTCAGGTGGGATCCCCCCCCCCCCCAGGATATTGTGGGAACTCGGACTACATGTAAAATTTAACATTTCTGTTGCTAAAAAGGTGCATATTTTTTACAAGATGGACCCCATAATGTTGGGTCAGTGAGAAAACATGATTGCTCCCGCCTTGATATAAGAAACACCTGACTTTTTGGAATAATTTCAAGCCATTGGGCAAATGGATGGGATTACATGAACTGAAATTGAAATAATCCACAGCAGGCCTGAACAACCTGCAGTCCTCCAAATATTTTGGACTTCAGCAACAATTCCTGACCATTGGACGTCTGGGATTTGGAGGCCCGAACACCTGAAAGGCCACGGGTTGTGCAGGCCTGATCCACAGAGTAACAGACTGTTTATCCTTTGGTACAGGGCTGAGAATCAGGTGGTCTTCCAGATGTCGTTGGGCCACAACTCTTCACATTTCTCACTCTTGACAATAGGACTTGAAGCCAAATTCTGTCATTATTTCGCCCATCCATTAGGTTGAGTTAGTAACTCTCTTATGGCCACAGACATCATTGTTATAATAACAGGGAAAACAATGCTGCTGCTTTTACTCCTCATCCTCAGTTTTCCTTTCCATGAGGAATATCAAAACAGGTAATGGAAAGATCTAACTCCTTCATGGAAGGTTGCCATGACTTCCATCCATTGCTGGGAGCTATTGGTAAGTTATGTGCGCATCCACAGTGCAGCTAATTCACTGTCCAATACGAGACCAAGCAATTTTCAAAATGGCAGGGATCAGGTCCCTTTCACTGTGATTCTACTTCAGTTGCAATTCCAATATCCTATGGAGTCTTTGAGCTTGAACTTTAGGATGTTGGAAACAGCAACATTCCAAGCCTCCACTAACTGTTTGTAAATGTGTACGATTGTTGACCTATATTGTATGTACATTTTGGTTTGCCAGTTTGACTGTACCTCTTTGGTGTGGGAGGGGCTTCAGACATTGGACTCCGTTTTATATTCAGTTTGCATTTGACTTCAGTGGAAGTGGATGCATGTTGCTGTTTGGACTTTAGTGCAGTATTCCTTTAGACCTCAATGGAGATGGATGTAGTTTGTCTCTTTTTAGACTTCAGTGAGTACAGTTATACAGTTTGGACTATATCTCTGAGGCTGAGATACCATGACTTGCCCAAGTTCACTAAGTGGATTTCTATTTTCAATTGGCGATTCAAACTTTTGTCTCCAAATTCCAAATACTCCTTGCTATATTGGCTTAAAGACATTGGACTGTGGACTAGTATGCTGAATATATTCAAGAAGTTCGTTAGTAAATCTGAGATGTCATTTTTCAAAGAAGTTTTTGTTTTATCTCTTGAGTGAATATTTTAACTAAGAGGTTTTAAGGGAGAGTAGATGGGCAACTGCAAATTCTACTTCAAAGAAACAACCATCCTCTGCTAAACAAATATATTTTTGTAGTGGCATGCCTTTATCCTTGGCAGTTTAAAGACATGGTTCTTCAGTTTAACAACTGAGTTAACTGTGTCATTACTTGTTCAAAGAGCTGACATCTAACAAGGTCATGCTTTTCTTGACTAGTAGTTTTCAAAAGGTGGTCTCCATATGTTCATGGAGATGCACATTTGCCAAACGGATGTGACATCACTTTAACCTATTCAATAAGGTTATGATGCACTTATTTCCAATAGGTTATGGAATTTCCAATATAGGAATTAGTATTTGGAATTTGGAGACAAAAGTTTGAATCTCCAATTGAACATGTAAACCCACTTAGTGAACTTGGGTAAGTCATGGTATCTGCTTCAGAGAAAATCATTGGAAAATCCCTTTGAGATATCCCCCCTCCCAAATATGGTTGCCATAAACTGAAATTAGCTTGAAAGCACACAATAATAATTTAGACTTCTCCACTAGACAGCTCTGGTGTCTCTCTCTTCAGTATTACCTTCCATAAGATGCAGCCATGGTAATTCAAGCAGCATTGTAACACTCTGATTTGTGAGAAAGAGCCCTTAAACTTCAGGACAGATAAACCTCAAACTCCTCTTCCAACTAAAAAAACAAAACACCCCCCCCCAAACAAACAAACAAACAAACGAGCTTAAGTTGCAGGAACTAGTGAGGTTTTTCCATTGTCACTATCTCCATTCTAGCACAATACCCTCCATTGTGAGACAAATAATGTTCTATCCATTGCAAGCCAACTGGATTTTGCTCCATTTCTATGTGTGTATGTTGGGAGACCTATTTTGTGCAATTTTGTGGCTTTCTCATCTTCCATTGAAGCTCACATGATTCTTGATTAAGAGAATGTGCAATTGATAATATTATATCGACATGTTTATCTTACAATTAATAACCAGCAGCAGAAAGTCTAAAGAACTGGTGTGGAGGTGATGCAAATAGTCAAGGCAAGGGTAGATCAGTATGGACTTCCTCCTACAATTCCTGCTGTTGCTATAGTGACTTTTTGTGTTCTTGTTTAAAGGGTCAGTCTATGGCTAACCTTTGCATGTCTTCACCTAGCAGTTGGATTAAAACACACTGAAATGTGATTTTTTTCCCTATATGTGCGCTGAGATTGTAATTATATGACAGGATAGTTGACAGTCTATTTAAAAAGTAATCTTCACTGACTTAAAAAGCCTCGGCAAATGAACTGCAGATCAAAACATACAGCACCAATTCATGCTTTTGGAGAGTTCAAACTGTTTTTCAACATTTAAAATAATGTTATGAATAATCATTGCTTCCAGTAAAATCCAAACAAGAGACTAGGATCAAGTGCTTCCAAAGAATTGAGAATTCAAAAGAAACATTTAAACTCTGGCTTAAATCTGGCATCTAATTCTAATTTATTCTGCCAGATTTGCTATATTTCCTCATTTAGGCAAAATGGGAATCTCAGCTAAATTGCATTTTCCTGGTTTGTGTACCTGCAAGAAAGGAAGAGGAAAACAAGTGCTCAGGCTGAGCATAGTCTAGTCCTATACATCATTATTCCATTAAACCAGTAGTTGCCAACCTGTGGGTCCCCAGATGTTTTCGCCTTCAACTCCCAGAAATCCTAACAGCTGGTAAACTGGCGGGGACTCACAGGTTGAGAACCACTGCATTAAGCCAATGGATGACTTGTCGTGATGCATGAATTGTGGTTTGGTTTCAAAACTTGATTTCTTGGCCACTCACAAATCATAGTTTGCCCAGTTGTGTTTTTCATACTTCATGACAAGCCATGGTGTTGCTTCATAAATCATAGTCAATATCTAAATCATGGTGCCTTCTTTACAACCTTTGCCTTTCCTCCATAATATTTTTTTTCTTTTCCTTTCCTTTGTGTTTCTTTGTTTATATAATTGCTATCTCACACCTTTTCCTAAAATACACGGTGCCATGTTGCCAAATACGAATAGATTTATTGACAAAAGATACTGTATTTACTGAGTCCTAATAAGGTAAGTTATTGGTATCTTTTAAGCTTCTAATTTGGGACATTTGTCAGCAACCTTGGCATTTGCTCATATTTTGATTGCGTGTTCAGTGGTGCCTTACAGAGTTTCCAAATGGTTCCTTAGAGCCTAGGCCATAATCGCCATTCTTTGGGATCACATGACTCTACATGATCATGGCAGATTTCAACATTTTTAGCAAACCCTGATAATCTGAGAACTGGTTTAGCTTTAGCAATATTACTGTTTCGGACCATGTCTTCAAATATTTTGGTCTATTATTCTTCCACTAGCACAGTTGGTTAAACTGCAGAGCTGCTGAACCTGCTGACCGAAATGTTGGTGGTTTGAATCCAGGGAACTGGGTGAGCTCCTGCTGTTAGCCCCAGCTTCTGCCAACCTATCAGTTTGAAAACATGCAAATGTGAGTAAATCAACAGGTACCACTCTGGCAGGGAGGTAACGGTGCTCCATGCAGTCATGCTGGCCCCATGACCTTGGAGGTGTCTACAGACAACTCCGGCTCTGCAGCTTAGAAATGGAGATGAGCACCCCCCCCCCCAAGAGTTTGACATAACTAGACTTAATGTCATGGGGAAAGCTTTATCCTTGTCTATACCAGAGCTTCTTAAGCTTTTTGGACTTGTGACTCCTTTTAACCCAAGAAATGTTTACACGACCCCAAGTACAGGCCTTCTCCATGTTACAAACATCAAACTCACAAATGACTCATAGCTAAGAATGGGACTGAGACGAGAGGAAGCAAGCAAAATCTACCCCTCAGAAGGGAAATTCACTCCTGAGAGAGTTTTCATGGGGAAATGTCTGAAATGAAGCTCTCTTACCAATCCTTGTTTCCACAACAAGTCAAATTTTTCAATATCCAATTGTCACAGGGGCAAAACGTGAGAAGAAAACCTTCTGAAAAAGGGCACAGACAGCAAAACAAACAGGACTGGAGTGTTAACCCTTCCCTATGCTATCCAAAGCTTAAAAAGGCATATTTTTGGCTGGAGTTACACTAAAAATGTACCTGTTGTGACTTAAATACAAATACAACTTTAGAGCAAACCTACAGAACCTTTCCCTTTTTTATTTTTTATTTTGTCCTTCTTTTTTCTTTTCTCTCTCTTTTTTTCTTTTTTATTATTTTATTTTATTTTTTTCCTCTCTCTTTTCTTCCTCTCATCCCTTTTCCTCCCACTGTCCCTCTTGTATTTCTAACTTTCCTGAGCACATTGTTCCCCCACTTTCTCTGTAACTTAGTTCACTTCTTTCTTTCCTATCATGCTCCATTCTTGTGAGCAAATTTTATTCTCAATAAAAATATTTTAAAAAGCAACCTATCCTGTTTGTAACTTGAAGACTGTCTGTATATAAAGAACGGAGGAAGGGTGAAAGTGGAGAGAAACACACGTGCATGTGCATATGAGAGAGAGAGAGAAATAAAGAGAGAAAAGCAAAAAGAGACATGCGTGACAGAAGGAAAGCAGAGAGGGGCCCATATGCAGGAAAGAAAGGAAGGCAACCCCCAATATACAGAGTGATCCCATTTGGGGTCTTAACCCATTCTTTAAGAATGTAGGATAAGACTTCCAGCACTTGACCTCTAGATGATCTTAAGGTCCCTGTGTTCCCTCCCATAAATTCCCTACATCATGTGTAGTTCACAAATGAGTGATGAAAACAAAACAAACTTGAGATTTTCAGGCATGGGCACAAATAGATGCAGGGAACCAGAGGACCCTTTTTTTTTTCTTTTCTTTTTTTTTTTCCCAAGATGGCGCAGGACCAGCACCTTCCTGTGTCCGCTCCTGAGGGGGACTAATAATTCTCCCTCCGATCCCCCAATCAGACCTCCCTCCCCCAGATTAAGTCCTATTGCAGGACTTGCGGAACCTTCGGGGAGGCTCTGACAACACAAACCAGCGGCAGGGGACCTCAATTTCGCCGATTTTAGCCTCGGTGTGGCTGTGAACTCCGGCCTCCAGCCGACATCTTGGAGGCGAGGTGAGCAGAGCCTGCATCAGCGTCCCGGCAGAGAGTGATCTAGAGTGCCGAATACAAACTGGCCCTCAGCTGCGGGACGCTCTTACCCGGCCGTGATTCCAGCTGATAGAGCCGGGTAAGCAGTGAGCAGTGAGCCGACCGGGCCAAGCATCAGCCCGCGCCATCTTGCTCTCCCTTCAGACTGACTATAGCTCCTTCTCCGGCCCTTCCGCCGCACCGGGAAAGGGCTGTTGAGAGAGCGCTGGCCGAGCCGTTTTACCCCTCCCCACACCAATCGGGAGGGGTGAAGAGTGGGAGCCAGCTGATCGAGGCTCCTTCCTCCGGCCCTTTCGCCGTACCGGGAAAGGGCCGTGTGAGCGAGCGCCGGCCGCGCCATTCTGCCCCTCCCCATCAATCGGGAGGGGTGAAGAGCAGGAGCCAGCCGATTGAGGCTCCTTCCTCCGGCCCTTTCGCCGCACCGGGAAAGGGCCGTGTGAGCGAGCGCCAGGCCGCGCCATTCTGCCCCTCCCCCACCAATCGGGAGGGGTGAAGAGCAGGAGCCAGCTGATCGAGGCTCCTTCCCCCGGCCCTTTCGCCGCACCGGGAAAGGGCCGTGTGAACGAGCGCCAGGCCGCGCCATTCTGCCCCTCCCCCACCAATCGGGAGGGGTGAAGAGCAGGAGCCAGCTGATCGAGGCTCCTTCCCCCGGCCCTTTCGCCGCACCGGGAAAGGGCCGTGTGAGCGAGCGCCAGGCCGCACCATTCTGCCCCTCCCCCACCAATCGGGAGGGGTGAAGAGCAGGAGCCAGCAGAACGGGAGGGCTGAGAGAGAGCGCCAGGTCACCTTTTGCCGCAGCGACAACGGAGGAGTTGGAGTGTTGACGTCATTGCCATCGACGTTGCTGTGATCCTCGCCATCTGACTCTTTTTATTTTTGTTTTTATTGTATTTTTATTTTTTCTTTCTATTTTCCTACTTTCTCTTTTTTGGCTAGTTTTATTTAGTGATTAGCTGTATGTTATATATTGTATGTGTGCTGCTGACTGTATTAGGAGGGACGAAGATTAAATAGGATTATATAGACAGAAATTGGTACCTGAGGATTGTGATAGCATGAAAGGGATTTGATTGAAGTGGCCCAGGAGAGCACTGAGATTATCTGTGGTAAGCTAGTGGAGACATAGGAAGCGTGAATGGTAGTTGGATTTATATGTTTGTAGAAACTGTGAGAGTGAGTATGAATTGGTGAGAGAATGTGGTGTGTTAGTGGAATGATTGATTGTGACGGATGTTAGTTGTGTAAGGGAGTTGGTAAGAGCGGATGGTTTTAGTGGTTTGAGTGGTTGTAACATAGACATAGGAATGGCTGAAGCAGAATCCCATGTGCAGGATGCCCTTTTGCACTTTTATGATCTCCTGAAGGAATCTTTTAATCATCTGCTGCTTCAACTTAAGATTCTAAATGGGAAAATGGACGATCTTTCCAGAGGCCTTGCCTCTTTACCAGGAACTTTAGTGCAATCCGATCCTCTAAGGACAGATAATCCTCTGTGTGCGGATCTGGTCAAGGATTTGGGCCTTAGTGGGGAGAACGGCACCGTGGACTCTGGAGCGGAAGGAGGAATGGATGCTGAGTTGACTGAGGGTGGGGGAGGGTGGGCGGGTAGTCATAGGAATGAGAATACCAAGGAGTGGCAGCAGCCTTTGATGGGCTCTCTGAGGACAACCAACAAGGTAACACCAAATCATATGGTTCAGCCAACCGCAGCTGGTACTCAGGATCAACATCTTCCAACAGACAATTTTGCGGTGGACATTGCGGACCTGATGATAAACAGAGGCAGATGGACTTCTAGGAGAGCAGTTTGTGTTTCACTAGCCCAAATTCTAGGAAAGAGACCATGGGAAATAAGATTGGAGGCCATTACATGGCTGTGGAGGGACTACCAATCACCTGACCGTTCCTCGCGTCTTCTAATCACACCAGAAGACAACCGGTGGCTTGGCGAGTTAATGGAAAGGCAACCTTGTCTAAAGAAGTGGGGCATCACCATCAGAAGGGTAGTTGTAGACCCCCTCATTCGCCCCCTTCTTGACAGTGGGGTGACCTCTCGCCCTGTTCCATCAAGCCCCCGCAAGAACTCCATAGATACTTCCCTGGTTAGGGCTCCCCCTCCTGGACTGTACCAATTTGAGACTCCATCGGCCCCTGTTGCCCCTTCAAAACTCGAGACCCCATCTACCTCAGCTGTTTTTGCACAATCAGCCACTCTCTCTCGCCCAAGGACACTCCCCCTATTCAGTCCACTTAGCTCAGTTACTGACTCTCCATCCACTCCATCATCGGAAGCATCCCTATCTAACATCCAAGGGAGATTATATTCCAGCATTTCCCCTTCCGAGAGCTGACTAGCCACAGGTTCTAACCAGGTGGGAGGGGAGAGGGCTAAGGAGGCGGGTTCCATCCAAGTCGTGTGGGGGAGGAGACTTGTGGGTTACCATCATCCCAGGGAGAAGCGCAACAGAGTTCTTGCGACCCTGAAGAAGGTAGGAGGTGGTAGGCGCCATGGCAGTCCCCTCGGTCTGAAGGTCCTGCTGATCAATGCCAGATCCGTGAATGGTAAGACCTCTGTCATTCAGGATTTGATCCTGGATGAGAGAGCGGATCTGGCATGCATCACGGAAACCTGGCTGGATGAGCTGGGGGGAGTAAATCTCTCCCAGCTGTGTCCACCGGGTTTCGGGGTGCATCAGCAGGCCAGACAAGGGGGGCGGGGAGGAGGGGTCGCAGTGATCTTTCGGCAATCCATCGCCGTGGCCAGATGCGCTGTACCGCAAGCACCTGGGTTTGAGTGCGTCCACCTGAGGGTGGGGAACCGTGACAGTATGGGGCTTCTGCTGGTGTACCGTCCACCCCGCGACCCAGTAGTTTCCCTGTCTGAGCTAGCGGAGGTAGTCTCGAATTCGGCCCTGATCTCCCAGCACTTGGTGGTGTTGGGAGATTTTAACATTCATGCTGAGACTTCCTTGTCTGGCGCAGCTCAGGACTTTATGGCCGCCATGACAACCATGGGACTGTCACAAATTATATCAGGACCCACCCATCAGGCTGGACACACTCTTGACCTAGTCTTTGTAGCGGACAGTATAATGATCAGAGTGGAAGAACAAAACATCCTTCCAGTGTCATGGTCTGATCATTATCTGGTCAGCTTTAAGCTTGCTGCGACCCCCAACCTTCGCAGGGGTGGAGGACAAATTAAGATGGTCCGCCCCAGGAGACTGATGGATCCGGATGGATTCCTGAGGAATCTTGGGGTTCTTCCTGCCATGGAACCTGGCGATCCTGTCGACGCCCTGGGCGACCTTTACAACAGGGAGATGTCCAGGGCGATAGACACGATCGCTCCCGAACGCCCCGTCTCATTGCGTCATGATAGGCCGTCCCCTTGGTTTACCGAGGAGTTGGCTGTGGTGAAGCATACGAGAAGGGGGCTAGAGCGCAAGTGGAGGAAATCTCGGGACGCATCTGATCAAGCACGGGCTAAGGCCTCTCTTAAGGCATATTCCGTGGCTATTCAGGCGGCCAGGAAATCTTTCACGACCGCCCGGATAGCGTCTGCAGCAAATAGGTCATCAGAGCTGTTTCGGGTTGTCGGGGAGCTCCTCCACCCACCTGTGGTGGAGGGGACCCCTGACGACCCAACAGCTCGGTGTTGCGATTTCGCACACCACTTTGCAGGCAAGGTTGCCCAGATACGTCTTGAGCTCGACTCCAATCTTATTGTAGCGCCAAGAGAGGTGACCGAGGCATCTGCTTGTCCAATTTTGTGGGATTCTTTTCGGCTTGTTCTTCCTGAGACCGTGGAGGAGGTTCTTGGGGCTGTGAGGGCGACCACTTCGGCTCTTGACCCTTGCCCATCCTGGCTTATCAAATCTGCCAAGGAGGGGTTGGTTGATTGGTTTGTGTTGATCATTAACGCTTCGTTGGAGCAAGGGATCTTTCCATCTAGTTTGAAACAGGCTGTGGTTCGTCCACTCCTAAAGAAGTCATCCCTTGACTCTACGGTGCTGAACAACTACAGACCGATTTCCAACCTCCCTTTTCTGGGTAAGGTGCTGGAGCGGGTGGTTGCCCTCCAGCTCCAGAGCTTCCTGGATGACATCAATTACCTAGATCGGGCACAGTCTGGTTTCAGGCCTGGTCATGGCACCGAGACAGCCTTGGTCGCCTTGGTGGATGACCTCCGTAGAGGACTAGACCGGGGGAGTGTAACCCTGCTGGTCCTCTTGGACATCTCAGCGGCTTTCGATACCATCGACCATGGTATCCTTCTGGGTCGGCTATCTGGGATGGGCCTTGGGGGCACGGTTTTGTCGTGGCTCCAGTCCTTCCTGGAGGGACGTACCCAGATGGTGAAGCTGGGTGATGCCTGCTCGGACCCCTGGCCTTTGACCTGTGGGGTCCCGCAAGGCTCCATTTTATCTCCCATGCTTTTTAACATCTACATGAAACCGCTGGGAGAGGTCATCCGGAGTTTTGGAGTGGGGTGCCATCTCTACGCAGATGACACACAACTCTACTACTCTTTTCCACCTAATTCCAAGGAGGCCTCTCGGGTGCTGGACGAGTGCCTGGCCGCTGTGTCTATCTGGATGAGGACGAACAAGCTGAAGATCAATCCCGACAAGACAGAGGTCCTCCTGGTTGATCGCAAACCAGACCGGGGTATAGGGTGGCAACCTGTGTTGGACGGGGTTACACTCCCCCTGAAGCCACAGGTCCGCAGCTTGGGAGTCCTCTTGGATTCATCGCTCACGCTTGAGGCTCAGGCGTCGGCGGTGTCCGGGGGGGCTTTTGCACAACTGAGACTTGTGCGCCAGCTGCGCCCGTACCTCGCGAAGGCTGATCTGGCCGGGGTGGTCCATGCCTTAGTCACCTCTAGACTGGACTACTGCAATGCGCTCTACGTAGGGCTGCCCTTAAAAACGGCTCGGAAATTTCAACTGGTCCAACGGGCAGCAGCCAGGATGCTAACCGGGGCCCCCTACAGAGAGAGGTCAACCCCCCTGTTTAGGGAGCTCCACTGGCTGCCATTTATCTTCCGAGCCCAATTTAAGGTGCAGGTGCTTACCTACAAAGCCCTGAACGGTTTGGGACCATCCTACCTACGAGACCGCATCACAGTCTACGAACCCACACGCTCGCTCCGGTCATCAGGAGAGGCCCTGCTCGTGATCCCACCCGCCTCACAGGCGCGTTTGGTGGGGACGCGGGACAGGGCCTTCTCTGTGGTGGCCCCCCGCCTCTGGAATGCCCTCCTGAAAGATCTCAGACAGGCCCCCACCCTGGCGGTCTTTAGAAAAAACCTGAAAACCTGGCTATTCCAACGTGCCTTCTCAGATTAGGAATCCCCACTACCAAAGCCCAGAAGCACTTTAGTAGAGCCAAGATCACTCTCAACGCACACCGCACTTATATCTTAATCTTATATCCCTCCGACACTTTTTTCAGCACTTTTAACCCTGTACCCCACCCCAGCCGGCTCAGTTTTTTAAATAACGTCCTGTTGTATTGTTATTGCCTTTGTTTTCTGCTTTGTTTTATTTTGCTATGTATTATTTTGCTTTGTTTCTGTTTTATTTTGCTATGTATTGTATTGTTGTATTGTGTTGTGCTGGGCTTCGGCCTGTTGTAAGCCGCATCGAATCCCTTGGGAGATGCTAGCGGGGTACAAATAAAGTTTAATAATAATAATAATAATAATAATAATAATAATAATAGGAGGAGGAATTAATCTCTGTGCTTTCAGTCTTTTCTAGATAAAATACTTCTAATATTTGAATTTGGTTTTTCAGATTTTTAGTGATATAATAAAGTAAAGGGGAGCATGAAATTGGCAGAATTCAGCTACAGCTCTGGCAAGACAGGTTTTTCCACCTCTACCATTAGCAAGCCTATTACATATAATTACAAAATGTTTGAAAGCATAGCAGGATGCTTGCATTTCTTACTAACTTATAATGAAATAGGAAGGGAAAGAATCATGGATTTTAAAAAGACATTTAGCATTTGATACAATGTTTGCTTAACCCTAGGAACTTAAGATGGTCTGAGGAGGCCCTGCTCTCGATCCCGTCTGCCTCGCAAGCACGTCTGGTGGGGACAAGAGACAGGGCCTTCTCAGTGGTGGCCCCTCGGCTGTGGAACTCCCTCCCTGGGGATATTAGATCAGCCCCCTCCCTCCTGGCCTTCAAGAAAAGAGTAAAACTTGGCTTTTTGAACAAGCGTTTGGAAATGCAGCAGAATAAATAATTATGAAATAGAAAGAATGAACATGGAATGGCTAGACAATGCTGCTGGATAATGATTTTAACAGGACGACAACCAGTAATTATATGTTTTTAATGATTTTATATGGTTTTTATAATATTAGGTTGAATGTTTTTAACTGTATTTTTATGAATGTATGGCATCAAATTCTGCCAATTCTGTAAGTTGCCTTGAGTAGCCGTAAGGCTGAGAAAAGCCGGCTACAAATGCTATAAATAAATAATCAATGAGCATGTTTGTTTTTAAAGAATTTCAAAGCATTATATGAGAGTTTCTAAAGTGAATGTTAAGTTTGAATACTGAAGATAACTGATACCCTTTGCCTGCCTGTATTACCTAAACAACTATAACTTAGGCATGCAAAAGATAGCCATTTCCTATTGATTTTGCCATTGAATTATAGTTCAGAAATAACAAGCCTTGTAAAATGCTAGAGGGCATGATGCTGAGCTGAAGATTGAAGCTGGGATCCAGTTCCCATACACAAAGGAGAGCAATCAAGGGGCCTGAAATACGTATTGTAGTCAGGGACAGAATCAAGATGGCACCAATCAAGTTAAGAAAATGAGAAAAAATGACAGAGAGGCTTACAGAGCTTAAGATGGCTAGAACCAGGGCCTTGAACCAGAGCTTGTAAACAGCAATCTCCAAGGTTTCACCTTGTGTACCACCAATGTCTGATGTAAAAAAGCAACCAAGAATGCTTCTCATTGAAATTCCACCTTTAACCCAGACATTGGTCAGTGTGTGTGTGCACGCGCATAGATAGATAGATAGATAGATAGATAGATAGATAGATAGATAGGTGGAGAGGGTATTCCATCATGATACAATGATAAAGTGAAATGCAAAAATGTCCCTTAATATCCTCAGGAGTTGCCAACTATATAGAGCCTTTCCACCCAAGCCAGCTTCTCCATCCAATTGTTTTATGGATCAGCTGTAAACCAGCCACTGACAAAATACCTTCTTCTGCTCCCACCTGGTCATACCTTCAGGAATGATGTAAGCAAGCAAATGTTGTTCTACAACAAGTTGTTTCTAATCTATGAGGATTTGGCAATCCTATCATGGAGTCTTCTTGACAAGATTTGTTCACAGAGTGTTTACTATTGGCTTCTTTCAAATCTGAGTGGGATTTGACCAGGCTTCCCCATGGGTTTCCATAGCAGAGCAGGGATCTAGCAGTTTGAATTATATGGTCAGTACCAAACTTGTACAACTTGTAGCCCTCCAGGTGTTCTGAACTTCAGCTCCTATAATTCTTGTTCATTGGACAAGCTGGCTAGGGCTTCTGGGAGTTGGGAGTCCCAAACACATGGAGTGCCACAGATTGTGCAGGCTTCAGTGCAAACTGCTTTATATGGTAGTATAGAGCTACCTCAACACTCAAAGCACTATGTCATGCTGACTCTCAAGTAAGAAGTCTCCTAAAATCTCTTAGTTTCAGTGAATCCATGTACAGTCTTTAAAAGAGCCCGCAAGTTGCGTAAGGTCATAATATGGGTAGTTATAGGTCATAATAAGCACTTTGAACTGTGTTCTATCCTAAAAACATCTTTAGTGGGTCCAGCTCTGGTAACAAGGAAGTCACATGCTTTCTGTAAGTGGTCTTCATCAAGAATTTGGCAGTGATGTTTGAGAGCAGCTTATGTTCAGTGGGAGTAATCTGAAGTTGCATATTAATAATGATGGAAAATTGGGTTATTTGAAGTTTTTTGGTATATTAAGCAAAGTTTCTACTTTTAAAGAGCATTTTAAGGCACCTGTATATCTATTTTGAGTGTATCTTTTGTCAGGCTGTTTTTCCAGTGGTGGCTTTCAGACTTTGGAACTTCCTACAGAAGGAAGCAAAGTTTGTTTTTTCTCTTGTCCTTCCCCAAGCAGGAGAAGACATTCACAGAAAGCTTTGGGTGTCTACACTGTATTAACTGCTGAGGCTTTTTGAAAAGTTGTTTTAGCCTTTCCTCCCTATTTTAATTCTATTTGTGTATGTTTAATTTCATATTTCCTACTTTGAATGCCATTTTTACTACCACAACCCTAGAATAGGTAGAGTGAATGCATATATACTATTTTTCTTTGAGGTTGCAATTCTGTACCCCAAGCTTGGGAATTGTGTGGACCTTCTAATGTTGCTGAACTCTTAACTCTCAGAAGCCCTCACCATTGGCTCTCTTGGTTAAGGCTGATTGGAATTGGCAATGGCACAAGACATTTGAAGAACCACAGAATTCTGAAGTTTTAGCCAGTAAGGAGACTTTGTCAGATGTGATTACACTCCCAAGATGTGTTGGATCTGTTTTTTTTGTGGAGCAGTCGGGCTTAGTCTTTCTTTAAGTGGGCTTGAAGGGACATGCATGCCTATTGAATATCAGAAAAACCCCAGCCCCTCACCCGAGGGAGTTTCTGAACTCTAAGCTATAGATACTTTCCATATCAATTTGCACACTCCTCTTGCTTATTCCACCTGCCGGCTTAGTCAGGGAGAGAACTACTGAAGTGAGAAGAAAATGACACAGAGGAGTTCTGGAAAATGAGAAAAAGACAAAGGTAAAAAGGAGACTGACAAATACAGAATGAGAAGTGAATTGGAAATGACAAGATCGGGGAAAGATCAGCTTAGAAAGTGAGAATGGGAAACATGAGAAATGGAGAGAAAATGGAGTTTTAAGAGGCAAGGGGGAATGCAAGCAATGAATGAAACCCTGTGAGAGGAGAAGTGTGAAAGGGCCAAACAGTGGGATCATAGATTCCTCTGCAGAAGGACAACTTGGATGGATTTGGACTGCTGGGAGAGATTCATCCATAAGGAGATTAAAAGGGCCAGCATGTGTAGAGTTTCTATGTTCCGGGGTTTATCTCTTGAAACAGTGTTCAGTAGTTAAATAAGATTTGAAGAGAATAGAGGTGTTTTCTCCTATTTCCCCCTTGTTAAAGTGTTTTTGGATTCACTAAGGCTTTGAATGTTGGACTATGATTTTGGAGACCAGGGTTTGATTCCCAGCTTGGCCATGGAAACCATTGGGTGACCTTGGGTCATTCACACATAGTCCCAGAAAATCCCATGATAGGTTCATCTTAGGGTGTCATAATTTGCAAACAACTTGAAGGCACATAATAAACAAAAGGCTCTTGTGAGTTCAGAACAGGTGTGGGAGGAGCTGCAGTGCAGCAAAAATGGCAGTGGCAGCCCCCCAAATGGTTAAGTTTCTATTGGCCATTTGTTGGTTAGAAACAAAAATGGGAGCGAGAACAGATCAAAATGGGATATATAGGTCTCCAATAATGGTCTCTTATTAGCAACGATTGAGTCTCCCTGAACCTGGCCCCTTGCCTTTGTGAATCTGCCTTCCTCCTTGGCTTCTGATCTTAAACAGAGTCTTGGCTGCAGCTAATAATTCTTCAGGCACTGCTTCTGAACAGCATGTAGTAGGTAAAGGTTTTCCCCTGACATTAAGTCCAGTCATGTCCGACTCTGGGGGTTGGTGCTCATCTCCATTTCTAAGCCGAACAGCCGGCATTGTCCGTAGACACCTCCAAGGTCAAGTGGCCGGCATGACTACATGGAGTGCTGTTACCCTCCTCCTTGAGTGGTACCTATTGATCTACCCACATTTCCATGTTTTCGAACTTTCGGTTAGCAAGTTTAGCAGCTCAGCAGTTTAACCCACTGTGCCACTGTCTTGAAATGCCTCTTTAGAAACTATAGGAAAGCTCATCAAAACCATGTGCCATGCCTGTCTCAAATATGGCTTTTCTTCTGAAGAGAACCCTTTCATATTAACAATCACATATATAAATGAGTCAGATCTTTTGGTGGCTGATCAACATTGACTTCAACATACACCAGATACTGTGTTTATCTTGTTTTTATGTCTTTTAATGTCTTTAGACCCAATGCATTTTTTAAATGGGCATCTGTATCTGCTGTGTTGAGATGCAGGTGCACATTTGAACAGACCTACAGGAAAGTAACCTCCGTGGCCTCTGCATGCAATCAAGCCAATTTTGTCTTGGATAATAAGAATCTCACCATGTAGGGCCACCATCTCATTTCTGATCGCCCTGAGTCACCAACTGGGTTTGTAATGATCTTGAAGAATCAGGTATTGTATTCTTTAGACCACACGGGAAGAGACTCAACTATGAAAACCAATCCCTAGTACAAATTTCATATCTGCCATGTGCTCATTAAAAAGTTGTAGGCAGGTTTGTTTCTCTCTGTCTCAATTTTTCTCCCCCCTCTCATCATCCATTTGTAATATGGAAATGAAAATAATGCTCTGCTTTGTAGGGTTTACTATAAGAGTTACTGCATGATAAGAGTCTTTCAACATTCTTAACAGCATGGCTTTATCAATATGGAGTTGTTGTTAACTGTAGTAAATTGCTTCTGTATTTGTCATAGAGCTATTCAAAGCAGAAAACTATTACAGTTCAGTGCCTTGCATTGCTACTTTAAAGTTCAGACTGAAACCTGGAGTAGATTCACCACTGCGCCAAAAAGACTGCCACCATCCACGAATCATTTGTTATTTTAAGTCCCCCAGAGGAGAAAGGGCGGAATATAAGTAAATAAATTGTTGTTATTATTATTGTTATTGTTGTTATTATTATTCTGACACAGAAACACAGTATGTCACAGCAAACGAGATCTATATGTTGGATTTCGTATCACAAAATCACAAGTTGAACACTTCCCAAGCGTCTAGGACTGTGTGATGTATTTTCGAATGATGCATGCAGATCCAAGTAAGGTGGCCTTTTGCAATTGACAGATCGTGATTTTGTTGATTTTATTGTTTCCAAATGCCGTCTGAGATCTTTTGCCATGGCACCCAGTGTGCCAATGACCACAGGGACCACCTGTACTGGTTTATGCCAAAGCCTTTGCAATTCGATTTTGAGGTCCTGAAAATGGCTGAGTTTTTCCTGTTGTTTTTCCTCAGTGTGATTGTCACCTGGTATGGTGACATCAATAATCCAAACTTTTTTTTATTTTCTAAAATCGTGATGTCTGGTGTATTGTGTTCCAAAACTTTGTCAGTCTTGATTTGAAAGTCCCACACTATTTTTGCGTGTTCATTTTCCACTACCTTTGCAGGTTTATGATCCCACCAGTTCTTTACACCCTGTTTATCTTGAGGGGGGTTATGGAAAAAATAAGTTTAACCAATTTAACAGAATTGAACTTGTTGTTTTTATAATATTTATGAAAGTGTCAGGGTCACAGAAAAGTAGGAAAATTATTCTTACCAAATCAGGCCTTAGACTTATCAAATCAGGCCTTAGTTAAATGAACAGCTTTAGAAGAATCAGATACGAATGCTCCTCAGTCTACTTGCAATTTGAAGCTGATAGCTTATTAAACACAGAAAATATAAGCACAGCACGTAAGCAACAAGAAGAAGGTTTTCCTGGCATGTTTAGGTTTATTAAATATTTAGCTGCTTAATTTTTTTTAAAGACTCAACAAGGGCAATGTTCAAACATTAAAAACAGATACTATATATGTATCATATAAAACCACACCACCCTGCTCACCCCGCCCCCCTAACAATATTATAGATAAACATTTTTTGTCCTTGTATAATGGAGTATACAAGTCTAAAAATTCTATAAATTGGCCAGTCAAATATCTGGAGGCACATAAAAAGTGGTAGTATCACAAGCAGGTCCTCCTTCCTGGGGAAAGCCTTATTAAGGTGGAGCCCACACCAGAAAGCTCTCATGTGTTGTGTCCTGAATGAATGCCAACCTGGCATTATGTACTAGAAAGGAAACACACTTCATAGAGGCTAGGCTTAAAATGGATCTATGGCTGATATCATTAAGGACCTCATCACACACTGAGGTCCAAATCCATGGGGCAGTGGGGGGATTCGCCATGCAGAGTGGCAAATCTATGGGGCAGTGGGTGAAAACCATTGCCTCACACCCCCCCATCCCAAGGGGGAAAGCACTCATGCCTGGCTTCCCCCTACTCTTCTCTATGGAACATGGGAAGCCTCCTGTGTTTCTAGGAAAGCATCCTAGCATATTGCCAGGACATTTCCTTTATGGAGCTCCACTGGAAGTTGCCTTATATCTTGTGATGGTGTCCAGCAGGCTCTGTGGAGGAAGCATCTTGGCAGCATGCTAGAATGCTTAATTCTCTCCATGTGATGAGGTGATATGTAACAAAAAATATTTTTTTTCCTGGTTTGAAAGTGTTATTTCCTGTTTAATTGTGCAGTACGTACTTTGAAAGTAGTTGTTCTACTCCAGAAACTTTGTTTTTGTGGCTGCCACAAACTATGTTAAATTGGTTGAGACTCCTTGAGATATTCATTTAAAAACTATGGCAAACTGTACACTTTTTTCGTTTTTATGATAGAACCAATTAGGAAATGGCGTTTATAACCCAGGAACAAAAATTGTGTTACATTGTGTATTGACTGAGCTAAGTGTGGCCATCCACATGCTGTTGCATTGCAATCCCTATAACGCTAAGCAATCATGGACAGTAGTAAGGAATGCTCAGAGTCACAATCCAACTGGAAGGCTAGGTTATCCAATTCCTACTATCAAGTCAAAAAGCCATGGTCTAAATTTTAGACTGCAAACCTTGGCAGATTTACTTTCTGGGTCAACAGGCCCAGGATCAGGGTGTGTGGCCCACATCTGAAGCACAATTACCTGACCAGTGCTGACTCAAGCTTGTTAGAGGACAGACTTTGCACTGGCGACAGGCCCCCAAGTCAGGCTGGCACCATGTTTAACAGGGAAAGAGAACAATGCTTTGACCTTATTTGCTGGTGCTCATGCCTCATGTGGAGGAATGCTTGTCACAGCTCTAATGATTTAAGATCAGGCCAGGCTAATATATCTTAGTTCTTCCTGCATAGACTCGGCAGTTTCCTTTATAATGCAATATGGAGAAACCGTCGGTGTAATTGGTGACGAATGGCATTGCCTGAGAGGTGCCCTTTGCTACAATTCAGAGCTTCGACAATTCATTTGTCAGAGAGGTCTGGCTCCGTGAGGCTTTTAGCTCTGGGACGCACATGGCACAGGAGAGATGATCACTTTTTATTGGGCTAAACTCTGCAGGAAAATGACTGCAGACTTTTGACACGTTCAGAGCTCTTGTTAAAGCAGCCAGGCTCAAAAACTACCCCATGCATTGAACTGTTATGACATTACAGGCCCTTCCTCCTATTCTCTGTCATGTGCTTCTCGGTGTTCTTGAACTGAAATGATGGGACATCTCACAGTAGAATATGGCACTATGGCCATGATATTAGGCAAGGAAGAGCTATGCTGGTTGGAGGAGTCTGGGAGATGCAGCTGGAAAAAGGACTATTCCAGCTCTGCATGCAATTGTATGGATAATATTGCAGTCTTTATTCTCTTAAAAAGTTTAATATTTTTTACAAATCCAATACATCTGTCCCTTTGTAGTCATGGATTCTGTACCAGGGGATTCAAACACCCATGGCTTGAAAGAATCCCCCAACCAAACCTTGATTTTTGCCTTTTTATCTAAGGGACACAATTTTTCAACACCATTGTGTATAATGGGATTTGAGCATCCACAGATTTTGGTTTCTAGGGAGGGTCGTGGAACCAAACCCCAGCAGATACCAAGGGCCCACTGTAGTCATTTAATTTGTGTAGCTTTATAGACCAGTTTCTCAACTTGGGGGTCGGGACCCCTGGGGAGGTTCATGAGAGGGTGTCAGAGGGGTTGTCAAAAATGATCAGAAACGTAGTATTTTCTGTTGATCATGTGGGTTTTATGTGGGAAGTTGGGCCTAATTCTATCGGTGGAGTTCAAAATGCTCTTTGATTGTAGGTGAACTATAAATCCCAGCAACTACAACTCCCAAATGACAAGGTCTATTTCCCCCAAAGTCCATTAGTGTTCACATTTGGGCATATTGAATATCTGTGCCAAGTTTGATCCAGATCCATCTTTTGAGTTCACAGTACTCTCTGCATGTAGGTGAACTCCAACTCCAAAACTCAAGGTCAATGCCCACCAAACATTTCCAGTATTTTCTGTTGGTCATGGGAGTTCTGTGTACCAAGTTTGGTTCAATTCCATCATTGGTGGAGTTCCGAATGCCCTTTGATTGTAGGTTAACTATAAATCCTAACAACTACTACTCTCAAATGACAAAATCAATCCCCCCCCCCCCCCAAACCCATTAGTATTCAAATTTGGGCGTATCGGGTATTTGTGCCAAATTTGGTCAAGTGAATGAAAATACATCCTGCATATTTACATTATGATTCATAACAGTAGCAAAATGAGAGTTATAAAGTTACAACGAAAATAATTTCATGGTTGGGGTCACTACAACATGAGGAACTATATTAAGGGGTTGTGGCATTAGGAAGGTTGAGTAACACTGTTATAGGGCCCTTCCACACAGCCCTATATCCCAGAATCAAGGCAGAAAATCCCACAGTATCTGTTTTGAACTGGGTTATTTGAGTCCACACTCAGATAATGTGGGATTTCCTGCCTTGATATTCTAGGATATAGGACTATGTGGAAGGGCCTATAGACAATAATAATTCTCTATAGAACTTCCAGGAATTTGCTGAAGAGTTTGGGTATTTTTTTTAATATGGTATCCCATTTATTAATTTTTCTCTGCCATGAGCAACTGTATGAAGAAGGAAGAATTACCCAGTACTCCTACCCACACAACCAATTCCCAGTTTTCCCTGTGGAAATGAGGAAAATAAAGCAAATCCGCTTTTCTCTCCCCTTTTCTCTTTTCCCTCCCCTTTCCCTGAGGAGAATGCAACCTGCGTGCTGATAGCCCAAAGCGCCAATGAGGTTTAAGTAAGAAGAAGAAAGATTTGTTCTAAAATAGAAAGGATTCAAATTTTTCTCAAAAAAAGTACTAAAATTGAATGTAAATGTGTTGTCGATTGCTTTCATGCCCGGAATCACTTGGTTGCTGTGAGTTTTCTGGGCTATATGGCCATTTTCCAGATGTAAAAGGTTTTAAATTTCACCCTACACTAGGGTAGAATAGAGCTAGTGTGATACTATGGTTGGCATATGGGACAAAGGCCCTGGGACACCATGGCATATCCCTAGGGAACCATAGGTTGGTCATATCCTTTCAAACTTACAGGAAGGCAATGGCAAACCCACCCTGAACAAATCTTTCATGGTGTCACCATGAAAAAGGCTTGAAGTAAAGGCACACTACAACAACACTAAGGCTATATTGTCCTGTATCCCAAGATCTTTATATTCTCTGCCTAATGGTTTTATTCCCTTAATTTCCACCCCCATTAAAACAAGAAAATCAATTGTCCTTTCCCCATTTAATGACACTCTTCTAGTTAAAAAAAAAACAATAGTGAAGTTTGACCCCCCTTTGCTGAAGAAATGCAATAAGTAAGCCTCCTCGAGTCCCTTTAGGGAGATGGGGCTGGATGTAAATAAATAACATCTTCATCATCATCATCATCATCATCATCATCATCAAGTAAGTCCCATTCTTTCTTGAAATTTATTAGAGACTAGCCGTCCCCTGCCACGCGTTGCTGCGGCCCACATGGAGTAGCTCTTCCAGTGTAGCTCTTCCAGTGGGGTATACAGCGGTGCCATCTGTAGTCAGCCCTCCACATTCACTGGGGTTAGGAGGATGGCACTGCTGGCTTTCTTTTGTGTGTCAGGAGCGACTTGAGAAACTGCAAGTTGCTTCTGGTGTGAGAGAATTGGCTTTCTGCAAGGGTGTTGCCCAGGGGACGTCCCAATGTTTGATGTTTTACCATCCTGTGGGAGGTTTCTCACATGTCCTCGCATCGGAAGCTAGAGCTGGACAGAAGGGAGCTTACCCCGATCCCCGGATTTGAACCTCCAACCTTTCGGTCGGCCAGGTCAACCAACACAAGGATATAACCCATTGCGCCACCGGGGGCTCCAGTGGCATACCTGTGAAAGTGAAGAATCAGAAATATAAAATCCTATATTTTTTTTACTTGTGAGAACATGTTTCTGGGTTCTGCAGCACAATCCTCTGAATGCTGACCCAGAATCACATTGGAAAACCTAGAGATCCCTAGAGAGAGGAGTTTAATCAAATCTGTGAATAGTAATATCTGCAAATGTGGAGAATCAGTGTAGATGTGCCCATTGCCATACTAGAAGGGCGATTGTAGGAGATGTAGTCCAAATCTGTGACTTTTTCAAATTACATGGAATGATTTCCCATGCCCTAGTTAAGATTGCAGTTGTGTTGTTTGCTTTTCCTTCACTGATAAAGAAAAATGGATAAGACGTGCAGTACCTTGAAAACAGCAGTTGTTCATATCCAAGCTACAATATTATCAGTGCAGCTGTTGTTGCTTAAATAGACTGCAGTTAAAGAGGTATGGCTGTTTTAGGAAACTGTGCATACATATTGGCTTCCAACCTTACCATTTTGTACCTCTCCTATTCTCCTGTTCCCTTCAACAATCCCCTGCACCTGGCAATGAAGAGGAGGGGAACAATAATTTCATTTAATTTTTAATCAGAAAGACTGAGACAACCCCTGAGCAGAGTCAGAATGCTAATGACAGATATACTGAGATTACTTTAAAAGGGCAATGAATTCTATGTTCGTTCAGGGGAGTGGGATTCTTGTTCATTACATTCCCTAATGGCACCAGATCCCGCCTGATCTTATTTATTTATTTATTTATTTACTTTGCTTATATACCGCTGTATCTCAAGCCCGAAGGCGACTCACAGCGGTTCACAAACAGTAAAAACAGTAGAAACAGCAGTGGTTCCATACAACATATAACAATTGACTTAACACATTATCCATAAATTACCAATAAGCAATTACAATGCACAATTATTACAAAAAACAACCGTACCCAATCTTCTCATCATCCAAGCGTAGTCCAGGTTCGTCGTCCATTGTTCCATTCCTATGTTCCATTACCAGATTGCACTAAATTACTCAAACGCCTGCACAAACATCCAGGTCTTCACCTTTTTGCGGAATACCATTAGAGATGGTGCTAGTCTAATGTCCGTAGGAAGGGCGTTCCACAGCCGAGGAGCCACCACCGAGAAGGCCCTATCTCTTGTCCCCGCCAGCCGAGCTTGAGAAGCAGGCGGGATCGAGAGCAGGGTCTCCCCGGAAGATCTCAAAGTCCTGGTGGGTTCATAGACAGAGAGGCGGTCGGATAGGTAGCTTGGGCCGGAACCGTTTAGGGCTTTAAAGGCCAACGCCAGCACTTTGAATTCAGCCCGGTAGCAGATCGGTAGCCAGTGGAGTTGGCGCAACAGGGGGGTTGTATGCTCCCTGCGCTCCGCTCCTGTTAAAATCATGGCTGCCGAGCGTTGGACTAGTTGGAGCTTCCAAGCTGTCTTCAAAGGCAACCCCATGTAGAGAGCGTTGCAGTAGTCTAAATGGGATGTAACCAGAGCGTGGACTACCGTGGCCAAGTCAGACTTCCCAAGGTACGGGCGCAGGTGGCGCACAAGCTTTAGCTGTGCAAATGCTCCCCTGGTCACCGCCGAAACCTGGGGTTCCAGGCTCAGCGATGAGTCCAGGGTCACACCCAAGCTGCGAACCTGCGTCTTCAGGGGGAGTACGGCCCCATCCAACATAGGCTGTAACCCTATGCCCTGTTCGGCCTTGTGACTGACCAGGAGTACCTCTGTCTTGTCTGGATTCAATTTCAATTTGTTCGCCCTCATCCAGACCGTCACAGCGGCCAAGCACCGGTTCAGGACCTGGACAGCCTCCTTAGTAGCAGGTGGAAAGGAGTGACAGAGTTGGACATCATCCGCGTACAGATGACACCGTACCCCGAAACTCCGGATGATCTCCCCCAGCGGCTTCATGTAGATGTTAAACAACATGGGAGACAATATTGAGCCCTGAGGAACCCCACAAGACAATGGTTTTGGGGTTGAACAGGTGTCCCCCAACAACACCTTCTGAGATCGACCCTCCAGGAATGACCGGAGCCACTGCAAAACAGTACCTCCAAGACCCATCCCTGCGAGGCGTCCCAGAAGGATACCATGGTCGACGGTATCGAAGGCCGCTGAGAGGTCCAGCAGCACCAACAGGGACACACTCCCCTTGTCGAGCTCCCGGCGCAGATCATCCACGAAGGCGACCAAGGCTGTCTCGGTACCATGTCCCGGCCTAAAGCCAGACTGTGCCGGGTCTAGATAATCAGTGTCTACCAAGAATACCTGGAGTTGTAAGGCCACTACACGTTCCAAGACTTTGCCCAAGAAGGGGAGATTGGAAACTGGCTGATAGTTGTCGAATTTAGTGGGGTCCAGTGATGGTTTCTTCAACAGCGGTTTTATAATAGTTTGTTTTAAGCTCGCTGGAATCTTGCCTTCCTGAAGGGAAGCATTAACCACCACCTTAACCCACTCAGCCAATCCCCCTCTGGCCTCCTTTAGAAGCCAGGATGGGCAGGGGTCCAGGATGCATGTGGTTGGCCTCATTCCTCCAAGTATCTTGTCCACATCCTCGGGTTTCACCAATTGAAATGAATCCATCAAAACTGGACAAGCAGGTGCTCGTGTTACATCCTCAGAGACTGCCATTAACATGGTATCCAGACCAGAACGGATCAAAGCGACTTTGTCTGCAAAGAACTGAGCAAAAGCTTCACAGCGAGAAGTCGAATCGTCAGGGTTCCCATCTTGAGTGGTGGGATTTAAAAGGCCTCTGACAATTCGGAACAGCTCAGCCGGACGGTTCTTTGCAGACGCAATAGTGGCCGCAAAGAAGGCCTTCTTTGCGGCTTTTATTGCCGCAGCATATGCCCTTAAAAAGGACACAAACCGTGTTCGATTTGGCTCACTCGGATCCGAACGCCACACACTCTCTAGTTCCCTCTTCCTTCGCTTCATCGCTGCCAGCTCCTCGGTGAACCAGGGAGCTGGTTTAGCTCGGCTACTTGAGAGGGGACGTTCTGGAGCGATCGTGTCAATTGCCCTAGTCATCTCCCCATTCCAGAGAGTGACCAGGGCCTCGACAGGATCACCTACCGAGGCGGCGGGAAACTCCCCAAGAGCCATCAGGAATCCATCCTGATCTTGGAAGTGAAGCAATGTTAGCCCTGGTTAGTACTTGGATGGGACACCACAGATTCAAAGGTAAAGGTAAAGGTTTTCCCCTGACATTAAGTACAGTTGTGTCCAACTCTAGGGTTTGGTGCTCATCTCCATTTCTAAGCCAAAGAGCTGGCATTGTCTGTAGATGCCTCCAAGGCCATGTGGCTGGCATGACTGCATGGAGCACCATTACCTTCCTGCCATAACGGTACCTATTGATTTACTCACATTTGCATGTTTTCAAACTGCTTGGTTGGCAGAAGCTGGAGCTAACAGCAGGAGCTCACCCTGCCCTCCAGATTTGAACCAGCAACCTTTTGTTCAGCAAGTTCATCAGCTCAGCGGTTTAACCCACTGCTCCACTGGGGGCACCTACCAGATTCAAAACAGGTGCTATAAACTATATTTCCAAGGAAGGAACTGGCAAAAACATCTTTGAGTATTCCTTTCTTTAGAAAACCCTATGAAATTCATGGGGTCCCCATAAATTGACAGGTGACTTGAAGAAACAGATATGTGTGCATATGTATATATGTGTACACACACACACACAGTCAAATGCACATATAGTTTCCCTGAATTCTGTCCTGCTTTCTAGAAAAATCAAGGGAAAAGGCAACAGTTTTCTTCCCAAAGCTAATTTTAAGTGTGACTGTCTTTCTTACTTTACCCTTTCCAGGCCCGTAGCCAGGATTTTGATTCGGGGGGGGGGGGGGGGGGGGGCTGAGTTTTTTTCAGGGGGGGTTTCGGGGGGGGCTGAGTCTGAGTGAAAGAGGGTCTACCCTAGCAAACCTTTTGTATCATTACCCCAATACCACCATGCCACCATGCATATGGGATATATTGAGCATGGTGATCAGATCATGATATGAATAAACATAACAGTTTAAATAATGCACCAGTAAGGCCTTTTCGCGAACCACCATGAGAATTTCGGGGGGGGGGGGGCTGAAGCCCCTCAAGCCCCCCAAGCCCCTCCCCCCCGGCTACATGCCTGACCCTTTCTAAGCACTTTCCTTCAACTGCATAAGATGTTTTCCCCTAAAAAGCTTGCTTTAAGAACTTGTACAAGAAGGGATGGCTATTACATTCACTGTTGTTTAAAAGAGACCTAAAGTCACTGAATTCTCCTTTCTTTCACACTGAGTTGAGTGTGCACACAATTATGTACATACATGCGTGTATGCATGCCACTTGCTTCACCTTCATAGCATTTTAATATTAAGCAAGAACGGATTGTCTTTAAATACACAAGCCTAGTGTATTTTGGGGAAATCAGCTGTTTGTCATCCTTGTAACATAGTTCTGCCTTGTTCTCATAAGACATGGACCAGGTGAGTCAAGCTTCTTGCCTGCCAATGACTAAAAATGTATGTATTTCATAACAATTTATAAGTAGATGCCTGTTACAACTGCAGTCGAAATGCTCAAGGAATTCAAATGAGTTCTGAGACATAAATTAGGTATCCTAATCGCCACAGTTGCTGTGCTACCCTGGCTTCCCAGTAAGTGGGTATTTTATTGTTCTTCTTTTATGTCACATTATCTAACAGAATTGATGTAATTATGCTCTTGCCAAGGTGAAGGGCTTTCACTGGAATGTAATAGAAGGTATCTTCTAACTCATGCATAAATCTGGTTCAGTAAAACAGGGGGCCTTGGCCAGCAAATCGATTTGGTGATGAATAGGGGAGCAATTTTTAGAAGGCCTTGAGTGATGAGGCCAACCTTGCTCTCCACAGTCCCTTCTCCCTTGCCATGCACATTTCCAGTCTCATCCTCTTCTTCCCATCCCTGCTTCCCCAAAAGACTGAATTTTGGCAATAGGAAGAGAATATCAAGATAATGCATATACTCATGTATAAGTCAACCTTATGCATATGTTGAGGGCAGGTTTGTGTTCCAAAATTATGGATTTTGATATGCCCTGTGGATAAGTTGAGGGTCATGCCACGAAGGGCAGGAAGCATAAGTTAGGAGGCATTTTCCACCCAGGCTTTTGAAAAGGCCAGATGTGGAGAAGGTTGATAGTTCTTTTAGGTTCTCTTGGGATGAACTAAGCTCTTGCTTTTCGCTAGTCAGAGAAGAGGATGGTTCCTTTTATGATACGAATGAGGGGACAATACTCATTGTGACCAGTGAATAAGATGACCCAGGTCTTTTGAGTTCATTTTTTAAAACTAAAACATGAGAATATGGATTAGGTTCTCATCTCTTTGGACACATGTTCTTTTGCTTGGCTAGATGACAGCTTATAACATCAGCTGTGTTTCCACTTAAGTTTTGCTTTCTAGAATAGTGTGCTGAAATAATTCTCAGCTTTCTTCATGCTAATTCTGCAATGATTTAAGTGCAAAACTTTTTAAAGATGCAACTAAATAATGAATTGACAGCTTTTCAATATATCATTAATTTATGAGTGATGTACAGACAGTTTGATGCACATCTGGAAATGTTACATTGTGGACTGCAGTTCTTGAAATCCTCCAGCCAGCATGGTCAATACAGATAAAAACCTTGCCAAGACATCAAATTAGGGAATTCTACTTTGGACACTAACAAATTTCTTACAACATGATCTTTCATAAACTAGAAGACGTCCATCAGATGCTATCCAAAATTTTGGGTCTACAGTCAGCCCTCCACATTTGCAGGTTTAATTTTTGTGGACTTGATTAATATGTTCTGTCTAAGAATCTCTAGGTCCCTCTGCATGACTATATGATCAACTTCCACTAGATGTTGACCACAGAATTACAGGACACTGGAGGATCTAGAAATTCCAAGATAAAACTTTTCTCTAGACATTTATAACTCTTCCAGCATGATTCTATGGTCAGCCTCCAAAGGACATATAAAAGGACCTTGAATGCTAAGTTTTGGGGGTGAAATGGGGGGCTGGGAGAGGAGGGGGTGCCATTCCACTCCTCCTGCCTAGAGATTCTTAGACAGAATCTCTAGAAGGACCTAGAGATTCTTAGACAGCGGCGTGACTGTAGGGACTGACCCCTGGGACCGCAGGAACAGTCCTGGGAGTCAGTCCCCACAGGGCCCTCACCTCTAAAGATCCGGATCTTAGCATAAGATCTTTAGAGGTATTTAATTAATTCCAAGAAAACTGGGAAAACCTGGTTACTCTGCATTAATTTGCTTTTACCTCAGGTGTCGTTTCGACCCCTCAGATAAAAACAAAACATGTCTCACACTTTGGGCCTGTTCGGAAGGGTCCCGGGTAACCCCGGGCAAGTCATAATATCTCAGTGTGAGAAAACCTGTGATGTGTTTGTGTGTATTTGTATATTTGATTGTGTGCATTTATAGGATGTTGCTATATCAGGTTATCAGTTCTATCGTGAGAGTACGCGCTCATACTCTTTATATTAATGAATCACAGAATTCTTTCTGTTTGTATAAAATCTAGATTAAAATGTCAAGTATAAGTCAACTGGTATTTACACATAGATTTTCACATTTGATGTGCTCTATATGAAATGTTTTGGTGTTCAGTCTAAATGAGAAGTGACATATCCATATTTTGATTTGTTATGTTTTTGTTATTTTTCCAAAGGGGAAACCATCCTACACTGGAAGAAAAAACATATTGCGTGGGTCAATGTAATAAACGGTGCAGCCAAAATAAAAGACATACCTATGTGACAAACTAAGCCATATGAGAGTTAGGGTTGCCAGAGTGCAAACTAGAGAGGAGGCCTATCAGTTTAAAAGTTGTATAGAGAAGAGGGAAATATAGTGGATGTTGTTTGTCATGGACCCCTTCTAAAATTCCCTGCTTTTAAGGGGACTGGAGCCCCTTTAAAACAATTTTCAATCTGTTCACTCCAGCTGAGACCCCACATTTAGAAATTATTGTGGTTAATTTGGTTTTGGCAATACAGTGAGACTGAAAGTAAGAAAGACATGTACAACACTTATTTTTTGTCCTTCATTTAGTCTCACACAAAACCTAACAAAAAGTTGTGTTATCAGCAGCACGGATGAGCTATAAAACGGTACAGGCTGTTATCTAAGCTGGGTAAACAAATCTACAATATCAAGCTGCACACATCTAAGTATTAAACTCAGCAATGCTCCTGGAGGTCATGGAACTCCAGCAAGGTAATGAATGCTAGTAACATCTGTCTGCTAGAGCAACAGGACTTCAAGGGCACTTGCTCATGGCAAGAAATAGAGGGAAACAACTAAAAATTGCTGGCTTTTCTTTATTAGCTGTGCTGGTATACCAGTAGTATCAGGAACTTTGTAATAGTTGAACTTCTGACCTGACTTACCCCCAAAATTGTTCTTGTGCATCTATCAGTTCCTGACCTTAAAGGCATTAATTATTAATTACCTTTTCTCAACATTGTGGTACTGGTGAGCAATCGCACAACCAGTCCCTCATCCTGTCTTCTGTAATTAGATCGAACCAATCAATGCCATGCGGGGTCAAAGTGAAATCCTACCTAGTGCAGTATTTTGCTTCCAGATTATTATGAGAAGCCCACAAGCAGGCCAGAGCTTGGAAAAGTTAGTTTTGTTTGTAAGTACAGCTGGCTGTGGGATTCTGACATTTGTAACCCAAAAAAGTAACTGGTCAGGACCAGAGAGAACAATAGCATTGTCCTGCTCATGGTTCTTGGTACCTGACATCCAGAGGTCCACTGCCTTTGATACTGGTGTTTAGCATATGGCCATTAGGATGAGCAACAACTGATAGCTTGTGAATTAGTCTAATTCCCATTTAAAGATGTCCAAATTGGTGGCTGTCACTGCAGCTAAATTCCAAAGATGTATATTATTTATTATTTATTTCGGGCATTTCTACCCTGCCCTTCTCACCCCCTAGGGGGGGGGGGGACTCATATCTTGTATGAAGAAATGTTTCCTTTATCTATCCTATCATTCACCTTCATATAGTATTCCTTCTTCCAGTTTGATGACAGGGAAAACATTTCCAGGTCCACATTATCTGCATCTTGCCTCATTTTGTATACATTTGTCCAGTCTGCCATGTTTACTCTTTTTACTAAATTACAAATTGACTTAACATCATTTATTTGATTTGTTTTAGCAACTTTACCAGTTCTACACTACTGTTTATATTTCTTGTTTCCATTTAGCAGGTAATAATGTAGTTCAGCATTAGAAAATTAATACATCTCAGAAAGCTTATCCCTTATCTGAAATGCTTGTAAGCAAAAGTTTCATTTAAGTTTCATCTACAGCAGTGGTTCTCAACTTTCCAAATGCCACGCCCCTTAATACAGTTCCTCATGTCGTGGTGACCCCCAACCACAAAATTATTTTTGTTGCTACTTCATGACTGTAATTTTGCTACTGTTATGAATCGCCATGTAAATATCTGTTATGCAAGATGTATGTTCATTCACTGGAAAAAAATTTGGCATAAATACCCAATATGCCCAAGTTGGAATACTGGTGGGGTTGGGGGGGTATTGATTTTGTTATTTGGGAGTTGTAGTTGCTGGGATTTATAGTTCACCTACAATTAAGAACACTCTGAACTCCACCAACGATGGAACTGAACCAAACTTGGCACACAGAACTCCCATGACCAACAAAAAATACTGGAAGGGTTTGGTAGGCGTTGACCTTGAGTTTTGGAATTGTAGTTCACCGACATCCAAGGAGCACTGTGGACTCCAACTATGATGGATCTGGACCAAACTAGGCACGAATACTCAATATGCCCAAGTGTGAACCCTGGTGGAGTTTGGGGAAAATAAACGATGACATTTGTGAGTTCTGGTTGCTGGGATTTATAGTTCACCTACAATCAAACAGCATTCTGAACCTCACAAATGATAGAATTGGGCCAAACTGTCCACACAGAATCCCAAAGGCCTGTGGAAAATACTGTGTTTTCTAATTGTCTTTGATGACCCCTCTGACACCCTCCTTGCAACAACCCCCAGGGGTCCCAACCCCCAGGTTAAGAAATGCTGATCTACACCTTATAGTCTGAAAGAAATTTTACACACTATATTTTAATGCATGCATGGACAAAGTCTGTGTGCATTGAACCACAAGAAAGCAAAGGTGTCAATATTGCAGCTACCAATATAGACATCTTTGAATTTTTGAGTATTTTGGATTTCAGAATTCCAGATAAGGGAAACTCACCTGGTACTCTGGTAGCTGATCAAAGGAAATAAGTTATCTTATTTGCCTGTTTCAGTGTTTCATAAATGTTATAATGTTGGTTTACATCCACTCACCCTAAACTTCTATTTGCCATCATATTCGAATGATAGGACAGAGTATATTGAAAAAGGACAACTGTTCCTTGTAGACTCTGGGCATCCTGTGATGGCATATGCATTGATGTATGAAAGGTACTCATTTCTCTTGGGTATCATTCCAGAAGCCTGTGGAGCTGGTGTTCTGGTGCTTAAAATAGCTCTAACTTGGGGTCAATGCGGATGTTCTACTTTTCCTCCATGCAGGAAAATATGTGGAAATTTTTAAATCTGAATGAAAGAACCACACGTCAAAGTTATCTTAAAAGAATATAGTGCCCTTGCTGCAGGTCTTTACACATAGCTCAGGACGGAGCGAAGGACCTTCAAGTCTCAGGTTTTTTGAACAATGGATCTCATGATCCTTTACCATTAATCATTTTGGGTAGCACTGATGGGAGTTTTAGGCAAAATATCTAGGGGTCCAATTATTCTTCAGTTCTGGCATCACTCTATTTACATGCATTACACGCAGGAACAGAGATGAGATGATGAAAAGAGCAGCAGGACAAGTAGGCCCTTCTCCCCACATCGTAATGCTCTTCCCGACTTCACTGTCAATAATGAGGGGTGCAAAACATCTGAAGCAGGAAGTCCTTGTACTGTTTTACACGTTTTATTATGTTATCGTCATTATTTTTTATTGTATTACTATGTTATTGTTTAGCATTTTTACTTGATGTTATTGTCTGTTTTATATGTATTTTATTTTGCCTTATTTTATTTTGCCTTATTTTATTTTGCCTTATTGCCTTATTGTAACTGCCTGGGCTTGGCCTCATGTTAGCTGACCCGAGTTCCTTCAGGGAGATGGTGGCGGGGTATAAATAAAGTTGTTGTTGTTGTCATTATTATTATTATTATTATTATTATTATTGTCTCCCCTGCAATTAGGACCCTTAGAGCTCTTCCAGACAGGCCCAGATCTGATCCCAGGTTTTCTGTTTATCCCAGATTATCTGGCACTGTGGACTTATATAATCCAGTTTAAATCAGAAAACCTGGAATCAGATCCTGGGATATAGGGCCTGTCTGGAAGGGCCCCTAGTTATGAAGGTTACTAATTGTGACAGGAATCTTCATCTATGCAGTAGGCCTGCCCCGCTCCAATGCTTTAAGTCGTATATAACACACAGCAATGATGTGAATGAGAAAAAGTTATTCAACTTTGGTGCTCAGGGTTTAAAGTACAACTCCACAGTCCTTTTCACCATTATTTGCCAATTCACACAAGTAATGAACATTAGCAATGGCATGGGCCTTCCAAGATAATGCTTTATATGGTGCCCCAACATGGTGGGATTATCTTTCAATACCTTTAGTAAGCAGGTTTTGGAACAGTATTTGTTTTGTTTTGTGGTGAGGCTACAATTCCCAACCATCCTGTTACAGAAATTGTAGCTCTGTCCCTTCCCTCTGCCAAATCTGTTGAAATCTTGCTCTTCCACTAGGGAGATGTATTGGTTTACCTACTCCAGTTTTATCTCCTCTGAGTAGCAGCACCCAAGGGTACTTCAATATATAGTAAGACAGCTTCATATGATCACTAGAAGCAGGTAGGAAAGTACAGGTCAGGTACACATTTCTGGAATAGTAAGGGTTTCAGAGAGTAGAATGTAGCTGAAGACAAACAGCTATTTGTCCTAATTCTCCAGATTTGAATATCTTCTTTTAGGTACTCATATATCATGCAGGGGAGTAGATCCAGAGCTGGAAAAAAGGGAGGGGAAAAGTACAGCTAG
The DNA here is from genome assembly GCF_037176765.1 of Anolis sagrei. NCBI lineage: Eukaryota > Metazoa > Chordata > Lepidosauria > Squamata > Anolidae > Anolis > Anolis sagrei. Next base: position 119,388,776 of record NC_090021.1, read on the forward strand.
ACTGCAACTTCCAACATGCCTGACTAGTGTGGAAGGGAAGGGCATCTGCCAATATCCACTCACGTTTTGAAAAGGGATTGGGTGCTAAATGGCCAGCTCTTCCATCAGGCAGAGTGAAACAACAAATGTTGGAGTGTCACGAAAGAGCATGAAGTGATTTGTTATTTAATGTGCCATTTGCTTTATTTTAAATACCACTGAGGGGGACCCCTGAAACCCAGGAAGGGATTAGAGTTTATTTGAAAGCCTTCCACCTACTGCACTCTCAATAAAATGTTGACAGAAGACTGTTGGAGGGCTACATGCTCCCCACCAAGACTTAGCATGGGGTTCTTGTTAGTTTGTGGCAACTGATGATTTACCTGGGACCTCATCATACAAATGGCCCCACGCTCTATTTTGTTCCATTTCATTGTCATCTGTGTACCCTCCCACCTTCCCCATCACATGAGGGCATCAGCGCCCTGTCCCTGCCAACATCAGAAAAATGTGGGTAACTCCACCAGAGCTACCCAAAAGGCAACTTACCCCCCGTTGTTGGCAAGGAAGCATTTTGTGATGTTGTCTTGTCACTTCGGCCATCAATTGGGCAGGGCTACAGCCTGTGTCATGTGATGGCACTCAACAGGCACCATCCCTGAACAGGAGCAAGGAGCCAAAATCCCCTTGTGTGATGAGATGGCCAGAATTGAACAGGTAGAAGTTCACCTATCTTTGACAGGCTGCAGTCCTACCACCTCATCACACTGGGATTTTTTTGGCTCATTAATCCTCTTTGGCCATGGATCCTACTGACCGTCATCACATGACGAAGGCTGTGGTCCTGCCCCATTGATGGCTGAAGTGGCGAGAAAGTGTTGCAAGATGTTTTCTCACTAAGCACTGTAAGTAAATGGACTTAAAGTAAAGAGAGTTCCTTCCATTCTTGGGGATACTAAGTACTACCATGTTGCCTAGGCTCAAGCAATGTTGCCACACTCATTACGAACATAGGACTTAGCATCTCCCATCATCGCTTTTCCTGCCTGTGCAAATTAACCAGGGGCAAAGCCACTTACTACAGAATTACCCTGCATTAAATTAACTCAGGAAAAAAACCCCAAATCCTGTAGTAAGATTTGGGTTCTCCCTGACGTTAGGACAGTCCAAGCAGTTTCAGCCAATTCTTAAACAGGTAAACCTGGGATGAACAGAAGACAGTTCCCATGTTCAAGAAAAGTTATTTAGGCATGGCTGGTGGGGACAAGAGACAGGGCCTTCTCAGTGGTGGCCCCTCGACTGGAACTCCCTTCCACTGGAGATCAGAACTGCCCCTTCTATCTTAACGTTCAGGAAACAGGTGAAAACTTGGCTTTGGGGATTGGCATTCGCTGAATGAGCCATGATCCTATGATATGGATGGATGACAACGAATAATTATTTTTGATGACGACTGACCACTGTAATTGTATGATTGTATTTTGCTATTTTAATGTTTTAGTGTGATTTAGAATATGATGTTTTAATGACTGTCTGTAATATTGATGTTGGAAATCGGCCTGAGTCCCTCGAATGGAGGTGAGAAGACCGGTATACAAAACTGCTATATAAATAAATAAATAAATAATTTAGAAAATAAACCATGAAGAGAGAGTGTGCACCTTGCTTTTAAGAAAAAATGTACTGCCTGGAAAACAATGCTTTTTGTTTCAAATATGTGAGTTTAGCAATATATGAGTTATGTTCCCCCAAGGTATCTTGGGGGAATTTGGGTGGGCTTTGTGGCCAGAAGAACAGCCTGTCAGGACTCAGCCTAAACGCCTCATTCTTCTTCTGCACCACGGTATAAAGAGATTAATCAGGGTTGTTGACAGTGTTGAGAGATATGACTGCTTCTGTTCTTCATTTATCATGTAAGGCTATTTCTGTATGTTGGTAGACATCTTGGGGACCTGAGATAGGTTTGCCCTTAAAATTGGCTCTTTCCAGTTTTAAAAAGTGAATGGACAGCAGGGACAAACAGGTATGTTTGTTTACATCTCCTGGACTCCCCAAGCTGCCCATTCCCTGAGTGTAATTGCATTGCCTTGCATTGCATCACAATGCTAGTGAAAAATAAGCATTAAGAATGGAAGGGAAGGACAGACACCCAAGCATCCTACAATATAAATCTCAGGGAGTACACCCTATCAGGAAAACAGACCATATAACATAGAACTTGGGGACCAGATTCCTTCCTGATATTGTAGGGCTCCAACTTCCGTTCATCAGGGTTGTTGGCAGTGCTGAGAGATACTTCTGCTCCAATTGCTATCAGCCTCAGTCCTCCTACCTAATGGGAGTTATGAGAGTTGGGCTAGAAGTTCCTAACTCCAGCTATAATAAGTGCATCTGGAAATGCTCAGTAGAGTTGGGATGGGCATCAATGTGTAATTGTTCTAGAATCTAGATTATATTAATCTAGTCTGGAAAAATACCCATTCACATTCTTGTTACATGTTTTTCACCTTTAATTATGTTGTTGTCCTTGAGATGGGGAACTATTGACGACTATTGGCTCTTGATACATGCACACAAGTACTGATGGCTGGTGGCTCCCATGTTAGTGTATGGTTAGTCAAATTAGGCCTCATCATGGGGGCTATTTTTCCCATCATATGCTGCTTGCTCTCCTCTTTTGCCAGAGAGCCCATTTATAACGAAGTTAAAGGCTGTCTGGGCAGGGTGGACAAACAATCAATCCCACTGCTGCCCCTCAAGGCAAGGGAGAATAAAATATTATAAATGATCGAATGTCCTTGGTAGTATTAGCCGCCACCACCTCAGAAATTATTGGCCTGAGGAACCAAAGGTGTGAATGTGTTATAGGTAAGGTGTGTTTGAGCTCCTAATTCTTCTATCGTTTCTTCACTGTATGACTGGACTTTAAAATGGGTTGACAGAGTGAGTTCTGAGGAAATGGATAGATTGAGGCATACACCAGTTAAAAGTTAACTAGAAAGAGTTTATTGAACTTGGAACAAATATCACCTCATAGCATGAGGGGTACAGAAGCGTAATTCAGTGGTAGAGACTTAGTTACTTAAACAAGTAGTTTCACAGACAGTAAAGCTTTAATCAACTGTGAGATTCCTTCAACACACTGCCCTATCTTTAGACACACTATCACTTGAGAGCAGATCCCTGTCTGTCTCTCCTACAAGGCAAATAAGCACTCTTATACTTTTCCTCAGTATAAACAGACAAGTCTCTCTGTTACTGATCCTACTAATACAGTAACCCTAGCCCTTGTCTGTCTGCTTATTCCCTATTCTAAAGACTCACTTAAAACTGTCTTTCCCTGTCAGGTCCCTACTGTAACTTCCTATCTTAAAATCACAACCTTCCTTGTCTGATGTCAAGACACTTCTCCCTCTGTCAAGAGCTGACAGCTTATTTCCCTCTCTCTACCGACTCCTCCCCCAATTGCTATACCCAATCAGGAGTCGGCTCGACTCCTCCTCCTGTCTCTGCCTGCCTTCCAAGATGACAGCTACTGTCATGCAGGCTTCGGCCTTGTCGTCTTAAAGGTAGATTTCATCACACCATCACACAACATACATCTACTTTTGGTGGGGCTCCATGGCAAAAAGGGAGAGTAAGCAGTATATGCTACTGCTGCAGAAACTCAAGAGGTCTCCCGTGTTGCCTTTGCAACAATGGGGGGAAGCCGGGTGGCAGACACTATCCCCCATGAGATGGGGCCAGTGGTAAGTTGAGCAATCCGGGGCATGGTCCTTTGCCTGAACTTTAGAAAGCTATCCAAATTGTTGGTGCTGTTTGGTTCATAGGGCTCAGCATCTTGGTTAGTATCTTAAAATTAAGACTAAAGCATGAATTTACCACTCTACTGGTAAGGAAATCACCAGGTGCAAGACAGGTTTCTCAAGGTAAGAAAACAAAGAAAAACCCAAAGCACACACATATGAAAACTAAAATATGATCATGGTAAAATTTTGTTGCCTCCAAGGAAGAATTCTTTGATAGTAGCTAGATAAATCAAACCCTGGCTTCAGAAATTATTCAAGAACCTTCAAGGAGCTAATAAGGGATTGAAACAAATCAATGAGACACGTGAAATCAGTGATCGTATATCATCCTATCTTGGAGGAAAGAGGCTTGTGTTTCAAAACTCCAGAACTGCAAGAAATCAGATGTCTTCCAGAAGTTGTGAAAGGAAAATGACAGGGGGCACAAGGTCTTTTTTAACAAGCTGAAATTAAGTCGAATGATCATTTTAATGACATAGAGACCTGGTATTTTTGTATGTAAGAAACACTTGCCTTTTGCTTCTATATGATCTATCTATCTGTCTATCTATCATCTATCTATCTATTGCAATAGAAAAGATACTATTCAGGTGCTGCTTAATTGGCAGGAGCTATAGTAACAATGAATTATTTGTGGCATAGCCAGGGGCCAAACAGCAACAAATATCTGTAGCTAGTTGGTCTGGATGGCTATAAATATTTGGGTCAGAAAGTAGAATTGGGCTTCAAAATTTGTATTCCAGCCATCTGTCTTTTTAATGTTTTAGGCAGGTGCTTCTTTGTCACTAATGAATTCTAGGGTAAGATAAAGAGGTTTTATATTCTTCCTCTGCACTTCAAGTTTTGCCTTGACTTTTGGATACGATCCTCTCTGTAGGGTTGGCTACCATGGTTTTGAGCAAACATTTCCACTGATTAAAACCTCCCTGTAAAACACTATGTCTCTATAGCTCCAATTTATCAACACTAAGAGGTTATGAACTTCTTTTCATTAGTGCTGCATTAATAGCACAGGGCTGCTTCCTAAAGATTTGCTATAAGTGGTTGACTTCCATAGCAACATGCCATCATCAGGAAACTTCTGGGAGAGGAAAAAAAAGCCCATTGATGTGGATTCAAAAACTGTTTCTGTCAGGGAAGAGTATGAGACCTCCTGATCACAGGGAAGGTTGAAAATTATCAGATTTAGTATGATATAATTCTCTCTTTCTGTTTTAATACTTTGGGATCCGGGTTTTAAAGGCAGAATGGCTAGTCTGGTAAATTCTGCAAGAATGCACAAAATGTGCAGAATAATTGTGATATTTTTTAAATGACTTAAAAAGTAAGGAGGGAGAAAATAGAGCTTTGTACATAGATCTGCTCAGAACTATGCATGATAATAGGAGCTGTGAATTGAGAACCCTGACTCTGGAGTCATGATAGCCATTCCTATTAGATGGCACCTTCTTGGCAGTTGTTGTTTCCCCTGGACCAGAATGTTTAGCCTTAAAAACAAAAACAAATGGTTGTTGTAATGGCAGTATTGGTATTTCTTGTATAATAATCCCATAAATGTGCAGGGAATAAAAGAAATTGTATGATATTTAGATAGTGCCCAAAAACCAACAGGAAGCATTTTGCATGTAAGAAATACTATGCAAACAGAATACAAAATACGATGAGCTGTGGCCACCACTTCTTCAAAAGTTGAGAGGCAAAGACATTCCACAGTCAAGAGACAGTGGGATTGCTTAGACCAATCCAGCTGTAAAGATTAACAGCCTCATCAGGGAAGATATGACTGAAGCGAAAATACAAGGAGGAATGCGAGTACATCTACATTGTAGAAATAATGTAGCTTGACACCATTTTAATTGATGTGGTTCAATGCTGTGGAATCATAGGGATTTTAGTTTGGTGAGGCACCAGCACTCTTTGGCAGTGAAGGCTAAAGACCTTGGAAAGTTGCAACTCCCATGATTCATTTGCATTGAGTGGTGCAAAACTGCATTAATTCTTCAGAGTAGGTTGGTAAGGTAAAGGTTTCCCCTGACATTAAGTCCAGTCGTGTCCGACTTTGGGGTGTGGTGCTCATCTCCATTTCTAAGCCAAAGAGCCAGTGTTGTCTGTAGACACCCCCAAGGTCATGTGGCTGGCATGACTGCATGGAGCACCGTTACCTTCCCACCAGAGCGGTACCTATTGATCTAATCACATTTGCATGTTTTTAAACTGCTAGGTTGACAGAAGCTGGGGCTGAAAGCGGGAGCTCATGCCACTCCCCGGATCCAAACCTGTGACCTTTTGGTCAACAAGTTCAGCAGCTCAGTGGTTTAACCTTTTGTGTCACCAGGGGCTCCCAGTGCTTATTGTGTGCTTTTTAATTCATGCAAAAATAAAATATTCACTCGATGCAATGGGCAGTTGCCTTTGTTCATTTTGCTATACTCAGAACTAGCAAGTTTAGAGCAGGTTGGACAGGAGAGTAACAGAATGAGCTTCAAGGCTAAAAGAAATGTAATTTATGCTCCCATAAATCTTCAGTATATAATAGATTAATCCTAGGTCTGTTTGGAAACACTTACGTTAGAGAGTTAAAATCTCTAGAACCCACCAGGTTAAGCATAGGATTTAGGAATAGGAATCAATCTTAGCATGGGACAATGTTTTCTGGGCAATGGCAAAGATTCCAGGATTCTCCATCTTAACTACAAGAGATTCTGTCGCATACTTATTTTGACTATGACCATAAATCAGAAGAGAGAGGTGAGAATCATTGCAATGTGGGGACTTCATAAGTGCTGACTATGAACAGTGTGATTCACTGCTAGTTCCTATATAGTTTAGAAGCCTTTCACACTGCACACGTTTATTGCTATGATTTGACTTGTAAGGGTCACGGTTCCATCCTAGGAATCTTTGGTCTGGCTGTTGAGAGAAGGGCATTTAGCATTCTCAGCTTCAGAAGTGTCCTCTGACCAAACTGCAAATCCCAAGATTCCATGGGATACAGCCAGAGCAGTGAAAATGGTATAGCACTATCACTGTGTAGTGTGGATGGGCTCCTAGTTTTGGTGGGCTCTACACTACATGGTGACACCCTTGACAACCTCACAACCTCTGAGGATGCTTGCCATAGATGCAGGTGAAATGTCAGGAGAGATACTTTTAGAACATGGCCATACAGCCTGAAAAACCTACAACAACCCAGATACCCTTGACACTTTCTACAACATCATAGAACCACCACAGTTGATGAGCATTTTCAGCACTAGGTGTGTGGCCCCTGAAAGACTGAGATACATGTAGCTTCTTTAGATACCATGAAGTTGCACTAAATTTTTCTTGGTTTGCTCCCACTGTTTGGTTCAAGGCAGATAAGTCCTAGGGAGAGGGATTCTTGGCTGTGATACCCTGTTTGTAATATCATCTCCCCAAGGAGTTTTACCTTATTACCTCCTTCCCACAATCCAGATATCTTTTCTGTGGCAAAAGCTATATAAAACAATTGTCTCAAGCTTTTGAAACTATTTTTATTTGTGATGCTGATTTTGATAGCTGTTAAATGATTGCAATTCATATTTTGATTCTACTATTTATTGTTGTTATTTGTGGTGGTCACAGGGGTGAGGCTTATAGTCGTGGCATTATCTCGTTGGACATACATGTCCATGATCAAGATTAATTTGTAATATTTTGTACAGCCACTACAGTTTAAAAAGGATATTGACAAGTTGCAGAGTGTCCAAACAAGCGTGACCAAAATGATCAAAGATCTGGAAACCAAGCCTTAAGAGAAATGACTTGGGGAGATGGGCATGTTTATCTTGGAGAAGACTGAAAGGTGACATAATAGTCATCTTTAAATATATGATGGGATGTCATGTAGAAGATGAAGCGATCTTATTTTCTGTATCTACAGAGAATAAAACACAAACCAATGCATCCAAACAGGAAAAGAGATGCTACCTAAACATTTGCAAGAACTTTTTTCTTACTGTAAAAGCTGTCTAACAGTGGAACACATTTTCTTGGAAGGTGTGGACTCTTCTTCTTTAAGGCTTTCAGTCTTTAAGTAGAGAGTGAACGCGGGTCCACCATCCAGGAATGCAGCCAGTTCTGCATTTCTGCATGGCAGGGGCATTAACTAGATGGCTCTTGTAGTCTCTTCTAAGATTTAATTATCTATGACCTAGAAACAGATGATGGGAAAGTCTTCCGCCTGAGACCCTCAAAAACTTCTGCTGTACAGAGCAGACAATATTGAGCTGAAATGACTAATAGTCTGGCTTTCTGTAAGGCATCTGCCGTTCTGCCTATGGTTATTTCCATCAAGGCATTCTGAATATCTTTTTATCAGTCCCTTGAACAATTACCTAGCAGTGGTGTAGTGGCCTAGGACTTTGGGGAAGTCATGCCGTCTCTGAACCTATCACAGAAACAACTGTGATAGGTTCAGATAGGATGGGAAATGATTTGAAGGCACATAGCAACAACAGCAGCAGTCCTACTGAATGTATTACTACCTACCTCATTGTCCCATGCTGTGAGAAGGTATTTATGGAAATGCCTGCCCTACTAGAAACAAGCTACTTGTCTATTTCTAAAGTCCAAAACTCCAGAAGACCCATAGCACACAAAATGATTGTTTAATGTACCCTTTAGGGCAGGAATAGCAACTTCGACAGGTCCAGGCACATAGGCTTCCAAAGAATGTAAAATAAATGCAGTGGGTTAAACCGCTGAGCTGCTGAACTTGCTGACTGAAAGGTTGGCCGTTTGAATCCAGGGAGCGGAGTGAGCGCCTGTGGTTAGCCCCAGCTTCTGCCAACATAGCTGTTCGAAAACATGCAAATGTGAATAAATCAGTAGGTACCGCTTATGCAGGAAGGTAACAATGCTCCATGTAGTCATTTTGGCCACATGACCTTGGAGGTGTCTACGGTTAATGCTGGCTGTTCAGCTTAGAAATGGAGAGGAATAAGAAATAAAGTGAAGTGAAGTGAAGTGAAGTGAAGGAGCACCACCACCCAGAATTGGACACAACTAGACTTAATGTCATGGGAAACATTTATCTTTACCTTAAAAAATCTTTTTAAATTTACTATGCAGATGGGCCTATGCCCCTTTCAAAAATTGAATCACCACTTTTGGGGTATTTTTATATTTTAAATTGCATTTTCATACTATACATTTTTCATATTATCATTGTGCAGTATGAAAGGGCCCCAAAGATGACAGGAGGCAATTCACTATTTCAAAGGAAAAGCAGTCTGGAGCTGCAAAGGTAGGCTTGGGGGGTCACATATGGGACAGCCTTGTAAAGTTGAGGCATTGCTAGGTCTTTCTATCAGTTTCTATTTAAGCATATGCTGCACTGTGTGTCTACAGGAACCTGCTAGGACGCCTCTACCTGAGCAACCAAATAGTTTGCACCCTTTAGGAAGCCTCGCTGTATATCCTGTAAAAAGATAGATGTCTTAAAATCTCTCTATATGTTCAAGGGGAAGATAATCCTGGCAGGGGTCAAAATCCAGATGTTTGAGTATGTGTGGAGTGGAAAGGCTGCTGTGTGCACCTGTCCTAATTAATTAATCCTGTAATGTGGTTTTGTTTGCGTTGCAGTTAATAGCGATATGGCAGATGCCAGACACTGAAGTGTCCATTTTACTGTAGTACTTTATAGCATATTCCCCTCTTGGAAGCTGTTGAAGCAAAGGGGTTCAACAACTGTTGGCAGATGTGCAAATTAGGATCACAGAAACACATTTAAAGGAGCATTGCCTCATAGAGGTAAGACAAATATAACTCAAAAGCATACTTGTTCTCCCTCAGTTACTCTCTAAAAGTGTTGAAAAAATGCCAGGGATAATAAAGGGCATGAAGCAAAACAGAATGGTGACAAATTGTATATAGTTCTCGCCGTCTTGTCAATCTCTGAGTTTGATTAAATCAGATTTGTTTACCTTTAGTTCTAAGGTTAGAAATGCTTGTGTAGTTTACTTGTTGTTATGTGCCTTCAAGTTGGTTCTGATTTACGGCAACCCTATCATAGGCATTTCTTGGTCAAATTTATTCAGAGTAACTTTGCCATTGCCTTTCTCAAAGTTGGTGTGACTTGCCCAATGACACTTTTAGCACCATTAAGTTTGCTTCAATTTGATATCCATTTATTATATATACAAACTTTGAAACCCGGGAGAACATCTGGACACCAACTCCAGAAAGCATGTGAACAGTCCCCCAGGAAAGTCCACATTATTTAAACGTGGATTCTCCTGGGGTAATGATCCGCCCTCAGATAACCCAGTTCAAAACAGATATTGTGGGGGTTTCTGCCTTGATATTCTGGGATATAGGGCTGTGTGGAAGGGCCCTCAGAGAGGTCATTCATTCCTTAGCTCAATAAAAGAAGTAAGGCTGATCCATTTGTAAGGATTAATTGTCCTGTCAAGGAAGGTATGACAGTAAAAGGAGGAACTACAAAAGGAAGAATCTGAAGAAAGGTGGGCCAAGGAAAAATAATTTCATACAGGGTACTGAGAGATGAGCATTGCTGGCCCAGAGGAAGAAAACATGGAAAGGTGATAGTATCTTGACAGATTGGGAGAGAAGAGAAGGCAAGGGAAACACTGGGCAGCTGGTGAAATTTCATATTGATTTTGGTTTTGTAGGTAAAGTTTTGCTTGCAGATTATCACGTGTGGATTTCTGTGTCAAGTTTCTTTTGTAACATACTGTACATGAAGAATGAAAGAGACATTGTGATTCAGTAAGAAGCATAAAAGCAATCATTTTACTGGTGGTTGGTATCCCCAAAAGCTAATGTTAGCAAATAATAATAATAACAATAACAACAACAATAATATATTTACAAAATTTATTTATTTACGACATTTATAGCCCACCTTTCTCAACCATATGGCGACTCAAGGCAGGTTACAGATTGGCATGATTCGATGTCATGCGTTCATAAAAGTGTGATTAAAAACAGTCAGCATAACAGTGTAAAAACATATATAAAAATCATTAAAACATGTAGTCACCGATGTAATCTTGTTAAAATCATTTTCCAGTAACATCGTCTGGCCACTCCATGTTCATCATTCATAGTTTCATATTATCTATTCCGCTGCATCCTCAAAAGCTTGCTCAAAGAGCCAAGATTTTACCTTTTATTGGAAAGTCAGGCAGGAGGGGACGATCTAATATCCTTGGGAAGGGAGTTCCATAGCCATCACTGAGAAGGCCCTGTCTTTCATCCCTGCCAATCGAGTTTGCAATTCAGGCGGGATTGAGAGCAGGGTCTCCCCAGACGATCTTAAGTTCCTAGATGGTTCATAAGGAGAGATACGTTCATTTATTTATATTCTACCATATCTCCCTCAGGGTGCATTACAGTACACATATACGGCAAACATTCAATGCTTTTATACAATTAACAAAGACAGACGGTACATAAACAGAGGTAATATACAGTTTGAACTATCGTGTTTTTTTAAAACCTTTTCCAAATCACAAAATGGACAAGCACAACCAACCAATACAACTAATCCTATATTCTAATTTTTTCACCAGAGGTCACCTATAATGTTACGTTTGGAAGGAAACCATTCACTCATTTGTACACCGATTCGTTAGACAGTGTGAAAATAGGCAGGCTTGTGCCCTCTAGATGTTTTGGGTTGGATTCCCATAATCCCTGACTATTGGGGTTTCTTTTATGGCAATTCTGGTCCAAAACTCATAGCAGACACGATACCGCCTGATTCTAGAATAATGGCTGCTGACAGCAGAAAATCCCCCTGAGTTGCTACTATGCCCATATCAACTGAGGCATATGCTCCTTCCTTGGCATACAAAGAAATTGGATTACATGGTCCAGCTTTGCTAAAGGGAATGTCCTGAAAACAGTGGCAAAATTAGTAGCAGCTGCCACATACTGAACAAAAGAGCATTGGGAATCAAGTATATTGAGGAGGAAAGAACTCATTCCTTTGCTCCATTATGGGTGAGGGGATTCCAGCTTTCACCCAACCAACTCTTCTAGAGAAGCTTTAGTCTCCTCCAATCACTTGACAAAAGGGACGGAGACAAAATGTGAGGCAAATGTACCAGGTGACTAGTTGGTGGAGAGGAGATGTTATCAGAGCTTGATCAGGATCCCTATCTAATACTACTGAGATCTCTCAACCTTTCAGAGGAATGGACTCATCCTCCAAGCTATCTTCTTTTGATGGCAACTATATAATTCAGATATGTTTCCCTTGGAATAGAGTTGGGGAAAATGTGCCTCTCCAGATGTTTTTGGACTATAGCTCCCATTATCCATCACCATTGCCTATGCTGGCTTTGTGTTGATAGATGATGCAGTCCAAGATGCTTTTCATGCCTGTCAGAACATATACATATTACTTTTATAGTAGGAAAAAAACCCTCTACAGATTAAAGTTGGGAAGATAAAGCATTCCCCATCTGTCATTCAGTGGCCAGAATGACTTGATTTAGCTGATATACATGTAAGCTTTCAGAAAATATATCCCTGAAAATATATCCGCTTATATTAATATTTATACCAAGCACATATTCATATTCACATTCTACATAATATTTTCTTATTTTTTTCTTCCTTTCTAGAAGTTTTCCTTGTAATCATACTTTTAAAATTCAATTAATTTTTTCAGAAAGAAAATGAAATAATGCATCTTTCAGTGTTGCTTTTAACAGCTGCACTTTCCTGACATTCTGGAGCAGAACGAACATGGAAGACCCTTAATGCAATTTTTTTTCTTTTTGCTAATTAAATTGTTTTATATGTGTGCATATAGATATATATATATTCAGTAAAAATAAACAGTGCCATCTGCTGCTGACATGTCAGATACACACAGCCACACACAATGTATGTGTTTCTGCACATACACACACACATACACATATACAACTTCAGATATTTTAAAAATCTAAGCAGTCCCCCCTTTGGATCAGTCTTGCTCTTCTCCAGTTACCTGCATTGACTGTTTGACTTGAACTGCAACAAAGATATGTAAAGAAAAGGGTGTCTGAGTTAGATTTGATGTAACTCCTCACAGTCCATGTCGAGACAGAAGATATAAGAGAGGTTGACATCTGTAGTTTTCTGTAGTTTTGCACAGCTAAATATATTTGACTTCTCTGGTCAAAAATCCTGATGAAGTGCCAGTAATCATTCTCCCCTACATTGTAAACGTAGGATTACATTGGCAGACTTTAAAACCTTGTTGGCTTTTGGTCCCTGGAAATTTCCCTTTACATAACTGTATTGTGGAACTTCTCCGGTGCTTCGGAGTATCTTTGAGAAGAACAGGAGTCACTCAGGTTCCTAAAATAAATATTGGTATGCACTTCAGCTGGAATATGGGGAATGGTTAGATTGATATTGGAATGGCATTAATGTTTTTTTCCTTCAAGCAGCTCCAAATTTTTGCTTCAGTCACTCTGTCCTACTCTATTATAGATTTTGCTTATGCAGAGATTGAGGGCGCTTCCACACAACCATTTATCCCAGGAGCATCCGTGTTTAAAAAATGTAGATGTTCCTGGGAGTCTGCCTACACCCAACCCAGAGTGTGTGCGCTTTCTGGGGTGAGTGTCCTGGGATAAAGGGCTGTCTGGAACCACCCTCAGTTAAAGAGCACTACATATACGCTGTATACAAATGAAGGTATTCCAAAATTTAAAAAAAAATCCAAAATGCTTCTATCCTCAAGCATTTTGGATAAGGGATACTCAACCTGAACATGTTGCATTTTTCTTCCCCCAAAAGAGGAGTCAGTGTTTCCAGAAGAAACCATGAGAAGAAATTTGGGTTGCAAATCAAGACTGATGAGGAGTTTGTTAGGAATCATCCAGTTGACCTAAATGAGTTCAAATCAGCACGACGAGATGATCTGCATCCCAGAGTAGTAAAGGAACTAAACATAAATGTTTCCCCTGACATTAAGTCTAGTCATGTCCAACTCTGGGGGGTGATGCTCATCTCCATTTCTAAGCTGAAGAGCCAGCGTTGTCTGTAGAAACCTCCAAGGTCATGTGGCGGGCATGATTGGATGAAGCACCGTTACCTTGCCGCAGAAGCGGTACCTATTGATCTACTCACATTTGCATGTTTTTGAATGGCTAGTTTGGCAGAAGCTAGGCCTAATGGCGGGAGCTCACCTTGCTCCCCGGATTCGAACCGCCAACCTTCTGGTCAGCAAGTTCAGCAGCTCAGTGGTTTAACCCGCTACTTACAGAACTACTTGCCATCAATTTTCAGAAATCTTGGAAAATGAGTGAGGTGCCAGAGTAAAGGAGATGAATAAACATTCTCTCTTTAAAAAAAGGCAAAAAAGAAAATCTAGGAAATTGCAGCCTGAGCTCAGGACTCAGAATTTTTTTATAACAGATTATGCATTAGTCCATTTTCAAGTATATTTAAGACAATGAAGTGAGTAGCATGAATCATCATGGGTTTGTCAAGAGCAAATCCTGCTGAACTAATCTTACTTTATAGCTTATTGTCAATCGAGTCACTGGTTTAATAGATGGTGGGAATGCTGTGGTTGTCATTTATTTGGGGGCCTTTCTACACAGCCCTATATCCCAGAATATCAAGGCAGAAAATCCCACAGTACGTGCTTTGAAATGGATTATTTGAGTCCAGACTCAGATATTGTGGGATTTTCTGCCTTGATATTCTGGGATATAGGGCTGTGTGGAAGGGCCCTGGAAGTTGTAGGCCAAAACAGCTGGGGACCCACAGGTTGAGAACAGCTGATCTATGGGATACTTGGCTCAGTGGTACTATATATAAAGGACCTTGGGATTATATTTGCTCGTAAGTCGAACATGAGTTCAGTGTTAAGAAGCCAAATGCTATTATAGGGCCCTTTCACACAGCCATATAACCCAGAATATCAAGGCAGAAAATCCCCAATATCTTCTTCTAGCTGGGTTATTTGAATCCTTACTGCCATATAATCCAGTTCAATGTGGATTTTATACAGGTGTGTGGAAGGGGCATTGGTAACCTTGTTCGTTGTGAATTATTGAAGTTACAGTGCAGTTTACTTTTAAGTCTGAGGTGCATTTTTTTTACCAAAAGTGTTATAAGAATGTCTCCCTCTTCTGCTCTGCTTAGGTAATTGGTTCCTTTCTCTTCCAGTTCTCTTTCTCCTTCAGTCCCCACTTGTCACAACTCCTGCCAAAACCTCTTCCCTTCTCTCTCTTTTGTCCTCTTTCTCCTTGCCCAGCAGCTCTTGCCAACACTGATATTCTCTTTTATTCTTTCGTGTTTATTTGTAGTTGATGCTGAATATATAATGTTTAAGGACAACACCAGGGTCAGTCCCAAAATTCTGGCCCAGGCTACACTATTTACTACTTACCTACCCAGGCCTGTAGGCAAAGGGGGGAGAGGGTTAGGGGTTCAACCCCTTCCCCTGAAATGTTTCAGGTTTTAAGAAAACCTGGTTTACTCATCAATTTTAACTGGTTAACAAAACCCCCATGCTTTGTTATTGATTCTATCAGTCGCTTCCGACTCTTCGTGACCTCATGGACCAGCCCACGCAAAGCTCCCTGTCAGCTGTCACCACCCCCAGCTCCTTCAGGGTCAAGTCAGTCACTTCAAGGATACCATCCATCCATCTCGCCCTTGGTCAGCCCCTCTTCCTTTTTCCATCCATTTTCTCCAGCATCATTGTCTTCTCTAAGCTTTCCTGTCTTCTCATGATGTGGCCAAAGTACTTCATCTTTGCCTCTAATATCTTTCCCTCCAATAAGCAGTCAGGCTTTATTTCTGAAGTATGGACTGGTTGGATCTTCTCGCGATCCAAGGCACCCTCAGAACTTTCCTCCAACACCACAGTTCAAAAGCATCTATCTTCCTTGGCTCACATGCTAAGAAGCAAAAATTAAATGAGTCCCCCTAGAACTGCAAGCACTCTCTCAACCAAATTTTGACAATTTATTTACTCTTCATGATTCGCTAATAAAAGTTTCAAACCCACCCTTCCACCACTGGCTATGGCTCTGTACCTACCTACCTATACATACTATCTCACATACACACATTCCTTTTGTTGTTGTTGACTGGATGGCATGAGATCAAGGGAATCTCCTGGCTTTTCAGGGCCCTTCCACATAGTCCTATATCCCAGAATTTCAAGGCAGGAAATCTCACATTATTTGAATGTGGACTCAGATAACCTAGTTTAAGCAGATATTGTGGGATTATCTGCCTTGATATTCTGGGATATAGGACTGTGTGGAAGGGCCCTCAGAAAACAATGAGTTGTCTGGGATTGTTGCTTTCCAACCTGAACTTATCTGAGGCACCCAGGCCTGACAAACATATGGGTTGCTCATTCTTTCGAGTTATAAACACTATCGACTTCAATTTACAGCAGCCAGGTTTAATGCAGAGCTTACCAATAATTTATTGTGATCACTGGATCAATCAAGATTTAGTGCCTGCTGTCTGAATGGGAGCAACGAAAGGGCCATCTGGCCTTGAGGAAAGGGTTATCCTGTCTATGCCTCAGTGAAAGAAGCCTTTCCAATTTAACTTGAACTCTGTATGAGTGCTTCAAAAATGAAAAGAAACATTAAAAATAAAAATAAATATTCCCTAATTTTGAACTGGACAATGGCTAATGGCAACAGGAGTGAATAGCAGCGCTCTGGGCATTCTTGAAGGAATTTTTTTTCAGGTTTTTCTCTCCCCAACCATGAATTGAACTCTGTCGGGCACTCTGAAATAGATTTCTTCAGATTCTTGACCTGGTCAGATGGAGGTAGGAGATGAACTGCATATCCTGTGGCAGTAGACTTTACACACATGCTGTTTGGGTGGCACATGATTTGCCTTATTAATATTGCCCTGGTATTTACCTTCTAAAACAATTATTCACAGACTATCCAGTTTTGTAGGTGCATTAACACATGACAAAGGAACAACTACAAATAGCTCTAAGAACTTCATTCTCTCTCTTTGTGCATTACAGACAGAGAAAAGCACAAAGACATATTATTAAAGGTTAGTACTAAAATCTCATGACTGGAACCTGGACTGTTTCTCCCAGAAATGTTCAACCAATGTGGTCAGAGGCTATTATAACTGAGAGAGGGTCCTTCCATACAGCCCTATATCCCAGAATATCAAGGCAGGAAATCCCACATTATTTGAGTGTGGACTCAGGCCACATCCAGACAAACCTTTAAAAAATGCAGATTTTCCTGGGGACCTATTCACATCCACCCCAGAAAGCGTGCACTTTCTGGGATGGGTGTCCAGACATTCTCTTGGGACTAGCCCAAGAGAACATCTGAAGGTCTCCCTCCCTCCCCCAAAGTCCTTGGCTGGCTCTCCTGGCACATAGAAATGATGTGCCAGGAGAATGGGGGGGGGGGGGTGATTTTCCTCTCTCTCCCCCCGTTGCCTTCCTGGCGTGTCATTTCTATGGGCCAGGGGAGCCGGCCGAGGCTTGTAATGGAGGCCGGGTAAGTTTTTATTACTTTTCTAAGGGGTCCGGGGACTGAGGGTGGGTATTCCCACAGTTTACCAGGATTGTTTAGCCTGGTAAACTGCGGGAATACTGTCTGGACTGCAGTATTCTGCAGTCCAGAACTGAAAATAGTGTGTTTGTCCCACGCCTTCTTGGAATAAACCCACTATCTAATTAATTTGCTACAAACCAGGGTTTTCTTGGTTTGTAGTGAATTAACTTGGGACTGTCCAGAACGTAATCTGGACAGCCCCTCCTTTATTGCAGTAGATACCACAATAAGGGTCCTGTCTCGACAGGCCCTCAGATAACCCAGTTCAATGCAGATATTGTGGGATATTCTGCCTTGATATTCTGGGATATCAGGTTGTGTGGAAGGGCCAAGAGTCTGTAGTTGTTGATGAGTGCCTTCAAGTCATTTCTGATTTATGGCAACCCTAAGGCAGACCTACCATGGGTTTTTTTTTGGCAATATTTTTTCAGAATAGGGTTGCCTTTGACTTCATCTGAGGCTGAAAGAATGCGACTTCCCAAAGGACACTTTCCATTGGCTTTCCATGGCTGAGCAGGAATTCAAACTTTGCTCTCTAAAGACCATCACATCCTGCTGGTTTTCCAGGTACTGTAGTCCAAAAAAAGTAATTTTTCTAAGCTCTGACCCTGTGACAGGCCAGGGCTCAGAACAAACCAATCACTTTGAACTAGAGGATAAAGTCAACCTTTTTTTCTCAGAAAGTAAATCTTACAGTGTCTCTGGCCAATAATATATTGTTGCCAGAAGTATAGAATAATAGGTTGCCTGCTTCCGCTTAATGTGAAGCAGCTGCTGAACTGACACTTCAACAGTGACCATGAAAAAGGTCTTCCAAAGCACCTGACAGCTAAAGATAGTCTCTGGAGGATAGGGCACATTGTGGGGCTTAGGAGTTGCACAGTTGAGGAGAAGCAACCTAGAAGCTCATGCTGTGAATTTCTCCCTCTGTCCGTTCCTTGCAGGTTTGATTTTTGTGGCTTTGATTATTCATGGATTTGATTAATCTCACAAGGAATCTCAAGTTCCTTCAAGGTGGCTCTATGGTCAACTTTTACCAGAACACTTTTCTGTGAATTTCTAGGTCCTCCAGGATAATTCTTTGGTCAGAGCTGATCTTTCAGGTAAAAAATGTTTTAAAAACTTTTTCATTTTCATTTGGATCCTGTGCTCCTATCTCCAATGAAAATAGAGGGCCTCCTGTATGCTTAAATAAATATAAAATATATTATCAATTGATTATATTATAAATTATTATATTGTAATGATTATATAAGATGGTTATTTACTTACATCTCACTTTGCTTTTGTTTATATTTAGACTGGATCCATGTCCTTATGCATCTATTTTAATAATGGGCCAGCGTGCAATAAATCTCTATAGCTTCAGAACCTTAAATGAGACAAACAGAAATCTAAAACACAGACTAGAGTATTGCATCATATAATCCCTCTTATTCATAGTTAGTGGGCAGCAGCTGCTGCCATCACTAGGAGTCTGCTACCTGTCAATAAGTAGCCTGATATTTCTCCAGCCCTTCTATGATTGATGCATGGTCCAACAAGCAGAAGCAGGGCCCTGACACAATTTCCCTTTGTGTCAGAGATCACTCATGCAATGGGGCTGGGGGGCCATCAGTCAGTTGCTTCCTGAATGGAAGGGGAATGGACTCTTATTGATTTCAGTTGCTGCTGTGTTGTAAATGAGAATTGTGGAGTGTTTGCAGTCCCTTAAACTGCAGAATATGAAACTATCATAAGTGTGTAACACAAGATTACATACGGTAGAGTCTCACTTTTCCAACATAAATGGGCAGGCAGAACATTGGATGAGTGAAAATGTTGGATAATAAGGAGGGATTAAGGGAAAGCCCATTAAACGTCAAATTACGTTATGATTTTACAAATTAAGCACCAAAACATCATGTTTTATAAAAAAAAGTCAGAAAAGGCAGTTCAATACATGGTAATGATATATAGTAATTACTGTATTTACAAATTTAGCTCCAAAACATCGCAATGTATTGAAACAGCTGTGGATCTGGGCAGGAGGCAGATTGCATTGGATAATACAGAACATTGGATGAGCGAAGGTTGGATAAGTGAGACACTACTGTATTTGTAACCACTCGACAACATTCTGGTCATCATTCTTAAGTGGAGCTTTCCAAAGTTGGACAATAAATGGACAGGGACATGTTTATCTGCCAAGCGAAAGGGGAAAACCAGAACCCAATACCAGTTTTCAATGTGAAGTTGCAAATCATTTGTGAGGTTTAGGAAATCTCATAACAAATTTTCCATAAAGACAATAACAGGGCAGCCTTCCTCCACTTTTCCATAAGCTCATTCACATATTACGGCACTGGAACTGAACTTCCAAGGCATTTACTCTAGCCTACAGCTTCTCATATATTATTCACTTTGCAGAGATAATATATCAGTCTCACTACTTCCAGCACACATTCTCAGTACTGAAATTCTGCTTTCTTTGCTCTGGCTCAGATACAAATGTGTTCAATAGATATCTGGAGAGCCATGAGAGATATTCTGATATTGTATGAAGAAGCTGTAGAGATCATTTCCTTTCTAGTTCATGGTCTTCTACTTGTTCTTCAGTCTCATCAGGAAGGTGGAAGGTTTCCCAAATCTCCTTTTATTAGGGTCTTGTTTTGTCACCTATATGACTGGTAAGCAATGGTTGCCTTAGGGACCTTACACACAGACCTGTATCCCAGAATATCAAGGCAGGAAATCCCACAATATCTGCTTTGAACTGGCTTATGTTAGTCCACACTCAGATGATGTGGGATTTTTTGCCTTGATATTCTGGGATATAGGGCTGTGTGGAAGGGCCCTTAGTCACATCACTACAAAAACCAGAAAGTATTTGCCCGATACAGAAAGTAAAATGCAAAGATCAAAGTAATCAGAATTAAGTAAGTAAGTAAGAGGAAAGGGAATAGATAAAAAGTAAATCCAGTTAGAATGCTATCCTTGTTGAAAGCTATGTCCCAGAATTGGTTTGAAATGTTTTATTGCAAAAGGGTAGCTTTTTCTTGTAACCAAGAGGGGAAGGCAACTGGGAGTGTTTCCTGAGCCTGAGCAGTTATGAGCAGTGAAAGCAAAGGTGTATGGTGTGCAAGGACTGGGTGAAATTCACATACATTGAGCACAAGGCCTTAATCTTAAGACAAGATACGCATTTTTACAGCGTCAAGTTCTAAGAAAGACCACATGCTAATATCAACATTAACAGTAACACCACTATCACCAACAGTAGGTACCTCAGTGACTTGACTGCCTAAGTAATTAGTCTGAGTCTTATTGGATGGCTCCAATTAGAGCGGAACTCTTGAATCAGTTGTTGAGTGGTACGTTAACACATACTTCCAAGGGATTTACTCCTGAATCATCTATCAACCTCATCACTAAGGGCCCGACAGCTCCCATCAAATGACACCAGTGCCGCCGCCACCACAGCAAGACAGGAAGCTTCTCATGTTGCCATTAGAATCATTGGAGGGAAGCTGCACAGTCCATGCTCCCCCCCCCCCCACGATCACCCTCAACTAGAGTCGGGCGATGCAGGGCAGGGGGAACTGAGTTCCCCATGCCCCGCAACCAAGCACAACGTTCTTGGTGGCCATGTGACAAAGTCGTATGTTTTGATCACCAAGCTACTCCTCTTTCTGAATGTCTCTTGTAGTCTTCAGTAGTCTACTGCTTCATCCTTTAATGATCCCAGTTTCTCAGGTAGTCTTGCTGACTATTGCACAATACTGCACAAAACGTTGAAAATGTCTACGTAAGTGGAAAAATATGCTTAAAAATTCATATGAATGTTTTGGTGAAGGAATCTTGTGAATTGGTAAGGAAAAAGGGGATGGCCAGAAGATACAGGTGAGATTCAGAGAAGTATAGAACAATGAAGACTGAGGCCCCTTCTACATTTCCTTATATCCTAGGATCCTATATTATCTGCTTTAAACTGTATTATATGAGTTTCCATTGTCAGATGATCTGGGATATTGTAAACTGATGTGGATGGTTGATGTTCTTGTTTTAGGTTAGATATAATTTATCTGATATTTTATGTTTTATTTAACTTTAGGTGTCATGTTATAATGTGTTTTTATATGTTGGGTTATTTTGTGTTATTATGTTTGTATTTGTTGTTGTATTGAGGTATTGGATGTTTGCCTTTTTGTTTCATGGAATCTGCCCTGAGTCCCCTCTTCTTCTTCTTCTTCTTCTTCTTCTTCTTCCTCTTCCTCTTCCTCTTCCTCCTCTTCCTCCTCTTCCTCCTCTTCTTCTTCCTCCTCTTCCTCCTCCTCCTCCTCCTCCTCCTTTTTTTCTTCACAGATAATTTGTGATCCTTGGACATAGAGGCAGTGTGGATGGGGCCTGAGAAGTGCCACAATGCTAGTGAATGGACCTTCATGTACTTGTATTCTGTAGTGGCACATTACATGGATGGAGTATTAGGATTCTCCATAAATCGCATAATGTCAGTACCACTGCTTCCTAAAATGATGGTAGCTTGGCCAATCTTTTCCCACAGTTGAGATTTCTGTGCTTCCTTTTTCAGTTAATGAGATTATTATTTTGAGTGTTTTTATTCTTTGCACAGGCCTGACACAGATTTCCTTTTAAAATATTTCATTCCTTCCAGATGTAAAGGGCAAATACCACAAACATTTCCCCATTGTGCTAAAAAAGCAGCAGCATTTGTTAAGATGAGACACATAAACTGGTTTACCTTCAACATGGTTGAAACAAAACACATTGTTAGCCAGCTCAGGGCTCCCGGGTTTGCATTTGTCTTTTTCCTTTTTTTCTCCCCCACTTCACGGGAGCAAAACTACTCCCAAAAGCACCTAATTGCCAGGTCAGTGGAAGGTGAACATGTGCCCTGTTTACAGCCTGACATGAATAACCTGCTTTGGCCACATGGCTGCTCACTTGTCATTTTCTGGAATCCTTAGAATACCCTGCTTTATATATAATGAGTAGGGGCTTCAAAGCTCATCCTCTGCCCTTCTTGGGATATATGCAGCGTGGTATAATTGCTTGCAGGCACAGATCTTTTTCCCTCGGAGTTTGAGTTTGTGGCATCAGAAGGCAAGAGTGCGGCTCTCATGTTGATAGGGGTGTCAGATAGCTGACCCATCTTTAGCCATTTTGTATTTTTAGCCTCGATTACCGCAACCTTGGTTATCATAGAAAACTTCAGTTCATCTTTATTATGCAGGTTACCTTGTAGAGATAAATTGGTCTTTAGTTGGGGCTGTGAAGAAATTGGGGCTTGAAGAAATGTTATCCTTGCAGATTTGGTGCTGACACTTTTTGTGTGGGGTTAGCCAATACCCAGTGTGAATCTGGCTAGTGCAGGGGTCCTCAAACTAAGGCCCGGGGGCCGGATGCGGCCCCCCAAGGTCATTTACCCGGCCCTCGCTCAGAGTCACCCTAAGTCTGAAACTACTTAAAAGCACACAACAACAACAACAATCCTATTTCATCCGCCAAAAACAGGCCCACATTTCCCATTGAAATACTAATAAGTTTATATTTATTAACATTGTTCCTCCTTTTAATTATTATATTGTGTATAAGTGTTTTTTGCACTACAAATAAGATATGTGCAGCGTGCATAGGAATTCATTCATGTTTTTTTTTTTCAAATTATAATCCGGCCCTCCAACAGTTTGAGGGACTGTGACCTGGCCCTCTGTTTAAAAAGTTTGTGGACCCCTGGGCTAGTGGCTAATAGAAATTGACTAATTTTTTTCCATTTTGATTTCTCCCACATTTATGTTTTAATGACTTCCTGAGAAAATAAAGCCACAAACAAACTGAAATAAAATTCTCACCCATTCCTAACAGGACTGAGATATCTGTCAAATTTGATATCTATTGTATATTAATTTACAGATTTTGGAAATTCTAGTAAAAATCACTGAAACTAATTTTTGGCTATTTTGATGGGGATGCACTGATGTAGTTATTGGCTCAAGTGACATGGGATAGTGAGATTGTCCTGTGTTTCAGTCCACATTTTAAAGAAGTCTCCTAGGGATTGAACAATATCCCTCTATATAGAGCTCTTTTGAGCTTACACTACTATTGCTTTTTCTTGCATTTACATTTTGCAGTTTTTCATAATTCTATTTTTTTAAAGAAATAAAATGGTTACTCATCCCTAGTGATAGTTTTCACACATCCCTAGATGGAAGGCCAACTGGGAATGAGATTCTCACCCAACATCACATTTCTCATAAGTTGATTCTTTTCCTATCCACTTGTTTTACATTCTGGCTTTCACAACCTTACAGAGAAATAGGGAATACGACGGCATGGGCAATCTTAACTTTATTATTCAGTAATATGCCTTTACACATAAAAATCCCGTCTAATTCCTTAATAGTTAACCTTCCAAGTCCTAGTTTTGGAAGGGCAACTATGATTTCTTGACTGCAGTCTCCATTCTCATTAATGGGTGAGTCAAGATATAGAAAATCTTATTTGAATGTATTTGTTGCCAGCTTTAAAATTATGTAAATCAGCCATGGCCATTATTTTAGTTTTCTAAATGTTTAGATGTAATCCTATTTTTCATTTTTAACCATAATTATCACCAATAATCATTTCTACTCTTTGATTTTTTTTGCAAGTACTATGGCTTCATCTTCATTTCTAAAATTGTTGATACGTTCCTCTGTTTTCATGTTTGACTCCTTTGAGTTTAATTCTACTTTCTGTATAACATATTATGCAAATAAAGGCAACAGATGAAGCTTTGATCATCTTGTCAATGTAAAATTGCTTTCCCATATTTTGTTCTCATGGTGACTTCTTGTCCAGAGAATAGCTTATACACCAGGATAATAATATGTTATGGACACTCACATGTTTAGAGAGAGCCATACTTTTGTATGATCTACACAGTCAAAGATTCTGCTGTAATATTTTAAACATGGGGTGATTTTTTTCTGAAATTACGGTATCTGCTGCTTCCCATCATCTAGCATATGCTTGCAGTATTATCTCTAGTGACTCATCCTTCTCTAAACCCCATGAGAGGTTCAGTTAGTTAGCTCCTTCTCTAGACTCTTTCTCCCAATGTATCTTTTTATTTTGAATAGCTTTTTGCTTTTAATTCTTTGTGGCAGAAGGATCCTTTAATGGAGTTAGATGCCCATTTTATTTGACAGTGTGTTCAGTGTGTCTTAAATGTTTTGAAATTATTTTAATAAGCTTGCCATTAAACAACAGAACAGGTTATTTTACACTGGGAGAAAAACAGAATACAGATGAAATATTTTTTTTTTTTTGCTGGAATAGAATCCAGTATTTCCTAAACCCAGCCTTCCCAAATGTGTTGAACTACTGCCTCCATCATTCTCATTTATCATGCTGGGTGAGGGTACTAGCAGATGTAGTTGGGAACATGTGAAAGTCACTACATTTGTTAGATTGCAAACTTCCAGATGCTGAAACTCCCTACATTCTTCATCATTAGCTGGACTAGATTACTCTGATGGGACATGTAGTCCAATGACATCTGGAGAGTCACTGTTAGCCCATTTCCGAGACCCTGGGGTCCATGCAACCTTGCAGTTTGCTGGATTATTAATGTAAAGGAGCAATAAGGAGTAGGATGTCTAAAACTGCTTACAGTAAACAGAAGCAATTGTTTCATAAATATAATATTTTTTCATGTCAGGAGTGACTTGAGAAACTGCAAGTTGCTTCTGGTGTGAGAAAACTGGCTGTCTGCAAGGACGTTGCCCAGGGGACACCCATAAGTTTTGATGTTTTACCATCCTTGTGGGAGGCTGCTCTCATGTCCCTGCATGGGGAGCTGGAGCTATCAGAGGGAGTCATCTGTGCTCTCCCTGGAGTTGAACCTCCGACCTGTCAGTATTCAGTCCTGCTGGCACAAGGGTTTAACCCATTGCACCACCGGGGGCTCATAAATATAGTGCCAGTTGATGTATCATAGGCCACTGGCAATTAAATACTTGTATCACCTATAAGTCAAAGGAAATGGGGACAGAGATTTTTTAAAAATGTGCAGGTCAACTGTTTCGGTGGCTCCAGAGTATTGTGCATCGGTCAAAAGTTGGTTTGCACTCTCATGACTTGAGCATCTCTCCCTCTTCTCCTTTTCCTTCATTTCCATTCTGAGATGAGAGCTGGTTTTATTTTTATTTTTTTGTTTTTGACACTGTCTGAAAACGTGTGAGCTGGCGATGAAGACACACTTAGACAACAGCCTTGAGACTGGTGAGCTACTAAAATGTTCCTCTGTGAAAAAAAATTAAACAGAGGAGTGCACAATGCTAAATGAAACCAAAAATCACTTAGAATAGAAAGATGGGCCATTTACCTACTCTGTAAACCAGGGGTCCTCAAACGTTTTAAGTTGAGGGCCTATTCACGTTCCCCAGACTGTTGGGGGACGGGGGACGGGATGGGACAGGACTATAGTTGAGAAAAAAATGAACAATTTCCTATTCACAGTGAGCATATCTTATTTGTAGTGCTATATATATATATATATATATATATATATATATATAATTTAAAATGAAGAACAATTTTAATCAAAATAACACAGTATTTCACTGTGTGGGCCTGCTTCGGCTGATGAGATAGTCAAGTTAATTGCACTTGTTGTTGTTGTTGTTGTTGTTGTTGTTGTTGTTCTTGTTCTTGTTGTCGTTGTGTGCCTTCAAGTCATTTCAGCCTTAGAGGGACCCTAAATCTAAAGTTTAGGCTGGGGCTGGGTAAATACCTTGGAGGGGCCACATCCAGCCCGCAGGCCTTAGTTTGTGGACACCGGCTGTAAACAGACACTGACATTTAATGTTTTTCCTGTGCTGGGCATAATCCTGGCCAATTTGAGGGAAGACAAACTCTTTTTGGATATCCTCTGTTGGAGCAAAAGCAGAGCATGTTTTGGCATATATGCTTCCAAGAATCCCTTGGGCTCTGGAAGTTGTAGACCAAAGATGGAAAACTGCCAAGTTTTCTGCTGAAAACATGTTTGAAAACTAATAGCAAGAGAGAGGAGGGCTACTAGAAGCAGTCTTCTACTAAGCCTGATTATTTCCCCATGTAATTTATTCTGACCAGCAAATGATCTCAGATCTCGCTCCAGACAGCCAAGATTTGCCATCCTTTTATCTGGAGAAGCTAGCAGAACTGAGGAAACAATGTGCTAGAAGTCCAGTCATTAGATATAATAGAAACTAAACCATAAATCTACAATAAAGATAACCATGGTTAAATGAATACACTGGGCAGTAGGGCTGTGCAAAAAATCATTTGAACTCCTGAAGTTAGTTCCATTTTCAGCAGCAGCATTTTCATTTTCATAAGCAGCAAACTGTACCAGTGATGCGAAGCCAAAGAGGCCATTCTGCTTTAAATTAAGGAGAGCAAGGTTGCCTGTTGCCATTATAGAAGGGGAAACAAACTGGGAGGGAGACTGAGAATTCTGCAACATGTAGTTTGGGAAGGAGAACCCCTGAGGCAGAGAATTCAAAGGGCCCTGCCCAAAACTACATTTCCCAGAATTCTGCTCACATCAGAATGTTCCAATGAGGTTGGGGAGAGCTACTGTCTACCTCATTGGTAGACAATAGCAGCAGCTAGGCTGAGTTATAATAAATTATTGAATCTGCAAAGAGGACTGATAGTAAATCTGTGCTGGACTGGGAAGGAAATCCCTAAGTTGAAGTTCTATGGCAGGGGTCCTCAAACGTTTTAAGCAGAGGGCCAGGTCATTGTCCCTCAAACGGTTGGAGGGCCGGGTTATAATTTGAAAAAAAACAACATGAACAAATTCCAATGGACACTGCACATGTCTTATTTGTAGTGCAAAAAACACTTATAAACAATACAATAATTAAAACGAAGAACAATTTTAACAAATATAAACTTATTAGTATTTCAATGGGAAGTGTGGACCTGCTTTTGGCTGATGAGATAGGATTGTTGTTGTTGTTGTTGTTGTTGTTGTTGTGTGCATTCAAATCATTTCAGACTTAGGTTGACCCTGAGCGAGGGCCAGGTAAATGACCTTGGAGCGCCGTATCTGGCCCCTGGGCCTTAGTTTGAGGACCCCTGTTCTATGGTATGTGTTGTGTGTCAAATTGTTGTAGTTCAGCCAGATGAAGATGAGGGTTTTGGGGGCTCGGGGCCTTTGAAGCAAGATAGTTCTCCAGCTGAGGGAATGGAGGGGGTTTTGGAGCAAGATGCTGTTATAGAGACAGAGTGTGAGTGTCAGGCCCGTAGCCAGGATTTTGATTTGGGGGGTGGGGGGGGGGCTGAGTTTGATTCGGGGGGGGGGTGAGTCTGAGTGAAGGAGGGTCTACCCTAGCAAACCTTTTGTATTGTTACCCCAATACCCCCCTGCATATGAGATATATTGAGTATGGTGATCAGATCATGATATGAATAAACATAACAGTTTAAATAATGCACCAGTAAGGCTTTCTCACGGACCATCATGAGAATTTTTTGGGGGGGGGGGTCTGAAGCCCCTCAAGCCCCCCCCCCCCCCCGGCTACATACCTGGTGAGAGTGAAACTGTTTTGGAAGCTAACAGGTGGGTGGGGGGAGGTTAACATTAGCTCATCCGAGGAAGCAGCTAGCTCATGCAGAAATACCAGGCTGTTTCTGAGGGGGCAAAAATTCAGGTGCAGGAAAGCTCGTGAGAAAGAGAGGCAGAAACAAGCTGCTCGAGGTCAAAGGAATGCATTCATGTTTTGCAGTCCTTAAATTAGGGAGAGAGCTGTTTGGATTTTAGATCAAGTGACATCGCTACTAGAGTGAGAAACTCCTGTCTCACCCCTGGTTCATGCCTTAGTTCAAGACCCAAGATTCCTGGTCAAGTTTAGCTCCTTGTTTTATGGATTTCATAGAATCATAGAATCAAAGAGTTGGAAGAGATCTCATGGGCCATCCAGTCCAACCCCCTGCCAAGAAGCAGGAATATTGCATTCAAATCACCCCTGACAGATGGCCATCCAGCCTCTGTTTAAAAGCTTCCAAAGATGCTTCAGCTGCACCCCACAAAAAGAAAAATCAGCCTGTTTAGCAAGCCTTGCAAATGCTGATAGATCAGTAAATGTTTTATTTTTATACCTATTTTATATACCGATATACCTGGGGTCACATAAAAATTTCTCAGGTGGAAATGGGTCAAGAGTGTAAAAGCTTATGAAGCCCTGAACATTACCAGTCCTTATTTTTTTAATAAAGGGGTTTAAAATAGAAATACCCCTACTTTTTCTGCCTCTTTAAACACTTCTATAATAAGATAAATAAGCATTTGTCCCTTTACTATCTCTATCTCAGTCCTTCCTCCCCCACTCCATACATTTATATGCAATTTCAGAATTGTGCAGGTGTCAAATTGGGGGCAGAGGGGAGGCTGGCAGCAACCAGAAGCAGAACAACAGGAAAAAATTAAATCTATATCCTGCACAACAATGGGGGACACCTGTACATTGACATCCCAGTAAATGTGTTCATGCAAACCCTATATTTCATCTCAGTTTTTTAAGAGGAGGGCATAATGTGTTTCTTATGTACAGGTTCATATCTGCCATGAATATCTAGAATAGCTGAAATGTGTCAAAAGCAAGGGTCTCTTTATCTTTTCTTTCATGGGAAGCAAAACCGAACAAACGAACATCCCTGGATGTAGTTCTTCTAGTTGCTTCCAAATGCTGAGAGCAACTGTGAGTTTATCGCTACAGAAAATGGCAAACAGGAACAGCACAACAACAACAACAAGGGGCTCATTTAAATCTGGAGGCACATTTAAGCAAAATGTTTTACAACGATAAACTTCAGCAAGCTCTGAAGCCATCCGTCATGCTCAGCAAGGGAGGGAGGGCCAAACTGAAGGAAATGCCTATGCAAAGCTCCCACACGGCACTGATTTGGATTTGGCTGAACTTTATTCTTCAGTTCATTGACTTGTGTGACATTAAGGAGACAAGAAAGGTCAGTCAAATGATGGGGGTGGGAGGGGAGGAGGGAGATCCTTTTTCTTTCTACATTGCAAAAAGGTAAGGCAGTTATTTTTCAGGTTTTCTCCATCTGAGTCTTCTCAGTCTCAGTCTTTACCTGTAAAGCTATTTGCTGATATGATAAATGAGTACACTTTATTCTTTATGTTCTTATATTTTTATTCCACCTTTTCCATCAAAGAGCTCAAACCATTGTAAATAGTTTCTCTTTCTCTCAATTTTGTCTTCATACAATATTGTGATTTAAGTGAGAGACAATGACTGGCCCAAGTCAGGACATGAAAAAAGACTATTAAAAACCAGATGTTCTAGGATTGAGTGAGTAGCATGACCAAGTGAGGGATATAAACCTCAGTATCCCTGAACCAAACTCTTAACTGCCACACTACACTGACTATACCATATTTACTAGAGCCCAATGCACATTTTTTTTACTAAATTACATTGCCAACATTGAGATGTGCATTGTAGAATCATAGAATCGTAGAGTTGGAAGAGATCTCATGGGCCATCCAGTCCAACCCCCTGCCAAGAAGCAGAAAAATTGCATTCAAAGCACCCCTGATAGATGGCTATCCAGCCTCTGCTTACAAGCCTCCAAATAAAAAGCCTCCACCATGGTCTGGAGCAGAGAGTTCCCCTGCTGAATGGCTCTCATAGTGAGGAAGTTCTTCCTCGTGTTCAGGTGGAATTTCCTTTCCTGTAGTTTGAAGCCATTGTTCCACGTCCTAGTCTCCAGGGCAGCAGAAAAAAAGCTTTCTCCCTCCTCCCTATGACTTTCCCTCACATATTTATGCATGGCCCTCATCATGTCTCCTCTCAGTCTTCTCTTCTGCAGGCTAGACATGACCAGCTCTTTGAGCTGTTCCTCTGAGGGCTTGTCCTCCAGGCCCTTGATCATTTTAGTCACCCTCCTCTGGAGACATTCCAGCTTGTCAACATCTCCCTTAAATTATGGTGTCCAGAATTGGACACAGTATTCTACGTGTGGTCTGACCAAGGCAGAATAGTTTTAATGGTGTGTTAGAACTGGCTCATAAACCTACCAGTGTAAGTAGGCCTGAACGAACCTGGAACCCCAAGATTGGACAGTGGAGTGCAGTGTATATACAAAGAGGCTGTTCCTGGTCTTGGCAGCATCCTCAGGGCTCTGCAGCACCCAGAGGAGGATGAGGTACACTTGGCTACTGACCTAGTTGTTACTGTCTCTTGGTAGCAAATCCTACCTTCCAGGTATCTCTCAGAAATCATGTGAAGTTGGCAAGTTCTCTAGCCTCAGCCTGATTTTGGGGGGGGGGGGGGGGGATGGCATCCCAAATTCATGCTGACTGCCTCCCTGACATGCTGTGACTCCACTATTGGGCACATTGCATTTGAGAGCAAATTTTTGTTTTTGTAATGTGAACTTTCAAAGTTAAGGTGCGCATTACATTTGGTGGTGCACTATACCCAAGGAAATTTGGGGTATATTACATTCAACATCCGCATAGTAAAAGCAATGGATCCACATAGTAAAAGCAATAGTATTCCCCATAGTAACCTATGGATGTGAGAGCTGGACCACAGGGAAGGCTGAGCGAAAGAAGATAGATGCTTTTGAACTGTGGTGTTGGAGTAAAGTTCTGAGAGTGCCTTGAACCGCCAGAAGATCCAACCAGTCCATACTTCAGGAAATGAAGCCCGACTGCTCATTGAAGGGAAGGATATTAGGGGCAAACATGAAGTATTTTGGCTACATAATGAGGAGACAGGAAAGCTTAGATAAGATAATTATTCTGGGGAAAATGGAAGGAAAAAGGAACAGGGGCCGGCCAAGGGCAAGATGGATGGATGGTATCCTTGAAGTGACTGTCTTGATCTTGAAGGAGCAGGGGGTGGTGACGGCCAACAGGGAGGTCTGGCATGGCCTGGTCCATGAGGTCACGAGGAGTTGGAAGTGACTGAATGAATGAACAACAAACATTCAACAAGGTAGGTTGGGGAGTGGGGTGCTGGAAAATATGAGGGGCAGTACTGCAATCAATTTGGCAAATTAGAAACTGAACAAACATACTCTCATGCCCACTGTTCACAAAGGAGCTAGTTGAGAAAAGAAAACAATTTTAGTCTTTGCAAAACATTCAACCATAACTTTACATTCTAAAACTTTTGCATAATGAATCACAGGGACTGGAATCCTCTTTTGGTTGTGTAATTTTTGGGATTGATGCTTACAGTCATTAACGTCTGAAAGTAACTTAGAAAACCTACCTCCAAACTCAGGTAGTGTCCAGCCAAAGGATTTCTGAAGTGCTGCAGATCAAAGCACAAGGAAGAGATAATTGCAATGTTCATCAAAGGTCATGGAGTGTGTTGAGACTTACAGCTGAGGCAGGACCCTGCAGCAGATTCCTTGTGACAGAGAGAGTTGTACAGTCACTATTACCCAGCAATCTGATTTGCAGCATTTTTCATGAGGTGCTGCTTAGTTGAAATGTTAGGCTTTGAGAAATGGCATCAGAAGAAGCTAAGTCTGAAATATAAGGTCTCAGTCAGGATCTTACAGAAGAAGGAGAAGGGGCAAAAGCAGGAAGTAGAGGCAACTGGAGGTTAAAGAGATGCAGGAAGTGAGTATGCTTGCTAAAATAAGAAATCAGTATAATGTCATCTAACAGTTATCGCAAATGCCAGCTAACAGTGAATATATGCTTGCAAAGGATCGCTCTCAACATGTTGAAAACCTGGGGCCATTGTTGTCAAGGTACATCTGTTTAGTTGCTTTCCATATGACTGTGGAGTACAATTCCTATAGTTCCTCATTGTTAGCTAAGTGAGAAAGGGGTGTTAGGATTTGTCAGCCAAACACATCTGGAAGACCACAGTTGTCCACCTCTGTTCTGAGGAGATTTGCATCCAAGTAGATCATCTACACCACACATTTTAAATCTGTCCAGACTAACTAAAATGCCTCCAAAAGAACGGCCAATTCTCTCACACCAGAAGTGACTTGCAGTTTCACAAGTCGCTCCTGACACAGAAAAAAACAATTCCAACCCTAGTCAAACTCATTTTGAGAAGGTATTGTAAATCTGTGATGTGCAGGCCTCCTTTCTTTGACTTGTCAAGGCCTTTCTCATCCACTATGTTGGCAAAATTTAGATTGGCTCACAATGTGCAGGCATCCAAATCCCTCAAAGTCAGTTTTAATGTCAAAATCCAAGCTTGATTCTCCACCATGCTAAGGGAAAGCGTCTTTGGAGAGACAACAGTTCATTTGCAACGAATTCCTGAATGGCTGTTCTTAAATTGCTTCTTCCTCAGGAGTAGTTTAAATGTAGTTTATTCATTTAAACAGCATTCTGTGGGGAAAACAAAACTCCACATCATGCAAGATCTCATTTGCAAAAGGTTTCTGGAGATCATAAGAGGACACGTGTGTGCCATATGCTCCGGCCTCAATCCTATAATTTTCCTGCTGTTATGAAAAAAATTGAAAACTGCCTAAAATTAGAACCTACAGTTTTATCCAGCCATTCTCACTAGGGTGGGAGAGCGCCTAGGAAAAGAAGGCAAATATGCTGCCTTTCCCTGATTTGTCCAAATGCCTTGTCTTCATAAATACAATGGTGTGGTTTCCATGAACCGATTGTCTAGTCTAGTTCACTCAAGTGATTTGGCCATGTGCAGTCTGGAGCTGCAGAGTGCTTCATCCTTTCATGCCAGCCTGTTTGAAACTATCAATGGGACCTTGACTTATTCCAAGCTGAGTGTAGGAATGTGTACTAAAGGAATATCTGTTTTTCCAGTAAGGCAATCCCTCCCTCTATATAGTTTGAACTATATACCTATATCTATATCTGGTTGCACAATATAGACCACTGTTGGGCAAAAAGCTCTTATGTCTGACCAGACAGGGACTGACTTCTTTAGTAATGTGATGGTGCATCTCCATCATCCAGACCAATGACTGGCTGCAGAGTGCTTTTGAATAGCCAGGGAAGACAGAGCAAACAAACTGCTCCAGACCTCCTGTGTGTAGTAGAGCTTTCTGGTTCTCCAGCATCAAACAGGCTATGATTCCAGCCCTGCATTTTCTTTATCAAGGGTTTATTTTAAACTGTGTAATTCCATTCCCCCTGCGTTTTTTTTTTAAAAGGTGCATCCTGCTCTTGTTTGCTTTAATGTAGCTTTATGCTAACTGAACCGGAGCTCTTTCTTTGGCACCCTGTTTCCTTGACTTCTATGACCTAATCAATATTTCTCATTATGGGGTGTCATATTTTTTCTCCTCTCATGTCACTGCTGCTAGTATTGCTTTCTGGCTCTCCTCCCTTTCCCTCCAGCTGCTCCTCAACCTTTTAATGTCAGAATGACCAAGAGAAGAACACAGGATCTGACAGAAGGAGACAAAAGAAGCAAAGGTGGCGAGACTGGTGATGGAGAAACCCGTGAAAATACCCTGAAGGAATGAAGTGCAGTGTGGAAGAAGACGGTGACTCATATCTCTGCAGTGATCCTTCAGTAAAAGGTAACAGAGCAGAACCAAAAACCATTTTCAGTCTTCCTGATTCATTTTAGCTGATCTCAACAGACTTTTGTTGCTTTCTGCTGGAGGTTTTGAAAAGGGGAGGGAGAGACTTGGAGAGGGCAACCCAGTTGAAAAGGATGTAGCGCAGAGTGCAGAGTGTAAACAAAGCAATGCAGAACGAAAACACAAAGTCATAAATTCTTCCTGGAAGGCAGCTACTACCATCCATCTATCTTAGCAAGATTATGGTCCCACTCTCAGCCAACACACCCTTTTGATCAGGACTAATGCTCAGGTGCCAATTATTATTTGTGAGATGCCAGTAAAGTTAAGTTATTCTTAGGGCAGATATTTCCTCCTCTAAAAATGAATGCATTTAGTGTAATTTTGAGCATTCTGACTTGCTTTATTTTGGGTGAGCATGGACAAGTTATGATACTTTGATGTAAAGTTTAAAATAGAACATTTCCAGGCCAATGGAGAAAACACACACACAATGCTAATCTGGCTTCTTCCCAGCATGACTGGAGCACAGATAAACTTACCAAAATTTTGAATGATGGTTCAGTAGTGCTCCTTTGTGCTTCAGGTAGGCTTCCGCCTTTTTGAAAATAACAACAACAGCAAACAACAACGACAGCAACAACAACATACCAACAAATGGAATTCTGTATCGGAATTGTGTCTCTGTAAGTTGACTTACATTAACAGTAATTACAATTGAGCAGATTCATTACGGCTGTTACATTCCTATGGCCATACCACCCTGAACATGCCCAATCTCATCTGACCTTGGAACTGCTGTTTTTGTAGGAGAGCTGGCAAAGTCCCTGATATGCTCTGCACACCTATATGTACTGTGCAATAATCCACACCACACATTGATGTGCATTGGTCTCAATGTGCACCAGGCAATCTTGCTGGTATCCCAATATTTCAGCTTCACAATTCACTGCACCTTTGCTACTTAGCTAAGTACATGACAAATTACATAAAGTAAAAAGAAATATAGAAATCTGGCTAAGAACACTACATGATGTTTATGCATTTACGTTCATGCATTTTCATTATTCACTTTATACCTTTGAAACCACTTATCAAAGAACAAAAATACTTCAGAAATGTGTATGTGTAGGCAAGGTCTTTTGGTGTCAGGATAGAGAGGGAGCTAACCAATCTGCTACACTTACAGTTGGCTTCAGCTTTACAATTTCAGTAATTTTCAGAGCTCAGCTTGAAGAGGAAGATGTATATCTTAACATAGAGATGGCTCTATACAAGAGTTTCCTTGGCCTAAAAGATGGCAGCAGTCTTCATCTTTAGTCATGAGTCCCTTTTTGAAATCAAATACATAAAGCAAATGAATTATTTGGTTGTTACAGAGAAGGGAATCCAATACCTGAAGCACACTGTTCCATTGCTGTCACCCATCCCCATTGCCTGATATGGCTATTTAGTAGCTGTATTGTCGAAGGCTTTCATGGATGGAATCACTGGGTTGTTGTAAGTTTTCCAGGCTGTATGGCCATGTTCCATAAGCATTAACTACTGACGTTTTGCTTGTATCTGTATCAAGCATCCGCTGTGGTTGTGAGGTGGGAAGCAGAGACATTTGGGGCCATGCCCCTTGGCTGGACACATGGTGATCACCTGGTCTAAGACCTCCAAAGAACTCTCAGAGATGAGGATGTTGTTATTATGCACCTGGCCACAGGGACATACCAGGTGCTTTCCCACCACCCCCTCCTCCCTGCTAGCCGCAAAGTGGCTGCATTGGGGCCTCCAGCAGAAGAAATGTGCATTCAGCAAGAGGGGAGAAGGAAGACCAGGCATAATTTTACCTGACAATAACTTTATGTC
The DNA here is from genome assembly GCF_037176765.1 of Anolis sagrei. Lineage (NCBI taxonomy): Eukaryota > Metazoa > Chordata > Lepidosauria > Squamata > Anolidae > Anolis > Anolis sagrei. Next base: position 119,424,522 of record NC_090021.1, read on the forward strand.
CCATCTCTCCATACAGGAACATGTGCCTAATCCATTTCAACAGTCAATGGTCTGGCTCTATCAGTCATGCTTCAGTGGGACAATTTTGTATCTGCTACTTTAGTCTACCTTTAAAGCTAGGGTGGTCAGTGTGTAGGTCTGCTCCACAAAGAGCCCTTGATGGAGAAGCTACACCAGATGTGTGTGGGAGGGGTTTGTGGCAAGTTTGGTTTTCATGCAGTTGGCGCAGAGTTCCGAGTTTTTCACTGACCAAAAATGTGAGTTATGATTGGCTTACTTCAGAGCATGCCATCATAACTCACTAACAGGGTGCCAGACCAGAAGACAGTCTATGCAATTCCTTGAGAGTCCCAAGGGCAGAAAACTGACACTTTGTTCTGCTGCAAGTTTTCATTCCTGCTTTAAAAATACCCACACTTTGCCTTTAGACCTGCAAAGAATCAGCAGCCAGTGACACTCACATAACACATGCCCTCTGCAGCTAATGCCGCTGTATTCTGAATCATTTACAGCAGGGATGGATCGCCTGTGGGGTCTCACCATAATTTCAAAAGCCCCCTGCTAGCAATCAATTGGAAGTTCTGGCAAAGCAGAATCAATACTTTCCTCAGCAGACCAATGGATGGGTGGGAAACGGGAAATGACAGTGGGAGAGAAGCAAGCATTAAAAAGAGAAAGGAGAGGGAGCAGTGAAATAGAAGTACTAGGGAAAGAAAAAGAGGGGAAGAAATGGTTCTTTTCTGTGATGTATTGTAACCTTGACTGCCATGACCATGTGGCCCATGGTGGATTATAGTGCTGTGGAAATGCAGCCTTGACAAAAATTCTTTAAAAAAATTACCTGCTCCTGAGCTACAGCTTCTGGTCAGCTTTCAAGGGCAGTCCTAGGTAGGAGTGGATTACAGCACTCCATTCTCAAAAGACTGTTATGAATCTGACCTTTCTGTGGGCAGGTGATCATAGCAAATAATCCAAGGACACTAAAAAGTAGTAAAACTCTGGTCCCAGTGGTGCCTACCCTCTCTGTTGTCTTTCCTGTAGTGGTGAAAGGGTGAGGGATCAGATGGTCCAACTGGACTGTCAGCTTAACTTTCCTGTCCCTGTCACTGATGCCAGACAATCATAGAGCCCTGAAGAGCTCCTGGCCATCACTAGCTGCCTTTGATGACATCAGCAACCAAGAAAGAGAGGAGAGTCAGGTTATCAGGTAATGTTGTCCCCTTCTCTCTCGCTGGTCATCCAGAGCCTTTGCTAATGTCAGCAAAGGTGCCCAGTAATGGTTGTGAGTGGTCTGGAGTTCTGTGGCCATCTGGTGTGGCAATGGGGAAGGGAGTGATACAGGAATGGTAGCACTGGCCCATATGGATGGTGGATCAGTTTAAACTGGAGCTGATTGGGTTGTCACACTCAGTGCAGGAATGTTCTGGAGGTTTGGTGAAACTCGAGAGCATTCCCTGCATTTGCTTAATGTGAGTTAAGCCATTTTAGCCTAGCTTGCACCTTGTTAAGGACCAAAAATCCCTGGATGTAGTCTGGGCATCCACATTCAACTTCTGGTTGACTTTGGGATAAAGGGCAAGTGTATATAAGTCCTTAGAGATTCTGGCTCTCCTTTACTCAGTAGCAAAGTTTACAGAATAAGGCCAAGTGAACAAAGTAGGCAGAAGGAGAATTGAAAGAAATGCCAAAGTCACAACAAACATAATCCTCCTAGGGAGTAACATATATCATTTGAGGAGGCCAAACAGCAGAGGTCAGTCCATTAAATTCCAAGTAACAGACAAGCATAGAGATTCTTGGAGGTGACATGAAATGTGGTCTAAGATAAGGCACTGTTAGATGATTCATAGCAAGGTTACAAGATTTAGCAGACAGGAACTCAGTAATGGTGTTGCTTCCAGCAGTTTTAATACCCTAGGAGTGAGGCTCATATTGCTGAACTTTTGGGACCCTCTCATTGCTCACATCATCACAACCAGGCCTTCTAGGCTCCTGAGAACTCTTGCACAATTCTTCCTAGATGAGCATTTCACTTGGGGACCACCAATGGACACAACGCCTTCAGGTGAACTATGTAGGAACCCTGGGAGTCATGGGTCTGCAAGAGCAGTCAACTTCTCACAGTTTCTATTTCTGGGTATTGAAACTTCTCCTCAGGAGTCCTCTGGTAGGTTTGATTTTGAAGTTGTGTCCATTTGTGTCATTCTACTACTTGTGAAAACCCCATTTTCACACACACTACTCAACTCAAAATGGCTTTAGAAGGTGAAAGATGGGGGAAAGACGGAGAAAGGATGTGGGATGGCTGACCATCCCAGACTTTGACAGTAGGGAATGAAGTAAGGTAGTTCCCTCTGCTTTCCACACAATTCCTTCATTTCTCACTCTATGGATCCAAAGAAGTACTGTATGGATATACTGTAGTATTTTTCTTCAAAGATAATTAAAACTCACACTTAAGTAATATGACACTAAACATATTTTAGTGTGACATCTGGGGCAACACGTTTTAGAAAGAGGTGGTAGAAGGGAAGTATCTGCTCATCAGAGTGCTAATATAAATATCTATATAATGTTTGTTTTCCATGTTTTGTCCTTGTAATACATTTGATATTCCTTTCCGCTATGAGAAGATGCTGGAATGCCTGTACATATGTATCAGTCTACTCTCTCATGTTTGTTAAATTTTAGATTAATTTGAAATTTAAAATAAAACACACATAGAACACATTCATCGCCAGAACTAAACAATTAAAAATGGCAGCCAATAAAACCATATCTTACGCAAAGGAGTGCGAACCCTTGACCCTCTCAATAGATTGGCTTACAGATCCTACAATGTCTTATCACTTGCAATGCTCAGAGGGCTGATAGGAGGCATAGGCCAAAATATCTGCAGAAAATATCTAGTTCTTCCCACGTTTCTCTTTCACAGCAGGGAAAAAGCCAAGCACAGCACGCTCATCCCTGAGGTATAAGCAGTGTTTAGATCCGCTCCATCTATCTGACTTCCCTATACTCCCTTCTACCTGGCCTCAGGAGAGGTGCCAAGGACCATGGTAAGGTATAAAGAGACAGATAGTACTGCGTGGAAAATCTATCACCTACCCTTGCTCTGGGATAACATGAGACAAAGACTTATTTTTGGAGTGCTTAGGTGCGCCAGGTACTACAGCCAGTGAAAATATAATTGTGTTGTATGTATGCTGCTGATTTAACTCCTGAAAATATTTGGTGTAGGATTTCAAATACCAGAAGACAAATGCCTGGCTAACCCAACACGCAGTGATACGTTTTGTTGCTTCCTGTTGTGGATGGCTTGGTACAGCAGAGAGCTCAAAGGCACGCCGTTTGTCTGCTAAATGTGCCCTGACAGATTTGCGGTCTGCAGAGCCCTGCAGAGAACTGAGGACGCGCATTACAATGGATGGGCTCCTGCAGAAATGCACAGCGGTTGCATACATTCGTCATTGTACCAGAGTATTCTGTTCTGAAGAGCAAGCTGTAGTGGCAAAGGGATGAGTTTACAGGAGAGAAACAACATTTCAGTTTCAGGCAATGTTACCGTTTCCAGAGCAAGACCTGATTCAGATCGGCGATTTACTGATTTGTAGACCTGAAGCTAGCTGAGCCACCACAAAACAAAACAACAATGCCACTGAGCCTGCATTAGAACAACTGCCAAATTATGCTTTGAATGATTTCATTACTTTGTTTATTACTGTTTCTTTTCCTGTACAAGAGAAATGCACATGGAAACCATTCTCCCTAAATTAGGGCACACTTCTGAAAAGACTGACATTGGGAAATTTTGGTGCAAAACTGGACTGGAAGACTCTCCAGTCCTTAGCCAAGTATTATTTGTGCAATAATATAATGAAAGTGACAATACCAATTCTATGTGTTGTTTTATATACCTTGACAGAAAGGGCCCTTCCACACAGCCATATAACCCAGAATATCAAGGCAGATAATCCACAATATCTGCTTTGAACTGGGTTATGTGAATCCAAACTGCCATATAATCTAGTTCAATGTGGATTTTATACAGCTGTGCGGAAGGGGCCAATTACATTGTTATGATTCCTACAACAGGGATAATAATTATTTAACCTTCCAGAGGTTACTGCGCTGCAAGTCCCAGCACCCTTAGGCAGCACAGGACTGAAGACCGAGAGGTTGCAGGTTCGAATCCAGGGAGAGGCGGATGAGCTCCCTCTATCAGCTCCAGCTCCTCATGCAGGGACATGAGAGAAGCCTCCTACAAGGATGATAAAAACATCAAAATCATCCGGGCATCCCCTGGGCAACGTCCTTGCAGACGGCCAATTCTCTTACACCAGAAGTGATTTGCAGTTTGTCAAGTCGCTCCTGACACGACAAAAAAATAATAATCATGGGAATGCAGAGTAGGTACGATCCAGATTTTGCAAGGTTTTGATGAAGGTTCTTGGAAGAGAAGAATCCTAAAAAATCAGGGTCTTGAAGCCGTCTTTTAGCCTTTGTCTTGAGTTGAACAATTGCAATAATGATGACAAGTGTCTTTTGATTCACAAGAGTCCCTTCAGATCTGGAATATTTCAAGGATTTAAAACATGCTATCCAGAGAAAGAGAGATCATAATGCCTTCTGGCCTGCTTTTGGTGAGAGATGGGAATTTAAATTAACACTTAAGCCAGTTACTTTCCTACCTGGAGATGTCCTTTGTGAGCATTTGAGCTTTTAGCAAATATCATCAAGGTAGAAAGAGCAGGACTCAGAAGGAGATAATAAACAGTAGCTTCACCCAGAGGTGATATAAGTGTGATTGGCCACACAGAACCATAGGTGGATATGCCATTGCTGATTCTGAAACTGAGAATTGCCTTTCTCTTTCTGAGGTTGGAATGGAGTGTTCTCATTCCAGTTTCCCCTTAAAGCAATGTTTGGGACTTTGCTTTTGGCAACACGCAGTGCTGAAATTTGACTCAGTTGCCAGTCCAATCAGGTTTTGCGCTGCAGTCGTGACAACAATCTGTTCATAAAAAGCAAGCAGATTTCCCTTATGCTGGAGATAAAGCTCAGTTTGTCCAGGACAGGAAGAGACACACTTCTTGTCATATGCATATATACTTAGAAAGAATGCATCATGTGAAAAAGAAAGAAAGAAATGACATCATGGATACCTGACAACATTACAAATAAATGGAATCATAAGACTTACATGAAGGACAGGATTTATTTTATTTATTCACTATAGATTCCTTTCTACCCCATGAATGTGACTCAACATGACTTACAATTAAATAAAACAAATGTAATTAAAATATAAAACCAACAAAAGCATAAACATGCAAAACTTTAAAAAATACACTAATAAAAGAAAATGCAGCGCCCATCTGATTAAAAGCCCCCTTTGCAACAACTGAGGTCACCTGCCAAAGACCCAATGAGAACAAGGAAGAAGTAGCAAATTTTCCTTTGGCAAGGTTTGCCAGGACTTGGCTGGGAGCAGACAAATAAAAAGCCCTTTCTTCAATCCCTATTCATACGCACTTTAGAAGATGGTGGGAAGGAAAGAAGGCTTTCTTCTGTAAAGACCTGAAATCCTTGATGTTTCAATGTGCCTTTGATTAATCAGTTTATCTATTGATTAGACCCTTCTAGCCCTAACTTATTGTCTGGCTCTGAGCACTTTATTACCAGCCCCACCCATACAAATGTATTGCACTAGCTCTTGTCCCGCTCTCCTAGACCTGAACATGCCCACTGTTCTCAGCTTCTGGTTGATGTTCTTATGGATGTTCTCTCAGCTTATGGATGTTCTTATGTTTTTATGATGTCAGTTGCTCGGTCTTATTGTTTTAATTTTATTGGAAATGCAATATATTTTAATTGTGTTACATTTTACTTCTGTTTTTGCTGGGCTTGGTCCCCATGTAAGCCACCCCGAGTCCCTTCGGAGAGATGGTTGCGGTGGAACTCTCTGCCCCGGAGTGTGGCGGAGGCTCCTTCTTTCGAGGTTTTTGAGCAGAGGCTGGATGTCCATCTGTCAGGGGTGCTTTGAATGCGATTTTCCTGCTTCTTGGAAGGGGATTGAACTGGATGACCCACAAAGTCTCTTCCAACTCTATGATTCTATGATATAAGAATAAAATTGTTGTTGTTGTTGTTGTTATTGTTATTATTAGACCCAAAATTCAAGCAGGTTTGTATATACAGCTGACTATACTGTTTTTATTGTTTTTAATTAATGTTCTATTTATTGTTTTTAATTGTTTTTGTATTATTGCATTGTTATATGTAGTGGCATCGAATTGTTGCCAAGTGTAAGCCATCCTGAGTCCCCTTTCGGGGAATGAGAAGGACGGGATAGAAATATTGGAAATAAATAAATAACTTAATATAGGGAGCCCTCCATCCCACCCCACACTACTCTTTGGATCTATTGAACTGTATAGGCTTGTATATGAGTCACAACCCTGCAATTTGAGCTATGTCTACAAACAGGTTCGTATCCAGTGATCCAATTCACAGCAAGAGAGTTGTGTGCTTACTATAACTGACTCAGATCTGGGGGAAAAAAAACACCTTTCTGCAGCCCTTTGGCCCAGTTGACACCAGTGAATAGTTTTTAATGGCAGTCCCATGCTGACTACATTGCACTAATCTAGCGCCTTTCAATGTTTAAACACCATCTGTCAATAACCAACAGAGATTACTGGAAGCTCAGAGTAGAGCTTTGGGTTAAATGAAAACGTTAATGTATATACGTCTTGGCAAGAACATTCCTCTATCAAGCCCATATGGAAGTGAGAAAGATGGCTGGCAGTACCATCTTCTGCAAGTTGACTCAGAAGTTAAGCCCCACTCTGTTCACTTGAGCTAGTCACTGCATTTCAGACTGCAGTCTAAATCACTTCAAAATGACATCTTAACCGGAGCACCAGCCAAGAAAACAGAGATGTATGAGAACAGATAACACCTTCTGTCTCAGCAGCACTCAAGAGATCCAACAACAGAGTGTGTTGATGAATTCTTTCACACAACATCCTGGAGACCCAGAGTTGAAGTGAATAGAAGAAAGCACATTTTCACACACAGTACATTGAAGTAAAGATGAAGAGAAGCTGGGAGAGTAAAGATAAAACAATAAATGCAAGGTGGACTGACGGTGACCTTCAGCATCCAAAAGAAATTCAATGTGGATGAGAGAGACTGCACATGTATTAGTAAATGGTGCAGTCGCCAAGAACATTCCTTTAATCTTGAAGTTTATAACTTCTCCAATAATGGATTGTCACACTGAATGTGGAAAACAATGAACCACCATCGTCTCCTTTCCTCTTGAATACCAAGTCACCTCATCCTTCATTGCAAAAGGCACATAATTGCCTCAATGTATGGTGGATTCTTTTGTTTAAAGGGTTACTCCAAAATTGATTTATGAAACAATTTCCCTGTTTATTTCAGAGCAGCCCCTTCTCCAGTAATTAATTAGATATGCCTCCCTTCTGTGTAGTGGCAAATAAATCTGTACCTATCCAATGCTAGGTTCTGCCTTGTTGAAGAAACAATCAGGGTCTTGTCTGAGGATGCTCAACTTCAACCTGCTTATTAAACTATAGTTCAAGTTGAGAATCTCCTTTGACTGGTATATTAACTTTCAGAGATGAAATTGAATCACAATGACACATCTGAAATGAAGCAACCAGTATGACCCCAGTAACATATTTTTTTTCTGTATCATACTTAGCCGGAATTCCAAAGATTTGGTCGTTACCTAAGGCTGCCTTAACTGAACAATGCTGAAGATGAGCACTGGTGAACTCTTGGGCATGATCAAACACATGGTCCAGCCTAAGAGAGAAAGAGAAGGGGATTCTCCTGTGGATATGTAACCAACATTGACCCATTCATAACTGTGATGTATTAATGATTACTATGTAGATTAGGGGTTACATGGGAAGTATGCTAAAACTAACAAAATGAAGTTCAACAGGGACAAATGCAAGATACTCCACTTAGGCATAAAAAATGAAATGCAAAGATATAGAATGGGGGACGCCTGGCTAAAGAGCAGTACGTGTGAAAAAGATCTTGGAGTCCTCGTGGACAACAAGTTAAACATGAGCCAACAATGTGATGTGGCAGCAAAAAAAGCCAATAGGATTTTGGCCTGCATCAATAGGAGTAAAGTGTCTAGATGCAGGGAAGTCATGCTACTCCTCTATTCTGCCTTGGTTTGACCACACCTGGAATACTGTGTCCAATTCTGGGCACTGCAATTGAAGGGAGATGTTGACAAGCTGGAATGTGTCCAGAGGAGCACGATTAAAATGATCAAGGGTCTGGAGAACAAGCCCTATGAAGAGCAGCTTAAAGAGCTGGGCATGTGTAGCCTACAGAAGAGAAGACTGAGAGGAGAGAAGATAGCCATGTATAAATATGTGAGGGGAAGTCATAGGGCGGAGGGAGTAAGCTGCCCTGGAGACTAAGGTGTGGAACAATGGCTTCAAACTACAAGAAAGGCGATTCCACCTGAACATTAGGAAGAACTTCCTGACTGTGAGAGCTGTTCAGTAGTGGAACTCTCTGCCCCAGAGTGTGGTGGAGGCTCCTTCTTTGGAGGCTTTTAAACAGAGGCTGGATGGCCATCTGTCAGGGGTGCTTTGAATGCAATTTTCCTGCTCCTTGACAGGGGGTTGGATTGGATGGCCCATGAGGTCTCTTTCAACTCTATGATTCTATGCAAATCATCCAAGAACTCACTTCCACTGCCGTCACCACCAGCCTGCTCAACAGCGTCAACTCTTTCTTCCTCCCTTTCTCCATCCTGCTCCCTCTCTCCACTATGCAGACCCACACAACACTCACCTTCCCTCCTCCTGCTCCCTGGTCCCATCCCTTTCCTCCCTACTGTCTGACTAAGACCATGAAGAAATGCCCAATCAGTCCAGCAGTTTGATTTGATCGCTTAACTGAACTTGCCTTAAGTGAACAAAGCTGAAGATGAGCACTGGTGGACTCTTGGGCATGGTCAAATTCATGGTCCAACCTAGGAGAGAAAGAGAAGGGGAAATGGTTGCTGGTTCGAGTGACACAGGAAGAGCACAGGGGTAGCAAAGCAACCAAACAGCAAGATATCACAATACAAATGAGCAATTAATGATACCAACATGCAAGCAGAACTTGTGGTACCTTACAAGACTGACTGAGCACAAACTTGGTAGCATATGCTTTCAGAAAGTGTAAGGTGCTACAAGATCTCTTTGCATAGTGATATTCCAGACTAACATGATTATGTCTTTGAATTCTGAGTACTGTACAGACATGAAAAGGCTACTAAATCTAACAAGGCCTGCAATTGTAGACTTTTTGCTTTGCAGCGTACCCTCTTAAACACTATGCTACACTAATCATTCTTTTGAAGGGCATTTTAGATAGTATAGTAATTAAGATTAGAATGTTACCCAGAATTCAGACACTTCAGAGTGATTTCTAGAATCAGGCACATTTTTAAAAGTCTTTTAGACAATCTAAAATGTATTTTATTGGTAAGGCTGAATTCAAACTGTGGCACAGGCTTAAAACACTGTAACCGAAGCAAATTAGAAACTATCCTATATCAGGAAATACCAGTATATGAAAACCATCTCACCATATTGAGATCGTCCTGAAAGGAAGAGTTTTACAACCGTCTTAGGGTGATTAGTTTTTAATGGAGTATTCCCTGTTTATGCATAAAAGTTGATTTGAAACTTGGGAAGGAAATGCATGAACCAGGTGAACCAGGAATGGTAACAGAGAACGGGTGGAGAGGCTATCTCTATAATCTCAGGGGAGGTCATTATAATACATGGGGGAGAAGGGAAGAGAATCACCCCTTGACATGACTATTGCAAAGAGACCAGCAGGTTCCCAAAGGCTCTGGAGAGTGGAGGCTAGACCGAAATAGAACTCTGATATTATTGATCTTTGTAATAAAAAATTTAAGGAGTGTGAGAGAGGTCTTTTTTGCAGAAGCAAAGAGGAGACAGAACACTGATTGTAGCACAGTATGGTACCGTATTGATCACTTGCAGATCAGCTGGAGAGAAATCCTAAAGATAGGAGAGGAAGACTAATGACCGCCACAGAAAAAAATATATCAGAGCTTGAACTTTTACAGATTCAAGGCATAAAGTCTGCTTGGTGTTAATATACAAAAGATTTCAGAAAATCATAATTATTTGATTTTTTTTAAAAAAAACACAAAAGCATATTCACTTATATCTTTAAGGAGGAAAATACAAAATATGTTGCAGCTATTCATATGCCAGTTTACACATAATTTAGATGGTCTGAAATTTCTTTAGAGAGCTAATGCATAACCTAGGGTTATAGTTTTTATTGTTTTGTATTTATTATCTCTGGTTCAGAGACTATTGAGATTGTAAATGTACTGCAATCTCTGTTTACTGGGTAGCAGTCCCATTGATTAGGAAGCAATTAACTGATGGCCCCATCCCCTTTGTGCAAGAGATCTCTAGTGCCAGGTGGAAATGCAACAGAGGTACTGTTTCTGCCTCTCACAATGAAGATTGTTCATAAGAGGTGGTGGGAACATCAAATAACTGCTTCCCAACTGACAGATGAATAGTTCCCTGTTGATTGTAGTGCCTGCTTGCTGGTAAATGAGGATGGGGGAGTTGGGTTCGGGCTGAGAGTCATTGCAAATATACATAATGATAGTGGTTATGCTTTCGTAAGTGTCCAAATGAATTCATGTCTCTATTTGCAAAAACAAGGGTTAGTCCACAGAGAAATAATAATAATAATAATAATAATAATAATAATAATAATAATAGTGCAATTTTCTGGCATTGTATATTTTTGCCGCTTCTATGATTGTTCATTTGTATTTTGATTCTGTAGCCCACTTGTTGATGGATGTCCAGAATCAGCAGCATCCACCACGGTCCTTTTTATCCTGGGCATAGACCGAGCCAGTATAGACTTTGTTTTGGTTTGCTTCTCCATAGTGCTAATGGGTTAGGTGCTCTTGAGTCCACTCCTCAGCTGAGACCTCTCTGGCTTGGTTGGACCTGCTGGTAGTTACACAGCCAGCACAGCTCTCAGCATCCTTGGAGCAGTTAAGCCCCCACCACGACAAGGGGGCACCTGTTGAGGAAAAACAACAGGAAAAACTCGGCTGTTATCAGGACCTCATAATCAAACTGCAAAGGCTCTGGCATAAACCAGTACAGATGGTCCCAGTGGTTATCGGCACACTGGGTACCGTGCCAAAAGATCTCAGCTGGCATTTGGAAACAATAAACACTGACAAAATCACGATCTGTCAACTGCAAAAGGCCACCTTACTTGGATCTGCACGCATCATTTGAAAATATATCACACAGTCCTAGACGTTTGGGAAGTGTTTGACTTGTGTTTTGGTGATACGAAATCCAGCATAGAGATCTCGTTTGCTGTGACATATTGTGTTTCTGTGTCAGTAAAATAATAATAATAATAATAATAATAATAATAATAATAATAATATCTTTATTCCTTACCTGCCTCTCTTCACAGCTCAAGGCGGGCATAACATAGTTAAAACACACTATCATGAAAACATTCAATAAAACGCATATAAAAACATATTGCTAGGTATAAAATGCCCATATTAAAATACACATAATGAAAATTAAAAGTAAATGTAGGACGTGACTTTAAAATTCATAGTTAAATACTAACTGGATAGGTCTGCTGGAAGAGCTAAGTCTTCAGCTGTCTCTTAAATTCTGACAGCTGGTTAAGCTGTTGAAGCTCTTTTGGCAGGTCATTCCACTGTCTTGGGGCAGCTAATGAAGAATGGAGGAATCATAGGAAATTGAATATTGTCCCTTTTATCTTAATTCACCATCATATGAAACTTTTCTCTCTCCCCCTTCTCTTCCCCCTTCCCTTCCCTTCCCTTCTTTATTTATTTATTTATTTACTGCATTTATATCTCATCCTTCTCACCACGAAGGGGACTCAGGGTGGCTCACAAAACAGGCACAATTCAATGGCATATATACATACACAAGATAATGCAACATATACATTAAAATCAATAATTAAAATGTATCAGTCTTAAAACTGTTAATTAAAATCACACAATCCAAAGGCATATTCCAGGAGCCATTCCGGTCGTCAGTTGCATTGTTCTATAAACACTTATTGCCCTCAGAATTATTGTTCAAAGGCTTGGTCCCAAAGCCATATCTTTGCTTTCTTTCTGAAGGTCAGGAGGGAGGGGGCTGATCTAATTTCACAGAATTTTATTTTCTCCCATTCATTTTTTTCCCTCTTTGTCACCGTGAGAGAGAAGATATACTCTCTGAACCTATGTTCTTCACCCCATGCTCAAAACTAGCTTCTACATCTTCAAGGTAGAAAATATGAATCAGACACACAGGGCACCAAATACCAGGGGGTGGGCAACACACACACACAGCCAGGCAACTTGTGGCTCTTCCCAGTTCTCCAGATTCAAGGAACAGCTCCATTGCCAATTTCTTTCTTCCATAAAAAGAGAGAATTTTAATCCTCTCTATGAAGCAAAATTTTCCTTAGAAACCTTATCTTCCCTCACATAGACCAGGGCCTTGTTTTGACCCAAACCTGTTTTTAAAGAAAAGAGGAACCAACTTTTGCCAACCTTTTTAAAGTTTCAGGGGATGTGCAGCCTGCCCAGGTCCAGGTGAATTTGTGTATTGACTACTGGACCCACGAAGCTTGCTCACTTGTACAACTATTTCAATTTTTTTTCAGAACCCGAGAAGTTGCTTTTAAAAGAAATTCATAACAAAACTTGTTACAAAACTATCCCATCCATTCCTTGACAATATGTTTTATACTATTGGTATTCTTGGCTAGATTCTACGTTGCAGTTATTGATTCCTAACTTAGATGTATAGATCTGTAAGTGTTTCGTATTTATCCATGAACGTGGCACTATTGCCACAATTACAAATGCCTGTGGCAACCTAGCTTAACAGCCAGCAGCTCCATCAAAATGGAGATCTATTCTGTTAGTGATTGGGGTTCAACAGGATGATGTTTTAGTCCCTCCCACCAGTGATCTGAAATGTGACAGGATCCCTGTCGTAACGCCTCGTCCTACTACAGTTGGTGGCAGGAGGGGGCTAGAAATATCATCCTCTTATGCCTCGATCATTACAAATAAGGCTGTCATTGCTCAATATGGCTGTTAGCTGTTATGGTAGTTTGAAACATGATAGTTTCATACTGAAATACTTGGGTGGGGTCATAGATTCGGGAAATTATGTTTAAACTACATTTCTCAGAATCCAACTCACTATGTCTAGTGGCAATGCTTAGGTTATGGAAGATTTAGTTTTTTAAAAAAGTTCCCGCTACAATAGCTCCTATTACAATAGCTCCTACTATCTTCTACACAGCCTCCTCTACTTTATCCCCCTCTCTTTTCATTTATATTCAGCTTTCCCTCCAATAATGAAACTGATTTAAAAACCAGATTAACAACATAACAACTACATTTAATATATTTCAATGGTTTTAACTCTTTGGCTTGTTTAATTATATATAACAAACCATTTATAGAGTCAAAACAATTTATCAAAAGATAATATAAAAAGAAAATCAACAAAACAGAACATCAGAAGGTAGGGAGACAAAGAGAAGGGCCTCTTCTGAAAATGTCAGTGCTCGAATAGGTTGAGATAGCCTATTTTTCCAAGCACTAGACTGAGATTGCTGCTTTGGAAAAGGGCACTTACTGCTTGCTGGGGGCCTCTTTTGTATTGCAGCAGGCGTATTTGCTTTTACCATGCCCTGCATACATATTATTAGGCAAAGTACATATTACTGATGCACCAAATCTGTACCTGCTTTGTGAAATTGCTCTCACAGAAGAATAAAATGGTGAAAAAGCCATGGCGCGCGCACACAAACTGTAGACGTATGCTTTGAATCTGGGAATGATAACTGAAGGTTATTTTTTATTTGCAGTCCTCAGTCTTCCCAAGAAAGTGCCACCAGACATTTCAGTTGGAAGATACAGGGAGCTATAGTCCAAAAGCAATTTTTCGAAGCTCTGGTCATATAATCAAAGGAAGCTCCCTTTTTTGGAAGATGATGATCAGACCATTTGGGAGAAGAGTCATCCATGCTGCTTTCTACAAATTAGCTAGGTATATGATTTGTTTGGTTGCTATGTTAGAGATTAAATAAGGATGGAGGCAGATTTCAATGGATGGTTACTGTCTGTTGTATTTGATGTGACAAATGATACATTCCTTTTACAAATATACTTTCAACAGTAGGGGGGAAATCCATTATTCCCTCGCTATACAAGGGCTGTAATCACCTTGAAGTTCACATAGCTGATGCCATGCTCCATTACAGTAGCACAATCTCATTCATATCAGTACAACTGCTCTTATATAACTGACTGTTAACCAAGCCCAACGGGTCCATTTTTACCTATGTCATTCACATTGCAATGAAAACAATGTGAATAACATTGTTATTTAGATTTTCTGTTTTCTGAGATTAGCTGCCATTTCTGCCCCCCACTCCCAGATTCCATGTTGGTATGATTTTCCTTTCATATTGTATATGAATAGTTGTCCTTACTGGAAACTAGAATTAAGATCCACGAAAGTGTATGTGATAGGGCAGTACACATAAAGGAGTTTCAAATTGTGGGAATTTGATTTGGTCCCTGATCTGGCATTTGGGAAAAGGTCTAGTACAGTTCAAATTGGTTAGGAGATTCTATGCAATTGATATGGGGAAAACTCCAGCAATCTCTGATGTCAGCGGGAGTTCTCAACCAATGAATTCCCAGATCCTAACTTGACAATTTCTCAGCCAATCAGGGCAAGGAACGGGCCTGTTTTAGAGCAGAGACTCTGTATCAGACATCCTTTCAGGCCTAAAAGTTAATAAACCTCTGTTAGTTGCCTCCAGACCCTGTCTGCGTTTTATCATCTGGCTGACAAGATAGCACGGCA
Organism: Anolis sagrei; assembly: GCF_037176765.1. Lineage (NCBI taxonomy): Eukaryota > Metazoa > Chordata > Lepidosauria > Squamata > Anolidae > Anolis > Anolis sagrei. The sequence goes on from NC_090021.1 coordinate 119,439,530, forward strand.
CACTGGGTGATGGAGTCACACCACTTCTTAAGTGGCTAGCTGAATTTCGGCTTCAGAGCCCTAAAATAATCTGATTGGGCCTAAATGATACATCCAGGTTTAGACACTCCCTCCCAAGGAAAGGCAACCTTGTTCTTTCATTAATGTTTTTTTGCTACATTATTTTTAAAAAGCTATTTTATAGGTTTTGCGGCTTCAGGAGTCAAAGCCTACATAGCACTTTCCTGGACATAAATCCCTTTGAATCCTAGAGATACACTGTGTGTAGACAACATATGACATTGGACTGTTCTACTATATGTTGGTTTCATTGGACATTGTCAACTATTGTTTTAATTTTTGAACTTTGATTTTTATATGGTCTTAAATAACACTAAACAGACTTTCTGGAAAGATTGAGTTATTAAAATAAAAGCCATACATTCATAAAAAGGGTGTTGCCAATGTTTAACTTGCTTTTTAAAAAGAGAATGTTGTGCATAGTCATTTTTTTCCCTTTTTCCATCAGATTGGGCTAGCCAGTGCTTTAATTTCAAATACAAAGGATATTATTAGAATACAACACATGTCTGCACATGTTTTGAAGAGCAATTTGGCTTAAATACTTCCACTGCCCCCTTTCCACCCCAATCTCTAGCTGTAGGTAGTCTGAGCCGCTGCTCTGACAACTGCAGAGGGTTGTTCCTAGGAGTGAAATGCCCTTTGGGCAAAGTAAATTTTTACAAACAAGGTATCTCAGTGACCTTGTATGTATGAGCCAGACAGGCGTCATTAGCAAGTGATTTGGCAGGAGAGACTCCTGTAGAGCCAGGGATATTGTCTGCTGTTCCTATTACAAAAGCCCAGTTGACATTTGTAAAAGATGAAGGTTGGAGCAAATGGCACAAATATTCCCCACAGCTTAAAGGTTCACATTTCACTTAAATACAGAAAGAGGTACAGGCGTCTATGGCATAGCTGATAAAATGCAGGGAGACCAGCCAAACAAGCCATTTGGGTGGGGATTTGACAATCTGGATTGCAAATAGTGTTGCTGAATTGAATTTTCCTCCAATGGTTTGTGTATAATGCAAAATCTGTATTGAATATTTGGAGGACACATGGTACAGTCTTGTTGGGAACTATTCCACCCCAGAGTGCATTAGGGCTCCAAGATTTCAGGGCTGGACCCTCTTCTTTGGTCGTCAGAACAAAAGGCGAAAGAGACCATGGTTATATACAATAATGTGCCAATATAATAATAGCAAGAAAATGGAGGAAAATGGCCACATTACTGATACATTTCTATAAAAGCCAATGGAACGTCCATATATAAATCCATTTGTAAATTTTGTCTGTACAGTTTTTTTTCAAATGTTGCAAGCATTGTTAGCTGAAAGTTGTACATGTGTATATTCTTTTCATGGGTTAACTTGATGCTTTTCATCTGATCTAAGTACTCTGTGCAACTGTTGTTGTTGCTTCATATATCATGCTAATGTTTCCACCACCTTTCAACTCCAGTGACATCAAAAAGGATCATCCCAAGGTCTCAAGTTTCAATGCTAAAATCTCAGGGCCTGGAATAGTCTTTGCCTGATAACCATAGAATGTCACTTCTTCAATATAGAAACCATGCAAGAACAATTTCCCGAATGTAGAAAGCAAGAATCTGCCTTTGTTCATATGTGGGCCTTGTTCATGTATAGGCACAGTAAGAAATGGCGGTACTTCCAAGATTATTCTGGAGCCCTGCTTATGCACTAGGGAAGAACTGAACCATGTTGGGAGGGCTGTACCACTTGCCACACCGAACATTTTGATCATGTGTAATAATATGCTTCAAAGGAGGGAAGATTTAGGTACAGAAAACTTTTACAATGTGGGACAGGATTCTAAAATGGGCTTCAGTGCTGTGCCCACCCAAGCATAGGTCCTGACCCTCCGTAAATGGAATTCTGCTTATAGGACAATTACACTGGTGGAAGCATGGACTGTCTGGAACAGTAAAGGAGGGTCAGTGCTTCAGAGAAGGCAAGGTATATTTAGAGAAAAAAGTAAAATAAGTGAAAATTGGCTCCTCTCCTGCAGGAAGCTGCTGCATGATATCAAAAGCCCTTCTGTAAAGCAATTTAGGGTCCAACTCACGATAGTGAACATGTGGAGATTCATTAGAAAATGTATTTTTCTGCTTTGGATCTAATGCCTTTTCTATGTACCTGTAGTCCATGCCACAGTGGTTGTTGCTTCATATATCATGCCACATGTTCTCTCTATTTCGCAAAATCAGCAGCTCTAGTGATGTCACAAAAGGGGCATCCGGAGGTCTCAAGTTTCAATGCTAAAATCTCAGGGCCTGGGATAGTTCTGACTGGAAACCCTAAAATACACACACGAGGTCACTTGTTCAATATAGAAAACATGCTAGAACAATTTCCTGAATGTAGAAAAAGCAAGTATCCGCCTTTGTCTTTAAAAGATCCATTAGCTTGAATTGAATCGCTAGCACCTCCAACTTACTTCTCCATTTCCAGACCTGTCTCCCATAATTCCCAGGGCACATCAACACTGACCACTTTACACAAACCATAGAGGCTGGCCTTGAACTGGTTCCAGGAACCACAATGTCCACAGATTGAAAGACTCCAGAATATGCATTTGATAACTGGTGGAACGCTTCAGGTATCCGGACAGTAATTTGTCCTCTGCAGAGCCAATTTCACCCTGAGGTGTGGTCTACACTAGAACATACTGATGTGTATTAAGGGTTTTCTTTTGGATTTCCCCTCCAACTTTGCTTATGTCAGTTTAAATTCATTAAAGAATTCTGCAATGTGCTTTAACAGTGTGCGTTGTCTAACCACTGCATTTTGAAGTTAGGTTGAAGCAGTATTAAATGGTCAGTATAGATGTGGGGCCTGGTTTCAAAGGGGAGTAATATAATACAGGGGAGAGAGATATTGGGCTACCCCAAAACATGTAACCTGCAGAACCAGTATTGTGGTTTTACCTACCCATATTTTACACGTCCTCTCTAGGAATTTTCTATGTCCAGATTATTCAATGATACACTTGCACTCTGTCTAGGAATTTTCTAAGTTCTTCAGGGCACCTCTATGGTCACTTAAGGTGAAGTCACTCTTTTGAACTGGGTCCACTTTTATCTATAGTTTCCTGAACCACCAAAAAGTTCAGGAACACATTCCCTGTGGATATGAGGGCCATGCTGTATAGAGGCAGTGATTGCTGATGGCTCACATGTCAAAGGATGGAGAATCTGTATCAAGATGTAATTCTAACATTCCTAACCAAAGGAGCTAAATCTATTTTAAAGATGTATTGTCGAAGGCTTTCATGGTCAAATTCACTGAGTTGTTGTAGGTTTTTCGGGCTGTATGACCTGTTCTAGAAGCATTCTCTCCTGATGTTTCACCTGCATCTATGACAGGCATTCTCAGAGGTTGTGAGGTCTGTTGGAAACTAGGAAAATTGGGTTTATATATCTGTTGTAAGTCCAGGGTGGGAGAAAGAGCTCTTGTCTGTTGGAGGTAGGTGTGAATGTTTCAATTGGCCACCTTGATTAGCATTTAATGGCCTGACAACAGTTTTTAGGGGTGGCCTTGGGGGGGAATCCTTTGTTGAGAAGTGTTTAGGTGTTCTTGTTTGTTTCTTGTCTGGAGTTCCCCTGTGTTTGAGGTTTGTTCTATATTTATTGTTATAATTTTAGTTTTTTAATACTGGTTCATTATCATGGTTTCTTCCTTTCTGTTGAAATTGTCCACATGCTTGTGGATTTCAATGGCTTCTCTGTATAGCCTGACATGGTGCTTGTTAGAGTGGTCCAGCATTTCTGTGTTCACAAATAATATGCTGTGTCCAGGCTGGTTCATCAGGTACTCTACTATGGCTGATTTCACTGGATGAAGTAGTCTGCAGTGCCTTTCATGCTCCTTGATTTGTGTTTGGGCACTGCATTTAGTGGTCCCTCTGTAGACTTGGCAGTAACAAGACACACCTAAAAACTGTCAGGCCATCATATGCTAATCAAGGTGGCCAATTGAAACATTCACACCTAGCTTCAACAAACAAGAGTTCTTTCTCCCACTTTCCACAGATATATAAACCCAATTTTCCTAGTTTCCAACAGACCTCACAACCTCTGAGGATGCCTGCCATAGATGCAGGTGAAACATCACGAGAGAATGCTTCTAGAACAGGCCAGATAGCCCGAAAAACCTATAACTCAGTATTTTAAAGATAGTATTCAGTACCCTGGATACCTCACTTAAAGTTTAGAGCTGATTCACTTCCTCGCTGACATGGAAATCATCAGCTACCTCTAAATGAAGAGATTTCTTGCATTTCACTTTTGGCACTGGATTTTCAGAATAGATTTTATTCCATTCCATTAGGATTTTGCATAATATAAATGGGACATAAATGAGATTGCTTTTCAGTTTCTACACATGTATTTCAAGCTTTAATGAATAGTTTGTTTGCTTCTTGAATGTGCAGCCATTTTCTTTCAGTAGATTTCAGTGTCATTTGGGACTCCATCATTTTGAAAAATTAACTTTCTGCATGCAGAAAGAAAAAACTTCAACACAGAAAGATTTGTTTGCAATCATTATGAGTCTTAATTACAGTATATATGCTTATGATGGAATTGGATCGAATACATGCAATTATATAATTAAAACATGTAGTCACATAATTTAATAAATGCGTATTTAACTAAAAGAGCTTTGCTATATTGTGGAATAAACAGATGCCTGAAGCTGCTTGGCTCTCCCTCACTCAGGTTTGCAATGTGAGCGCATGGCTTAAGGTTCAGTGTCTCTGCTGTTTCAAAGTATAATTTTCCCTTGTTAACAAATATACAAAAATAGATTAAGCTATTTGCAAAGTAAATTCATCTACTTATTTTGGTGTTTGGGTTCATTTCAGAATATCCCTAAATTCCTTTATTATTGTTTGCTTGATTTTTTTTTTAAAAAGAGGTAATTTGTTAAACCTCTTGCCAAGTATTTGTCCCCATAAATTGTTTGTCACCATCAATATTTTAGCTTACTTTAATACCACAGCAACTTTCTCCATTTTTTTTGTCATGTCAGGAACGACTTGAGAAACTGCAAGTTGCTTCTGGTATGAGGGAATTGGCCGTCTGCAAGGACGCTGCCAGGGGACGCCTGGATGTTTTGATGTTTTACCACCTTTGTGGGAGGCTTCTCTCATGTCCCTGAATGGAGAACTGGAGCTGATAGAGGGAGCTCATCCGTGCTCTCCCTGGATCCGAACCTCCGATCTGTTGGTCTTCCGTCCTGGTGGTTTAATCCACTGCGCCACTGGGGCTCTTAACTTTCTCAGTGTTATGTAGAGACAATGGGTGCACCTACATTGTAGAATTAATGCAGTTTGGCTCCACTTTGAGCTGCCTTGCCTCAATGCTATGGAATCCTGGGATTTGTAATTTGGCGAGGCACCAGCACTCTTTGGCAGAGAAGGCTAAAGACCTTGTAAGACTACAATCCATAAAGGCACAGCCGGCAAGAAGTTTTTACCTTTGTGTTTTCTTTTTTTGAAGGTTCTCATTAATAATGTAGTGTTTCAGTCTGAACAGTTATGAAATCTAATATGCTCTAGAGAGGAAGTTGCCATCCCATTTTGTATCAAATACACAGATTGTGGTGGCATATCTCTACCACTCAGTGGTTTTGAACTGTAATACAAAGATGCTAAGGGTTGGGAAAATGCAACCACCATGACAGCGTGTTACTGATGAATTTGCTGTCAAGGAAATGTTGCTGAATGCAGAGAAAGATTATTGGGAGTAGTATAGGAGCAATGTGTCTAATTATTCCCTCACTAAAGTCAATTGATATAATGGTCTGGACTGTACCCAGTATAATTTTAGACAGCTATTTATTTTATATGACAGCTGAAGCAATGTCAGACTACATTGATTCTACTGTGCATATGCCTCCTTTGCACAATTCCTTTTGTTTAATTTCTCAGAAAGCCCACTTGCAGTCTTATTTTTATTGTTATTTTATTTATTACTAGCCATGCTCTGCCACACATTACTGCAGTCTGTGTATATATGTTTTATGTGTATATATGTGCTTATATATTTATTTACATTTGTATATATGTGGTTTTGTGCATGCATTGTAATGTATTTTTTATTTTTTTTGGCTTTTTAAAGTCTCTTCCGCTGTGTTTTTCAATGTTTTTATGAGTGATGGTCACTTGTCGGCCTGAGAGGTGTATTGGGTCCAAATTTGGTGTCAATTTGCTCAGTGGTTTTTGAATTATGTTAATCCCACAAATGAACATTACATTTTTATTTATATGGATTTATAGTATTTATATTCCGCCCTTCTCACCCCGCAGGGGACTCAGGGCGGATCACAATGCACAAATACATGGCAAACATTCAATGCCATAGACAACATATGTAGACAGACACACAGAGGCTATGTAACTTTCCAGCTTCATGAGGGTATGCTTTGAATTCCAGCCACTGGGGGAGCTGTCGCTTCACTGTCCAATTATGACACTGATGGAGTACTTCCTCATTCTTTTGCATGCTGCTGGAGGTTTTTATGGTGTCGTAAATTAGTTAAATTAGCCTCCCCACATAAGCGGTTACCTAAATTTCCTACTTGACAGATGCAACTGTCTTTCAGGCTACAAAAGTCGACAGTAAGCTAGTCAAATGGTCAGGAGCTTACTCTGACCCGGGCTCGCTTCGAACTCATGATGGTCAGTAGTGATTTTAATGCAGCTAACGCCCAACCATCTGCACCACAACCCAGTCCTTGTCCTTCCCTTGTTTGATACTGGGTTGCAAGATTTCATTTTTTTTGTAAAAGCATTTGTGCAGCTATATTTTCTAGCTTATTTTAAACAATCACCAATATTTAGTTTTGGCATTGGCTGCAGTGTATTTGTGCATTTCTTTTCAAATCTGTGCATTTTAGCCATTCACATTAAAAAAAACCTCCTAAGCATTTGTTCCATATGTACCTCAAGTCTCACAAATGTGCATATTTTGGAGACGGGGTAAGTTTTGTCTTGCAAGCCCTGGGGTGTGTGAAATGGATATTGTTACTGAGAATAATGAAACCAATGAAATAGTCTCCTGTCTCTGAGCTGAGAATGAGCACTTCTACTTGGAGAACTTGGCTGATAAAAGCTAGCTTTTGTGGCTAGCATTAGAGGATTATTTATATTTATAGGACGTCTCTGTGTTAACATGTGATGTGTTTATCAGCTTTGAGTGAGAAAGGAAGCAATTTGAAGTGTGAAGATTGTAAAATGAATTACAGTGACTCCAGGATTTTCAACTGCTGCATTGGACAGCATAGAGTCTTAGTCACAGAATAATAGAGTTGGAAGGGCTCTCGTGAGCCATTAAGTCCATCCCTCTGCTCAATGCAGGATCATCAGTAAAAGCATCCCCAGTAGGTAGCCGTCCAGCCTCTCTTTGAAGATATTCCGAGAAGGTGATATTCTCCTTTATACAACTCTTTAGTGTCATATTCACCACATTATCTCTCTTAATTCTCATGTTTATTGTCATATGCTTCTTGCTATCTTGTAAGGGATATATTAAGTAGTATGCAGTACATTATGGATTGTTTTGTGTTCATTAGATATATCTTGACTTAATTCTAGCTTGGTTGCATTTAGTGCTGTTTTTCATTCCAAATATCTGATAAGAGTTTTTTTGTAGGTGTAGTTTGTTAGGTTCTATTCATCCAATACTATTTGTTTTCTGCTGCTGAAAAAGCACCACTGACTTCAATTGATCCTCTACATTCATGGAAGCAAAAGTGAAAAAAGTGTGAATATTGTAAGCATGCATGCTACAGGCTTCTTTTCTATTAACAGCCCCAACACGCCCTCCCTTCCCTCTCTTTCCACCATAATGTTCCTTCCCTGCCAAGCCGCCTTTTTGCTCTGCTTCTTGTCCTCCTCCTCTCCCTTCTCTCTCTGTCCTCTTTCTTCAACAGCTCCCCCATTAACTCCCTTTCCCACCTTCTACCAAGATCCTACAGCTATATTTCCAAGCCCTGATCCATCAACTTGCCCTACTCCTTCTACTCTTCTCCATAGCCTCCTTACTGGCCAATAAATCCACCCCTTAAGTTCCTTTTTCTCCTTTCACCAAGATGCCCCAAATACATTATCAACCCTCTCCTTCTACTCCTTTGTGTATCTTCTCCTTCCAGCACTCTCTTTCTCACTTTCCAGCAAGACATTTACATTTTTAAGGGAGTGGAGGTGGGGTGGGGCCATGGTAAAGAGGTTTAAAATGTGCCTGTATGATAAGAAGAAGAAGAAAATCTGAAGCTGCTGCTATTGACAAGATCATTTGAAGAATGCTTACAATCTGGATAAGTATTTGTGGTGGTGAGGGAAGATGGTAAAGGAAGGAGCTGGCAGCATTGGCAGGATCACAGGGAAAGAGTTCAAAATCTGGCTGACACATAGAAGGAAGATGGTAAAGGGAATGAGAAACTGGCATTGTTGGGAGGATCACGTGAAAAGGGATTAAAATCTGACCAACACTTTATAGTAGGAAGGAGGTAAAGGGAGTGAGGAGCTGGCACTACTGGCAGAACATGGAAGGAGTGGTAGAAGGACAGCAGAAGGAATGTGGCAAAGAGGTGAAGATAGTTAAGCAGCATTTACAAACCTGCGAATAATCAAAACCATGAAAGGTAAACCCATGAATGTGTGTGTGTGTGTGTGTGTGTGGGGGGGGGGTCTGTCTTACTACATTTGTATTTCCACATATGTTTGGTTGGGAACCTTTCACTATGAGTGTGTACTAGCCTCTTCCACAATCTAGCAGGGCCTCTTTTTTTCAAGATTCCCATCGCTACTCCAGTTTCCACCAAATCTGGATGGCAGCAATGGTGACTAAGGAGTGGCACAACATTGTGACAATTGCAGTAAGTGATTATGGTAGGAGCCATGAAAAGAATAAATGAAGATGTGTTTAGCCCATATGTAGCCTATCCTCACCCAATGTAGAATTTATTTCCTTCTATTCAACAAGGATATTGGCAAGCTGGAATGTATCCAGAGACAGCAACTGAAATGGTAAAAGGTCTAGAAGCTAAATGTTATGAGAAGGGGCTTATGGAGCTGGGTATGTTTAGCTTGGAGAAGAGAAGATTAAGAAGAAATGTTTCAATATTTGAAATAATGCCACATTGAAGATGGAGTAAGCTGGTTTCCTGCTGCTTCAGAGACTAGGACAATGGACAATGGATTCAAACTGTAGAAGAGATTCCACCTGAACTTGAGGCCTCTTTGGACCTCTTCACATGGGAAAAAGGGGAGGAAAATGAGGATAGTTCCATTGGAGTTACCCAAAAAACACTTTCCTCCCCGTGGTGAAGGAAGCTTCATTGGAGTTATCCGAAAAATATGGGTAGCTCCATCGGAATTCCTTCCAATACTTCCTCTCCACTTTGGGGGTAATATGGGCGGGGCCTGCTGAGCATTGTCTGCTGATGCTAGGCAGTCCCCATCCAAAAGCAGTAAAATGGGGCTATTTAGCCCCACGTGAAAAGGTCCCTTGATGCTCAGAGTCATTTGACAATATGCTGAATGCAATGGTGCCTTCTTCTTTGTTGTTTAGTTGTTGTTTATTCATTCAGTCACTTCCGACTCTTTGTGACCTCATGGACCAGTCCACACCAGAGCTCCCTGTCAGCCATCACCACCCCAGCTCCTTCAGAGTCAAGCCAGTCACTTCAAGGATACCAGTACCATCCATTCATCTTGTCCTTGGTTCACTCCTCTTTCTTTTTCTTTCCATTTCCCCCAGCATCATTGTCTTCTCTAAGCTTTCCTGTCTTCTCATGATGTGGCCAAAGTACTTCATCTTTGCCTCTAATACCCTTCCCTCCAATGAGCAGTCAGGCTTTATTTCTGAAGTATGGACTGATTGGATCTTCTGGTAGTCCAAGGCACTCTCAGAACCTTCATCCAACACCACAGTTCAAAAGCGTCTATCTTCCTTCGCTCAGCCTTCCCTATGGTCCAGGTCTCACATTCATAAGTTACTACTGGGAATACCATTGTTTTGACTATGCGGACCTTCGTTGTCAGTGTGATGTCTCTACTCTTCACTATTTTATCGAGATTGGGCATTGCTTTCCTCCCAAGAAGGAAACGCCTTCTGATTTCCTGGCTGCAATCTGTGTCTGCAGTAATCTTTGCACCTAGAAATATAAAGTCTGTCACTGCCTCCACGTTTTCTCCCTCTATTTGCCAGTTATTAACCAGTCTTGTTGCCATAATCTTGGAATTCTTCTTTTGGCCCTTTAAAAACTGTGTCTGAATGGCCATATATCAGGACTGTTCGCTTGTGTATTCCTATATAGCAGGAGGTTGTATTGGATGGCCCTTTTGGTCTCTTCCAGCTCTATAATTCTATTGGGTTTCCTTTTAGTGCTGGATGTTGTTATTCTGCCATTCTAATTTTGATTATACCTTGGCACCTGACCCATTTGCTATAGGATTCTGTTTTAAAAGACCCATTTTTGTAAAACTTAATTGCTTTGTGAATAACAATCACAGCCAACGTTAAATCAGAGTATCCTTCTGTAAGGGAAACCTGAGTATTGTTCTATAGCAAATGCTTCACACCAAGTTTCTGAAATGAGTTCCATTTTGTGATATGCATAATTACATTTCTTTAATTAGGCAGTTATCTTCTAAAACTTTATGCTTTTTAAGGGAATACCTGTTTGAAGACACTTAAGCAATAATAGTGAAACAATTCACATTAATCAGTTGTGACTGATTTAAATGAAGCTTAATTGCTTACCTTCCCAGCACTTATTTGTCTAACAAACCTAAATGCAAGCAATTGAAGATGGGGAGAATCTCTTATTTAATGTTTTACACCTTGTTGGTTATTCAACTGTAATTGGTCATTTTAGATTCTAGATAGCCAGTCCAGTGTTCGTTGTTTTTTACCGGCTTGTGATGTTTAGAGGGGGGAAAATAATGAGAATATACTTCTGGGTTGGTAGCGATATCCGCAAGTTTCCTTTTAAATATGCACAACAAAATAGATTGTTAAAAATAATCCTCAGAGTCCAGGGCAGCTTTTGTCAGTTTTCTACCAGAGTGCACTCTGTTCTCTGACAGAAAATTGCTCATTAATCTCTAAGGAATGACCAATTTTCCAATAGTCACTCAACTGTGCTGCTGCTGTTAATTTTTTTTAAGGTGCTGTGGGTGCCATTAATTGCTTGCTGTGAGTTGTAAGAGCAGCAGTAATCCTCTTTGGATGGGACATTAACTCCCAAACTAGCCATTATCTCCCATCCATATATTGTATTTGCCTTCTAGTATGTTTGTGTCACAGGGCAAACCAGAAACGCTAAACATTGGATAGATGAAGAATAAAGTCCCAAGATAAACATTTTAGCATGAAATCCTCTGCCCTTTTGAACATAATGGAAAGTCTCTCTGGGGGCTCTTCCAGACAGAGCGAAAACCTGTGCAGAAACGGGTTAAAATAACCCACTTCTATACAGGTTCTAGTCCCTACTCTCATCCCAAACCCCAGGCTTTTCCTGGGGGAGTGGGTGGATACATGGCATGATGAGTCAAATAGGGATTCCATGATGCCACCTCAAAGCCCTCAAACTTATCCAAAAGGGACTGGCAGCTACGAAGCCTGTCTAGTGTCTTCCTTGCTGGAGGAAATGGCGACTCAGGAGATGGTGGTGGTGGTGGGGGGGCATAAGGGAAGTCCCTCCTCCCTGTTTCCTGAGTCGCAGAACGCAATACCCACAGGTCCAATACCTTATCAGAGCCAGATCTTTAATTAAGGTCCAGACCTGATGAGGTATTTAATTCATGCAGAGTAAACTGGGAAAACCTGGTTTACTCCACATTAATTCGCTTTTATCAGAGGCGTTGTGTGGATGCCTCCTGTAAAACTGATACAGGTCTCAGATCAAAGACCTGTCTGGAAGGGACCTGGGAAAGTGGCAGATCTTGGGCAGAATATACACTAGCATATAATGCAGTTTCAGAATGCAAATTATCTGCATTGAACTGGATTATATGGCAGTGTGTAGACCCATATAATCCAGTTCAATACATTTAAACTGCATTGTGAAACTTGGCAGGTTCTCCTGCTTTTTCCAAGTCCCAAATGGCTTATTATGAGATGTTCATTGTGGGTAGGTGACCAAAGCCCCATCTACACTGCCTTATAATGCCGTTTGAAATGTGAAGAAAATATTTCTTCCTGTGACCTGCATTAAAAGGATAACAGTCAATACAGGTCCCAAAACTGCAACTCCTACAATCCCAGAAAAGTGACTTTTTAGTCCATACCTTTCCAAATCCCCTGGACAGAATTCCAGGAATGCAGTTGAAAAAATGTAATTAAATATCTATTAGGCCTGTCAGTTTTGTATCGTTAATTCGTTTTTCGTATTTTAATCGTTATTTTTTTTTAAAACGAAGCGATATCAAAACATATTTTCAAACCCGGAAGGGTTTGAAAATATCGAAACAGCAGCCCCATTTTTATTTATTTATTTATTTATTTGCTTTATTTCTATACCGCGTTTCTCAACCTATAATAGGTGACTCAATGCGGTTTACACAATATTAATTACCACAACAATAACAATTAAAACACAGCATACCCAATAACAAACACACAACCATTCATACAATGCCTCGATCGCAAACAAGATCCAGTCTCATATCCTTATACCGTTCCTATGTTCAGTTTACCGTCATTCTGTGTACAATTGCGCTGATTAGCCAAACGCTTGCTCAAAAAGCCAGCTCATCTCGTAAATGCAATGGCGGCTGCTGTGCTGACTTCAGTGCTGTGGTTGTGCTGGTGCCTGGGAACCAATCAGGCGCTCCCAAGCACCCCAGCAGCACCGTGGCAGGAGCCGATTGGATGGCGCGCGCGCGCTCACCCGCGCTCACCTCCTCCTCCTCCTCCTACCAGCTGTGTTGCAGGAAGTGCTACGAGGAGGAGGAGGAGGAGGGCGCAGGAGCCCGAGCCGGATGGCGCGCGGGGCTAACAGCAGGAGCGGAGGCCGGTTGTAAAGGTGAGCGGAGCGCTGCGCGCGCCATCCGGCTCGGGCTCCTGCGCCCCCCTCCTCCTCCTCCTCCTCCTCCTCCCAGCTGTGTTGCAGGAAGTGCTACGAGGAGGAGGAGGAGGGGGGCGCAGGAGCCCGAGCCGGATGGCGCGCGGGGCCGATTGGATGGCGCGGGAGGCCGGTTGTGTGAGTTTACTTTTCAGGGCTGTATGTATGACCAATCCAGAAGCATTCTCTCCTGACATTTTGCCCACATCTATGGCAGGCATCCTCAGAGGTCTGTTGGAAACTAGGCCTGTTTGATCAAGAAAAAATTTCGATATTTAAAATACTAGGCAAATGGAGTTTAAAAAATGTTTTGTAAATATTTACGAAATTTACGAAATTTCGTAAATAACAAAACATTTTTTTGGAAAGTTTTGTAAATATTTTAAATATCGAAACAAAAAAACACCCCAATTAAGAATCGAATTTAGAAACAAATTTTTTCTTGATCAAACAGGCCTAATATCTATATATTCAAAAAGTTTGAGGTTGCCTATATGACCCCCTCAAATCCAAGAAATGGAAATCTAGTGAAAGTTGATTTCTTCGTTAATGCCATCATTTGCATCACAGTTATAAGAACTCCATTATTGCCACATATTTGATGATTTCGGGATATAATCATCTTCCAGTTAAACTGTAATTTATAGTGATAAGAGAAGCCCAAGAAAATTTCAGGTAAGGGATCTGGAATAATGTTTGTACCTTCCCCTGTTTCTGTTCTTTGTCTTACTTATGAAGCTTTTTATTCCCAGAGGAAAGAAACCTTTTACCTTCTGTCAATCAGAAGCACCATTATTTTGAAGATAATTTATCACATATCACAATTTATCACATGTTTGACTGCAGTCTACGCCTTTTACAAGTATTTTCTGTTTTGCCAAATTTTCATCTAATCTAATAAGAACCGAAGAAGACTGCCAAGGGAAAAATTACATCATAATATGATAGTTATATTATTATTTTTAGGGGAATAGATTTAAGTGGCATGAACTGCCAATGACCCCATTTTACATTTTCATAAATGTAATGCTCAGAGATTTATACACATTCTAGAGCAGGGGTCCTCAAACTTTTTGAACAGAGGGCCAGGTCACAGTCCCTCAAACTGTTGGAGGGCTGGATTATAATTTGAAAATAACCTGAATGAATTCCTATGCACACTGCACATATCTTATTTGTAGTGAAAAAAAAACGCTCAAAACAATACAATAATTAAAATGAAGAACAATTTTAACAAATATAAACTTATTAGTATTTCAATGGGAAGTGTTGATGCCAAGCATCTACCCCCCCCCCCAAGTATTTGTAGTTCGCCAAGGGCCGGACGATGGATTCTGTTGCTTCCTGACCCAGCACACATAACTGGGTTCCTGTTTCCTCTCTGTGAATTCTCTGGCTTGTGCACTGGACCCTGGCCCCTGATCAGGGAAATGTAGTTTCCCAAAGGACACTGCTTCACAGATCGCAACCTGGAAGCCCCCCCCCTTTTTGAACTCTCTTGCTTGCCCTCTCCTATTGGCTTTCTGCTCCACATCCCGGACTGTTTTCAGCCACACTTTTGGACTCAAACCTCAGACCAGGCTAGCTTGGAGGGACAAGCAGCCTCAGCCTACGTGCGCCCTTGCCAAGAAGACCATACCTCAATCTCCGATGAATTGCTTTTATCAATTGTTATTGCTTCTAATAAACTTTGCTGGGATGGGATGGGATGGGGATCCCTTTATGAAATCTATGAAACTTATGAGGATTTATGGAGAATGTATATGAAATGTATAATATGAAATCTATGAGATGTACCCTTGCCCTTTTCCCTACTTTTCCCCTCTGAACTTTACCTTACTAAGAAAGGATGTGACCTGAGACTACAGCTAAGGAAATCCAATTTCCTCAAAAGACCCCATTCATATTGACATTTTGCATGGAATCAGGGTTGACAATAATCTCAAGGTTTGTTTTCAGAGTCAGACAAACAAACCTGGGATGAGTCAACCGAAACCCCGGAAAACAGACTGATTAAACCAATCATGGTATTTGTGTAAGCTCCTTTGTGATTAAGGATCCCCCTTTGTCTACAGAGTTTGAGATCCGAATGCCACCCATAGCCCCTTTTTCATGTCTATACACATCTGCAGTCAGAAATCAGGAAATCCTTTGTTTCTTCTGTCTGCCACCCCTTGACAAACACAAAGGCTCGGAAATCAGCTGGGGGACGCCTCCGGGGCGCCCTGCCTCCCCGTGGGCTGTCAAGCTGAGTCCCGCCTCCTGGCTGCTGATTGGACCATCTTCGGAGGCGCTCCAAAGGCCCTGATTGGCCCCCTGGAAGCGACAGCGCCCTGCGATTGGAGGGGAGGCGGGACATGCGGCCAGGCCTCCTCCCAGCTGTTCCAGGGCCAGCCAATCAGGGCGAAGCCAGCTGAGGGAGGGCGGGCGGGAGCTTCAACTGATTTTCCTTTGTTCTGTGTGTATAAAAATGCCTGAAAATCACTGTACTGTATGCTTATGGAGGAAAGATCCCTGTAACGCATCCTTTTCAGCTGAATCGCAGAATAAACGCTTCGGTCGCATACCCCTTCAGCCTGGTGAGATTGATTTTTAATATTTTTGCGTCTTTTTGGATTGGCGTTCGCTGGCTGCTCACCAAGGCCAAGGACTCCATTTGCGGTCCTTAGGGATCTCCCCCGCTGGGAAGACCCTCCCAAAAGAGCTCGATATCATTTGGCGACCACGAAGGGACTCTGCTTGAGGTCCAGACTAAATTATAGCCTAAATTTTCAAGCAGGCACCTTGGTCTGATTCTTCAGGCCAGCAGCAAAGGAGGAACGGCTTGGGAAAAGAGGCGCCTCTCTTAATTTGGACTCTCCTTCTTGACAAAACTACAAATTCTCCCGCAGCCACTTCCTCCCAAGCTCTGACCTGGGGTTTCAGCACAAAGGAGCGCCAGGGAAGCCTTGATCCAAGGACTTCCAGGAAGAGGAGCGACCGACGCGGAAGGGGAAGAGGGAAAAGCGTCCGGACGGGTAAGAAAAACAACTGTGGGCTGGCCTGGTGGTCGTTAGGTGGAAGGAGATCCTAGACTTTCCGAACCAGCTTCGGAGTCGGCCCACTGGGGAGGGAAGTCCTTAGATCTCGGTAACAAATTCCTAGCAGGGGCCAGCGAACATCTAGGCGTTTGAGGCTTGGAATTGCAATTCAGCTCGCTTTTGCGGACTTGACGGGGGCTACGTGGGAAAGAGAGTCCTCCTCTTTCAGAACCACCTAGCTGTCAAGGGCTGATCGCCCCGAGCTCTCCTATCCGGGGACTTTTCAGGTTCTGGCTTGCCTTACGGTTGGGGGGGCTTCCCTGATTAACTACTGGTTTGTGGAGCCGGTAGCTGAGAGATGGGTGTCTGTTCTTCCAGGATCAAACGTCCTGTCTCATCGGAAACACCTTTAGGAAGAGTACTGGCGGAATGGGACAGGGTTGCGTCACTGACGCAGGCCAGTAGGGTAAAAAAAATCGCATGGAGAGATGGCCCACCAGGCCCTCAGCAGGTGGAGTTTCGTGGCCCCTCATGGCAGTCGGATCGCTGTGAGGGGGCCAAGTGGACCGAACTCGCCTCTGCCTCATGCTTTTTTTTTGCCATGTGCCGGAGGAGGTGGAAGGGGGGTAGTTGTGGCCAACTCCTACCATGCAAGGGGAAGGTGACAAAGCCCCAACCCCCAGGAAACCCCCTCCAGACCTTTCCCCCCTCCCTTTGAAAATTGCTTGTTCCCCTACCATCCCATTCCCATTTCCCTTTACCCAATCTCCCTGACTCCTTCCTCCCCTTTCCAACCCCTCCATTCCCTATTCCCTATTTATGATGTGTCTGCATTTATATGCCCCTTCTATTTTTTTTCTCTGTTCCCTGATGAAATGCACTAGGGAAATTCATTGCTCTCCTCCTCTCCTGCTTTCTCCTGTGCCACCCTTTCCTTCCTTCAGATGGGAAAAAGGAGGCATTGCTCATTCCCTTCTTCACCAAGCTACTACAAATCCCTTCCTTTCTAAAGCTGAATCTTCAGTGCCTGTTTATTTATAATAAACAGTGTTTCTCCTCGCCAGGAGAGACCCTGCCACTGATGTGACTCAGCTGCCTTGCAAAAGTCTCTCTCTCTCTCCTGGTTTCCCTGACCCAAGAGCTCTCTTCTTCTCCCCTTCTCTTCTGTGCAACTACAAAACCCATTTTTCAGGGGCAGTCACCAATGTCCCTGCCTTATCCTTTGTTTTCTCTTTACTCCTCAACTTCCCTTTTTTTTGCTCTCAAACCCCTCCTCCCTTTCTCCTCTTGCAAAGGGAGGTGTAAGAGGGGACCTTTTCTGTTCCTGTTTCCTCTTGCCAAATAAAGTTTTCTGGGTCTCTCTCTCTCTCTCTCTCTCTCTCCCCCTGCTTTTCCCCTTTTCTCTCTAAGAACCAGACCTCACCAAAGGGTTCCATGTGCTTGTGAAATGTCTCTGAAACCCATCCTTTCTCTCTCTCTCTCTCTCTCTCTCTCTCTCTCTCTCTCTCTTCCCTCCCCTCCCATCCTCTAAGAAGCCAGTATTCTGTGAATTCTTTCCTCTATCTCCCAGAGGAATCCTGCTGCTCCCTCTTACCTCCTTCTCCAAAAACCTAAGGAAGGGATGTTTCAGAAGCATTCCCTCCTGACATTTCACCCACACCTATGGTTAAGTCTCTCTCTCACACACGCAGTCCCTCTGATGCTCTTTTCCTTCCTGGCCCTTCCTCCCTCCCCTTTCCCTGAGCGCATGTATGTGTATGTCTAAATTATCCCATTAACTGCCTTAAATATGAGGGGGGCGTCGAGGTCCAGGGGTCCCCTCTGCGCAGTGAAGAGCAACTGATCGAACTGTGGGACCCATAATCCACTCCTGCCGCTGAGGGCAACTACCTGGGCGAGGTGAACAATGGGAGGTCTGTGGACTTTCCTGTGTGGAACCCAGATGGCACAGGAAGATCCCAGGAGAGCAGGACCAGACCCCATGCTGCCCAGAAGAGACAGCCCCTCCTAGAGGCTGATCTGAGCCCCCACGGGGGAATGCCATCGCAGGAGGAGCAACCAGGATCCCACAGCAACTGCCATAAAGGAAGGAGGCCCTGCCCGTTCCAGAAGCTGTGCAGAGGAGTGGCCCAAAGGAGACCACTGACGCCCTCACTAGGTATGAAAGTTTTTCCCTTTTGCTTCCCCACTAACTACCCTTGGGCTGGGAAGGGGGGTGGGGGGCGGCTGTAAACCTTCTTTCTGACTGTCCTAGACACTATCCCTGAGTCTCTGTGATGATGGAGAGCCGGACCTGTCTGCGGTCACCAGGAGGCGCCACGCCAGAAGGAGTAGCAAGGCTGAGCCCCATCTTCTTCTTCTTCTTCTTCTTCTTCGGCTGCTCTCCTTGTTTCAGTACCAAGGGAGGAGCCAGCGCCCCCAGGAGGCCTGAGGACCACTGCCAGGTGGGAGAATTCCACCATGTGCCATCCTTCTCCATTGAGGATTCACTCGGGACCCCTGAGTGCTCCATGCTGACTGCCATCACGGACTCCATCATCCCCTGCCTCCACCGTCTTCACCTTCTTGCTTCAGTCTTTTTTTTTCCAACCCAAAGGACTCTCTGCCACTGGTCCCTCCCACCCTGCTGGGTCCTGCTGTTGTTGCTTAAGCTGGGCCCCAAAGTAATCAACAGAATACAATCTAATCAGTCTAGGAAGAGGCCCTGGGTGCTAAAGAATTGTCGAGGCTTGGGAAAAATGAGTGTGGCCATTTTCCAGCCTCGAAGGGAGGATTTGATGCCAAGCATCTACCCCCCCCCAAGTATTTGTAGTTCGCCAAGGGCCGGACGATGGATTCTGTTGCTTCCTGACCCAGCACACATAACTGGGTTCCTGTTTCCTCTCTGTGAATTCTCTGGCTTGTGCACTGGACCCTGGCCCCTGATCAGGGAAATGTAGTTTCCCAAAGGACACTGCTTCACAGATCGCAACCTGGAAGCCCCCCCCCCCTTTTTGAACTCTCTTGCTTGCCCTCTCCTATTGGCTTTCTGCTCCACATCCCGGACTGTTTTCAGCCACACTTTTGGACTCAAACCTCAGACCAGGCTAGCTTGGAGGGACAAGCAGCCTCAGCCTACGTGCGCCCTTGCCAAGAAGACCATACCTCAATCTCCGATGAATTGCTTTTATCAATTGTTATTGCTTCTAATAAACTTTGCTGGGATGGGATGGGATGGGGATCCCTTTATGAAATCTATGAAACTTATGAGGATTTATGGAGAATGTATATGAAATGTATAATATGAAATCTATGAGATGTACCCTTGCCCTTTTCCCTACTTTTCCCCTCTGAACTTTACCTTACTAAGAAAGGATGTGACCTGAGGCTACAGCTAAGGAAATCCAATTTCCTCAAAAGACCCCATTCATATTGACATTTTGCATGGAATCAGGGTTGACAATAATCTCAAGGTTTGTTTTCAGAGTCAGACAAACAAACCTGGGATGAGTCAACCGAAACCCCGGAAAACAGACTGATTAAACCAATCATGGTATTTGTGTAAGCTCCTTTGTGATTAAGGATCCCCCTTTGTCTACAGAGTTTGAGATCCGAATGCCACCCATAGCCCCTTTTTCATGTCTATACACATCTGCAGTCAGAAATCAGGAAATCCTTTGTTTCTTCTGTCTGCCACCCCTTGACAAACACAAAGGCTCGGAAATCAGCTGGGAGACGCCTCCGGGGCGCCCTGCCTCCCCGTGGGCTGTCAAGCTGAGTCCCGCCTCCTGGCTGCTGATTGGACCATCTTCGGAGGCGCTCCAAGGGCCCTGATTGGCTCCCTGGAAGCGACAGCGCCCTGCGATTGGAGGGGAGGCGGGACATGCGGCCAGGCCTCCTCCCAGCTGTTCCAGGGCCAGCCAATCAGGGCGAAGCCAGCTGAGGGAGGGCGGGCGGGAGCTTCAACTGATTTTCCTTTGTTCTGTGTGTATAAAAATGCCTGAAAATCACTGTACTGTATGCTTATGGAGGAAAGATCCCTGTAACGCATCCTTTTCAGCTGAATCGCAGAATAAACGCTTCGGTCGCATACCCCTTCAGCCTGGTGAGATTGATTTTTAATATTTTTGCGTCTTTTTGGATTGGCGTTCGCTGGCTGCTCACCAAGGCCAAGGACTCCATTTGCGGTCCTTAGGGATCTCCCCCGCTGGGAAGACCCTCCCAAAAGAGCTCGATATCAGTGTGAGCCTGCTTTTGGCTGATGAGATAAGGTTGTTGTTGTTGTTGTTGTTGTTGTTGTTGTTGTTGTTGTGTGCTTTCAAGTCATTTCAGACTTAAGTTGACCCTGAGTGAGGGCCGGGTAAATGACCTTAGAGGGCTGTATCCACCCCCTAGGCCTTAGTTTGGGGACCCCTGTTCTAGAGTTTGCATATTCCATTTCTACCAGTGTCTACACTGAAAAAGTACTACACTTTGACACCACTTTAACTTCCATGGCTGGGTGGTATTGAATCTTTTGACTTGTAGTTTTACAAGCCTTTAACCTTCCCTGCCAGAAAGTGCTGGAGACTTCCCAAACTACAAGTACAAGGATTCAATAGCACTGAGCCATGGAAGTTAAGGTGGCTTCAAACTGCATTAATTCTACAGTATTGATGCACTCCAGGAAGCCTATTTTCATATTATGCAAAAGATTCTTAATACTGTCTAATAATATTACAAATACATTGGTTTGCCTAGTAAATAATTCATTTTCAGATTTCAAAGAATTCAATATATAACAGATATACCCACATGTTAAAGACAGGTGGATTGGATGGGTATGGGCAATCTGAGAATTGGCAGCAAAATATTGTTGTAATTTCCCCTTTTCATGCCTATTACTCCAGTGTATATGTTCCTTTAAGAACTAGACATTTCTGTTTTTTAAGAATAGGGTGCCATGGGGGCAGTGGGTGCCATGGTTAGACTGTAGGAAATAGCCAGACAGCCAGGCCTCATTGCAATCCTAGTATGCAAGAAGGATGTGACATATCCAAGATGGGACTAGCATTGGTTGAGTAGTTGCCACTTCTCAATAAGATTGCACATGAGCTTATTTCATGACAAAAGCATTGCATAAATAAGTATAAAACTAATAAAAATAGAAGGAGCACAAGCGGCTAAACAATTTTAGACCAAAAATGGGCAACAGCGACTGCATTGTCTGCAGCTTTAAACAAGCAGGGCATTGTGGGCAAGCATATAGATGTGGAGTTGTTTGTTCTGCTCCACAGTTACACAAGGTGGAGGATTCTTCTAGGCCGTGCCACTTTGCCATCTGCCCTCTCCACTTCTGAGTCTGTTCAAGGGCTTCCAAGTTGCCCATTCTTGGTTTGTCCCTGGAGGAAGACCCTCGTGGAGGACTATCCAGTTGGGATTTCCTGGTTAACTGCCCAGAGGGGTACTTTGCTGTTGCTGGGGAAACATTAGGAGGAGTGGTGGTTCTCATGAAACTTTTCCTTGATTTCAGTCTACTGGGAGGAGACTGATAGCCATGCAGTGCGTGGCTTTCACAATGTTCAACCTTATTTCTCTCACAGTTAGCAGTATTTGTGTCCCACATCTACTTTATATTCCAGAAACTTCCTATCTCACATGGGGGGCGCGGGCAGCAATGCTAACTAGCTTATAGAGTAGGGGTTCTCAACTAAGGCCTGTAGGCCTGATGTAGCCCTCCAAGGTCATTTACTCAGTCCCTGGTCTAAACTTTAGACTTAGGGTCAACTTCAAGTCACACAACAACAACAACAACAACAACAACAACAACAACAACAACAACAACCTGAATTAACTTGACTATCTGATCAGCCAAAAGCAGGCCCACCATTCCCATTGAAATCCCCGTAAGTTTAGGTTAGTTAAATTTGTTCATCATTTTACATACTGTATTGTTCTTTCATGTTTTTTGCAGTACAAATAATATACCTGCAGTGTGCATAGGAATTTGTCCATGTTTTTCTCAAAATATAGTAGGCCTCCCCAACTGTCTGGGGGGACAGTGAACTGGCCCTCTGCTTTAAATGTTTGAGGACCCTGTTATAGAGTCTATAAACAGGTGTAGGTCTTAGACATCCTGTTATTATTCTTCATGTTTCATTCAGTGCTATATTCACCTACTTTGTGTGGGCAGACTTGTGCCAAGCAGGGCAGGCATACTCAGCAGTTGAGTAAGCACATGAGCCGTGTAGTTACCTTTGTTCTTATTATGAAATGTTATCTCAAGAGAAAAGACACATATACTTTCCTTCACCACGCACTCAGTTGTTCAACACATTGGGTCAGCCAAAGGCCCTGGACCCTGGTCTGCAAGCACACATTCCCAAAACACAGTTGTTTGTAGTCCCATTGAGTCCATTCTGTTCAGGGAACACAATATACAAAGCCTTCCTTCAATGTTGTGTTTGAAGGAAAGTCTGCTTTGGGAAAAAAAAAACAGGGGAGAGAAGAATGTTTTAATTTAGTGTTCTCTTGCTGAGCTACCTGATGGGAATATGTGAGAAGAGAAGGCTGCAGTAGCATGAAAAGAGATTTGAAAAGTGGCCTGGTATAACCAGGCCCATAGTGCACATTGTCAGGACTTCCAGCATTACAATAAATCAACCTGTCCAACATCAAGGATCAGTTTGTTAAAGGTTGGCAATATTTTGCCTAACCTAATCTGCCAGGGTAAGACTCATTCACCATGGAACCATTTATGTTTCAATTTATTTAATTACATTTACACTCTTCCATCTTCCTAGAAAATACAGCCTCTGTACTAAAACAAGTCTGTGGATTAAAATGCACTGAAACAACAACATAACAATCACTATGAGACCATTAGAGAAATAAAAAACACTTAAGGTCATATGTTTTCAAAATAGTGTGTTATATCATTATCAATAAATTACAATATAGATTAAAACAAAGAGAAATAGAAAAGACAAATCAGCTCAGCTGTCTAAATGCTTGCTTAAACAACAATAGCAACGAAAGGGGGTTGCTGCTGGACAACCTTAACAAGGGTGCAAGATGAGCCTTTGGTAGAGAATTCCAAAATCCATAGCAAATATGCACCAAATGTTAACTAAACTGTACTTAGAAATAGCAACCTTCTACAAGCCTCCTATACTACTTATTTGTTATGTATATATTTCATATTGCTTACTATATTATATGTGTGTGTGTTGGCATGCAGTTTCCTTAACTGTATGTTGTGGGAGGGGCTGCAGACCATGTAACTAGATCAGGAACTATTCAGACCTGAGACTCCATTTTAGAGGTCAGACGCCATTAGACTCTCAGACTGTACAGACTCCATTAGATTCTCAGAATGTAAAAATGTTGCTCTTGATTCAAAGAAATCAAATATATCTGTAACTGGATTGATAAGCAATGTACCTGTATGCTAATTACATGAAGTTCATAAGTAAACCAACCATGTTATCTTTAACGAAGACTACTTAATTTTTGTCTCTTGAGAGCATGATTTAAACCAAGATGTTTTAAGGGAGAGTAGATGCTTTTGGGCACTGAAAGAAACACTTCTGAAACTCTGTTGCTTTTGTGCATTGGCATATCTTTGTTCCTAACAGTCCAAAGAGATATCCAGGTATGTCAGTCTAACAGCTGAGAAACCTAATTGCCTTGCTTTAGTACCTATGGCTAGATCCCACTAAAGAGAAGATTTTACTCAAATTAGTTTTTGGCTCTTCTATTGAAGATCACACTTTACAAAAGGTTATGATTATTACAAATGATGTGAATGCCAATTAATCTCCAAAAGGTCATGCTTCCAAAAGACTATGGAGATGTCTGGTTTTCCAAAAGATTATGATCTCTAAAAAGTTATGGCTTTCCAAAAGCTTATGAATGCTGTATTCCAAAATCCTTGAACCAATACATAACAAATACCTGACATTAGGTATCAGTTCAGAAGCTCAATAGTTTCTTTGCATTCTAAGGTAAAAGGAAGAGATTTTGGAAGTTGGATATTGGTGACGTAAGACTCAAATGGAATAGGAGCTTGAATTAAAAAAAGACTAAGATTCTGGCCAGCTTCCCCAAGGCACTGTCGAAGGCTTTCATGGCTGGAATCAGGCCATGAAATAATGTTTATATATTCATAATGATTGTATATTCAGTCTAAAAAAAGTTCTTTGATAAGTAAGAACTAAGAATTTTGTCCCAACTAAGCAAAGTTTTGAACTGGGCAAATCAAAAGACAGGTGAGATGTGGGACACAATAAAGAGACTTCCAGTTTACTCCAATGTAGACAAATGTTAGGATTTTGCTTTACGTTGAGTTTGGTACATCTGCTGTGTCTCTGTCATCACTAGAAAAAAAAACTCTTCACTATAAAGGTTTGCACTTCCATATGTGTTTTTTTGTCAAAAGTTATAAGGGGAAATATTTTCCCTTTGTGATAAACTTAGAATACAAGGTAGTATTTAGTCACACATGAACAAATGTTTAAGATATATTGGCAAGACCTTCAGCACCAAATGTATAATAAAGAGTGAGGAATGATTGCATTAAGGCTGAATATGGCTCATAAAGCCTTGTTTGAAGATTTTTTTTCAGTCTTTCTATCCATGTGCCTTAGTGTTTTGAGCCTCCCATGTCCCAAATTGTACTCCCTGCCCAACTTCTCAGGTTTCCATCAATCTTAAATTGGTGTCTGTTGGTTCTTTTGGGAGGCTGGAGCTGTCATGCTTTAGGGATGTTACTTTGAACTATTGCTCTCCTTGCATGATGTCCACTTTCGAATTGATGGACAAAATCCAGCAAGATGTAGAGCTTAGGCGATTCCCCTTTGGTGTGACCTGTGCAATTAGAATCTATGTGAAGCTGCAAATTGTTTGTGTGTAGTTCATGGAAGAGGCAGTGTGAAAGATGGTAGGAGGGAGATAGCCCTAATCTTTCTTCTGTGCTCTCACTGCTCTGCTATCAGCTTCCCCAAATCAATTCTTCCCCCTCAAACAACACCAATTAATTTTGCAATCCAATCAGTAATTCTATCACCTCAAAACAGAGACTCAATTATCTCCCCTCAACACAGACAATCCCCAGCAGACACTCATCATTAATCATGTTCATGGTCCCCAGAGTCACTCCCAGCTGTAGCTATTTACTAGCTTTGGTGTTTCTACCTCTACTTTCCAAGCCTCCCACTCCTACCAAGTTTCTCTTCCTTCCTCCATATCCTCTCTGCTTTGGCCCTAAGAGAAGAAGAAACTGGTAAGAAGAGTTCTCTGGCCTCTGTAAAGACAGCATATCGCCACTCTGAGGCTCAAGAGGCTCCAAGTCAATTCTTGATCTAATTTCCTTGGTTAACAAATGACAGGATACTGTTTATTTCAAGAATCTTTTGAATCCAGCTGTTCTCATATCACATCTCTTTTTTGGTAGATGGAGAGCACGTGACATGAATAGTGTTTGCCTTCTTCAGAGGTAATGAAGGTCCAAAATTAGGATAGTCAACTTCGAGCAAGTAGCTCTCATTGGTCTCAGCAATGGTAGTAGGATGCATGCTTGACTTTCCTCACACCATATAAGTTTCCTTGTCTAAACAACATATAAACACACACAACTATTCTTAAGTTCTGTTGGTGAGAAAAGGTAGTGCACTCCTAATATTTTTGTTGATGGGGCGAATGGTAATTTGGAGAATAAGGGCCCTTCTACACAGCCCTATATCCCAAAATATTAAGGCAGAAAATCCCACATTATCTGAGTGTGGACTTAGATAACCCAGTTTAAAGCAGATATTCTGGGATCTAGGGCTGTGCTCTAGGGGCCTTTCCAGAAAGGCTCTATAACCCAGGATCTGACCCCAGGTTTTCTGCATTAAATTGGATTATATGAATCTCCACTGCTAGATAATCTGGGATAAACAGAAAACCTGGGATCAGATCCTGGGATATAGAGCCTGTGTGGAAGTGCCCTAGGAAGTGTTTGTGTGTATGTGCATGGAGGAAACAGGATGGGGCTATGCAACAATTTCTTTCAGAATTAAATTATCAGTCCATTGGTTTCAGTGTGGCCAAGAAATCAGAAGAGGGCGTCTGATTTTGGTTCTTCCATAATAGAACCAGGGCATTTCACCACTAATGATATATTGAACTGGGTAGGCGCAATCAACTTAGTTTTAATTTGTCCTGCAACAACTACAGAAAGGAACGAGTTAGAACACATAGGAATATTTGTGACCTTTATAATATTCAGAACTGGAAGGACCTGTTTGTCTCAACTAGCAAAAGGAACTAGGCAGCATCAGAGCAGATGCTAGAGGCTTGCTACTAGATAGACACTATCTTGGGAAAACCAAGATGCAGAACTATTTCACAGCAAAAAAAAAAAAAAAAAAAGGGAAAAAAAGGGGGCAAATAGAAAAGAAGAAGAAAAATCAAGAATAACGTTATACAGCCCTGTGAGTTATTTACCAACATTAGCTTTTTCCTAATAGGAAAACAGGGGGAAATGATTTTACTCCTTCAACCCACGCTCCACCCCAATAAAATGGAGCATTTTCTCCCTAGTTGCCTCTGCCCAAGTAATGGAAAAGCACCAAACAAATTAGTCTGAGGCATCCAGATGACGTTTCAGGCTAATCCGTTCCAACCTTAAATTAACCTGGTTTAAAAGATACATACAAAGGTTCAGAACTTACTAAAAAAAATCCAGATCTTTGCAGATATGCAGTGTGGACAGTCTCCTAGGATCTCCATCAGGGGTCCCAGCAAGCAGTCCCCACAGCCACAGCCATTCTCTTCTCCCAAAGCCCCCCCCCCCACTCCCATTTAGCCCTTTTTAAAAAAGGAAAACCTTATAGGAGCCATGAGACTAGGCTTACTTTCCTAGGGATGGAAAACAAAACTAAAGAGCTTTGAAGGGGTAATTCCTCCCTCCCTTCTTCAAAGCTCTTTGGTTCCATTTTCCTGTTTCAGTTTCCAGTATCCTTCAGAGGATTTCCTTTTGTTTTTAAGGGCTAAAAGGGTGGGAAGGGGATGGGAGAAATTTCTATGCCCTCCCTTGCTGATTGTGTATCAGCAGGGGTGGGTAATCTGATCACTCCCAGTTGAAAAGGCAGGGTTTCAGCCCCCTATGTGGCCAAGAAATGCAAGGAAAACTAGCATTTTAAATGCCAGTTTGCTTCGCCTTTGGGCCAGTGTAGAAGAGCCCTCAGTTGACATCAACTGAAATAAACCAAGGGGGAAAGTGGCAGGAGGAGAAAGTAATGGAGACATCTAAAATTTTAAAAGTGGAGGAGCAAAGGATTAAAAGGGACTATCCATGACAAATTTGGAAAGCTCAAAATTATATAAATCTGGGTTGTTGTGAGTTTTCTGGGCTGTATGGCCATGTTCTAGAAGCATTCTCTCCTAACGTTTTGCCCATATAAATCTGTTTCCCCAGACCAGCATAATAAGGCAGATTTGTTAGGGTGTATTTCTTGTGTTTTTACATTGGACATGCACATTTTACAACTGGACCTTCATGATGAAGACTACAACCTTAAGAGTGGGAGTAAATCCCACTTAATTCAACTGAATTTACATCTGAATACGCAGGTATAGTTAACGTGTAAAATGATCCTTTCGTGTTTCACTAATGAATCTGATCCCTGATTATGACCTAAACATGTCTAGTATTTTCAATATCTGTGCTCAGTCCATGAACTTTGAGATTAATTATCTTTCAGCTTTGTCTTTGAAGAATATTTTGAAAGACACCATGGTCCTTGCAACATGTACTAAGTATTAATTTTCTCATTGTTACGTAGTGTTTCTGACATGATGAATCAATCACACAGAGCTGAAGGGTTAACAGCACCTAGGCGTAGGGCAGCCAGGCTGATTAATTGCTTAATGAGGTGCAGGTAGCCAAAGAGCCGCATCTGGAAGCTTGGCTGGACTTTTCATGGGAGAAGCTGAAAAGATGAGATAGAAATGGACAGAAGATGCAGAAAGGCTTTCCTGTCAGGCTAAGAATGATCTCTTGGATTTTTTTAAAATTAAAAAACAATACAGGTAACATAAGGAAGAAAAGATCATAAGTACTAGGGCAGCGGACACAATCTGCCTGAATCTATTCTTACTATTTGATGTCATGGTTCTTATACAATTTTGTTAGTTATACAATGTATTTGCATGTCCTTCCTCCCATTGAACCAGATGGAATAAGATTCATGGGGAGGAAATTGCCAGCAAAATATAGCTACCTCAATTGGTGTCATGAAAGCCAAAAGATGCATATGGAATAATTTGCTTTTCTTTAGTGCATTAGTATCCATTCTGTCCTTTAACTATCAATGCAATCCTATTTATGCCAGTTAGATTGAGACTTAGGGTGAATCTACACTTTAGTATTATTGCTGCTTGAGACCACTATTAACTGCCATGACTCAATGATATGGAATCCCAGGTATGGTAATTTGGAGAGGAACCAGAACCCGTTGGCTGGGAAGACTAAAGACCTCATAAAACTCCCTTGATTCCATAGCATTGAGCTGTGACAGTTAAAGTAGTGTCAGTCTGCATTCATTCGACTGTGTAGATGCACCCTTATTATCTAATACATGTGTTAGGATGTATCTAGACCTAGAAAGGCTGGGTCTACACTGCCATATAAGACAGTTTCAGAATGATAACCACATGAGACTAGATTATATGAGTATGCACTGCCATATAATCCAGTTCAATTCAGTTAACCTGAAACTGGATTATATGGCAGTGTAGATTCAGCCCAAGTCACAGATTTCATTCCTGTTTATTCTGGAGATCTAGCCACACATTTTTTTAAATCTCAGATTCGTTTTTGTGATCTCCTCATGCAATCATAGACTTTTAAAACTTTTAATACTCTTGGCCTATACACACACATGTATATGTGTGTATCTTGGATGCTCACACGGTTTCCTATGCCCCATGATGACTGTAACTTGTGAGTTGTAATCATGAACTCTAGAGATTGTGGTAGGCTGCCATAAGAGGATTTACAATGTTGAATGAATACTATTATGTGTAAACTGGAATCAAAATGCAAACAGGGCAAGTCCTGCAAGAAATCAATAAGAGTTAAAAATATTTGCTTCATGATTTAGAAGAAAGTAGGATAACTAAATAACTAAACAGAGAAAAAGAGTGGGTTGCAGTGAGTTTTCTGGGCTGTATGGCCATGTTCCAGAACCATTCTCTCCAGATGTTTCACCCATGTCTATGGCAGGCATACTGCCAAAGATATGGGTGAAGCATCAGGAGAGAATGGTTCTGGAACATGGCCATACAGTCTGGAAAACTCACAGCAATCCAGTGATTCCAGCCATGAAAGCCTTCAACAACACAAAGAGCTTGACCATCATTTTCCAGTCATGCCAGAGGTATATAAACAGGATAATTGCTGATAAAAAAGAAAGGCAAAAATCAAATGATACCTGTTTTAACATGTGCTCCTGGAAATAGAAGGAAGAGTTGGGTTTTTGGAGGGTTTTTTTTTGGGGGGGGGGGTATTTATCATTCTGAACTTTTGAGAAGCTCCATGGTCTCTTGATTGAGGGATGGAAAATAGTTTGTTGGTTCATCATTCCTGAAGAAAGTATCCATTTTGCATGCATACTTAGACATATACACTCTCTCTCCCGGTACTAGTTGCAAGATTTTGACCTCATCTACATTGCTATATTTCAGAAAGCAGATTAACTGCTTTGAATGGGATTATATGAGGCTACACTGCCATATAATTCAGTTCAATGCAGTTAATCCACATTCAGAATCTGGATTGTATGGTAGGGTAGATGGGGTCAAATCCTCCCTGCCCATGAAATTCACACATTTACATGTCTTGCACTGTGTTTCAAAGAAATAAAAACCACACGCAATCATGAACACATTTTAAAAATGTATACAAACTTATAGAATAAAATGTGTACCATATACACATACACCCAAATACTGTACCTTGATTTCCTTATGAAGAGAAGTCTCTCTACATGTAGAATAGAATCATAGAATCATAGAGTTGGAAGAGACCTTTTGGGCCATTCAGTCCAAGCCCCTGCAAAGGAGCAGGACAAGCGCATTCAAAGCACCCCCAACAGCTGGCCACCCATGTGTTTTTAAAGGATTAGATTCAAAGTAGGATTCAGAAAAACGCAGTGGAATGGAGAGACTGAAAATTTTCAGTCCCTTGATCAGATGCAGAATGGATATATGCTGTCAAATGTTGAAAATTGGGCCATGTTATCATAACTTTTTTTTCACTAGGATTTTCCCCTAACCCCTGTTCACTTTTTAGCTCTAACTCTAAATGTGCTGTGTTACTCTGTGACCGTCTGCTTTCCATTTCTTTCAAAGCCAAAAAATTTGATTCACTTCAAAAACATAAACCTCCTACGATCTTCAAAATAGGCCTCAGCAGTTGCAACATATGAAACAGCAGCCTGCACTCTCCGCATGGTGCCTTGCAGATGCATTCACGGGAAGGTAGGCGAGAGAAAGAAAAGGCATTTCGCATCTAAAGACCTTCAGGGGAAAGAGCTGCATCCCACTGAAACAGGGACAATGTCATTTTATGGCATATCAGCATATGTCTAGGGCTTGGTGAGAAGTTCAGCTCATTTTTTGATAGGTAGTTGCCAAAATGCAGGCTGCCAGAGTGAAGACTGTGGAGAAATTGTGTTATCTGTTAAGGATGGTGCAGAAGAAGGAATTTTGGCATATCTTGGTTGTGACACAAACAGCAACACTGGCTGAAATTCCCATTTCTGTACAATCTTTAAAGGTCCAGAAGCGGTCTCCAGTTTTCACTCTGATAACCATAACTCAAATCAATAACTTTTTAAATGTTATGAATGTACTTAATTTTTTATAAAATGGATGTGCATTAGAAAATTATATGGAAATATTTAGCTTTCCCAGCTCAAGGACTTGAGTGCCTCATTTGTGAAGAATCTGTGTGTGAATGTCTGAGTGCTGATGCCAGATTACCATTACCACCTTCTTTTTCTGTGATTGTGCTGGTACGTCTGTACCAGGAGCTCCAACTTTATTTTCTTTTTGTTATCTGTTTGCAGTTATAGGGCAGGCCTCCTGTCCATCATAATTAAGCTTTGGTTCCACCCCCTGTTCAGGCCTCTGGGAGGGAAAGGAGCCATTTTTTGGTCAGTCTCACACAAGGAAGCTAGACTATAGGATATAGACCAGCTTGTCCCGTAGACAAGCATGTTTTCTCAAGAGCATCCATGGAAACAGAAACAGAAATTCCAAGGAAAAGGCCCCAAGGCTCTGGCTGAGAGCTTACAGCCTCTCAGCCTCACAGCAAACAGAGGGAAAATAGTCCTGAAGTTCTCAAAGAATTCTCTGAGGGAGGACAGCATTACAGATCCACTGAACTCCAGCTGAAATATCTTCAAGCCTCAGCTGGTAGGTCTACTCGATATCCAGACGCATTTGGAATCGGTCGTAGGACCCACACCAATGAGGCATAGATAGTAAACAGCCTGGGAGAGGTTAAAAAGGGTTTTTTTTCCTACAGAGAAGGTTCACTTAATTAAAGTCAGATGCCAACCCATTGAGGACTAGATTAAGAAAGCCTTGAAGTGTTGTTTGAACCATTGAAGATTTGTTGTTTGTTCCATAATAAAGACTGTGTTGTATCATTAAAGACTCTAAAGACCATTACTTCAGAAAAATCCCTGAGAACCTCTCTTTGAGGCGCCCTGGCTTCCCACTGGGCTTAAAGTATATGTCCTATAGAAAAGACAGCTGTTACAGGCCCAGCATGCGTCAGAACAGTGATTCTTCTCACCTTTTCTCAGCAGGCAAACAAAACATGATCCATGGTATGCTGGTAATTGTACCTATAGAACTTGCCCAGTGCTCCGACAGGAAGAAATGTATTTTCAGCTGATTTTTCAACATTTGACTAAAATTTCTCCTTATTCAAGTCGGAAAGAACTGAAATTTCTAACATGGAAGAATTCTAAATTGAGAATACTGTCCCATTTCAGCAGTTCACATACATGGAGCAGTCATGGGCCACAATTAAAACATCCACAATGTCTTGACCTACTCAATGTAGGTTGGATCTACACTGCCAAATAATGAAGTTTGCAACTGCTTTATATAGGCAGTGTAGACCCATATAATGGAGTTAAATACAGAAATGCTGTTCAACCGTCAAGCTCCCAACCATCAGTACAGCTTCTGCTCAGTTAGCAGTTCGAAAATAACAATGTGAGTTGACAAATAGGTACCACCTTGGAAGGGAAGTCATAAAAGGTACCTATGTGGACATGCCAGTGATTCAATCAGGAGAGTGTCTAAGGACAACAAAGCTCCTTGTCATGGAAGATGGAGTGACAGCACCCCTCCCCCCATGGCTGGAGTTGAGCACAGTCTCCAGTTGCCAGAAATGGAAAAAGATGGGAAGCCTTTTATGTACTGTCTGTCATTGTTGATTGTATAACGGCATTGAATGTTTGCCATATGTGTACTGCAATCCGCCCTGAGCCCCCTCATGGAGATAGAGTGAAATATAAATAAAGTTATAAAATTGTTGTTGTTGTCGGTGTAGATCCAGCTTTTGCTATTGTTACTTTTGAATATTTACAGACTGTTATAAGTCCATTGTATATAATGAGACCAGAGCAAACATAGATTTTGGTATACGTAGAGAGGGCATGAAGCCAAATCCCAAAGCAGTATTACTTTGTTCAATTAAGGCCTGTTTTTACATCCAAATTGGAACTCAAGGTGGCTTACAAAATTATAACAAATAAAGATAATGCTATATACAAAGACATAGCTAAAACCTAGAAAACGTTATTGTTAAAATGCAGTTGAACTATCCATAGAGTGAAAATTTTAAAAGCAAATCCATAAAAAAGATAAAAGATAAATGTTAAGAGAATAAGAACTCTACTAAAAATCCTTTCAGTCAGTTCCTAAAAGCCTTCCTGAAGAGAAGAATTGTCATTTACTAATGGAAGGACAGTGAGGAAGGAGCCATTGTAACTTCTGTAATGAGAGAGCTTCAAAGCCTGGAACCAGCCACTTCTAATGTTCTCACTAGATGTTCCAGGGAAGTATGTCTTTTTAAATTTTAGCATTTTACTGGACTGTTGTTGCTGCTGTCTGGTCAATCTTAAATTGGGGAGCTATGTGACAGATGCACTTTGCCAAAAACACCTTGAAGCTTGGAGCTGCTCCTGCATCATGCAAATATTGAATGTTTGTGCTCATTAGATATAGCCACCAGTTGTTCTCTGTCTTGGATGCTCAGATGTTATTGCACTTCAACTCTCCAAAAGCCCAACAGAACTTCTAAAGTGTGAGATCCATATCTTCTATGGGACTCAAGTTTGGAAACCATTGTTCTATGGTGAGTTCTTTCCTGTTCCCTGCAGGATCGTTTTGAAGACCATGTCCAACATCATGTGAGAAGATATCTTCTCCTGCAACAGGGCTTTTTTTTAAATCCATGAACCCTTGGCATCCCTTCCCTTGTAAGCTCCAAAGGATGGACAACATTGGATACCACTTTTTATATTCAGACATTTTGTCTTCTTTAAAAAGCTGAATTACAGAGAGAAAATGAGGTTTAGTTTTATGACATTATTCCAGTCCTCCTTCTCTGCCCGCTTCTCTTACTTTCAACTGGTTTCAGCCTCTCAGCAGGACTTTTAAATCGAATCAAACACATTAAGGGGTGGTTACCTCAGGATAAATGATCACGTAAACAAGCTCTTAGATGTGAATTGACCGATTAAATCCAGTAAAGACAGAAGGCTCACTAAAAGTAATTACACTTGGTTTTGTCCCTTAGTGAACATTCAAAAGTTCACTTGGAAATACTTGATATTGTACACAGAGCTTGAAAGTGTCAGTATTGCAAGTAAGCCTTGCAAATGCCTACTACTACTACTACTACTATACTATAACAACAACAACAACAACACTTTATTTATATTATGCCCTTCTCCCCGAGGGGACTCAGAGCAGATTACAGCATATAAACAGACACAGGCAAACATTCAATGCCTTGTTATATTGCATACAATGAAGCACAAAGACACAGACAAAGGCTCTGGCATCTACTATTTTCTGTAGATCCTTCTCCTATTCATTTTTAGATTTGATCCAACAAACAGTGTCAGAAACGTTTATTGGTGTGCTTTCCCAGCCACTGGAATTGCAAAATTCAGATCTCCCCCATATGGGATCTACAGCATTATAGAGATATTGTTCTACTTTAACTGCTGCGGTCCTGTCCTAGGGAATTTCAGGAAGGCGACTTAAGAATCCTCAACCAGGGTGACAGACCCCAGGATGACATCAGGATCTCCCACCATTTAGACCTGTATGTAATGAGGTCCTTAGACCCAGCTCTTTATCGTTGACATGAGAATGTACCTCATAAACATGCTTTCCTGCTTTGTATTCCTTGTGCAGTTATGAGAATCCCTGATATGTTGTTAGGCATCTCTCTCTTCTTCTGTAAGCAACAAAACAGCAAGTAGGCCAAAAATTTCCTGCAACATGAACTGCTACACTTGCCAACCAGTCAGTCAGCTAGCCAACCAAGCAGCCATGCTCTTTCAAGAAAACTCTGTTCTAATCGGCTCATTCTAGTTTTTTGTACATACTCCAACCCAAATCTGCCAAATTCCATGGGTTCCCAGTTTCAAATGCCTGTTGTATGAGCTGGGTGCTATTTTGACTACAGAAGAGTCCAAAAACCAGTTTATCATTAGAATATTAGGTGTTGGAGGGAAATTCTGAGAGTGCCTTGGACCGTGAGAAGATCAAGCCAGTCCATACTTCAGGAAATAAAAGCTGACTGCTCACTAGAGGGAAGGGTATTAGAGGCAAAAACGAAGTACTTTGGCCACATCATGAGAAGACAGGAAAGCTTAGAGAAGACAATTATGCTGGGGAAGATGGAAGGGAAAAGGAAGAGTTGCTGACCAAGGGCAACATGGATGGTATCCTTGAAGTGACTGGCTTGACCCTGAAGGAGCTGTGGTGGCCACGGCTGACAGGGAGCTCTGGCGTGGGCTGGTCCATGAGGTCATGAAGAGTCGGAAACGACTGAACGAATAAACAACAATATTAGAATATAGGACTAACATGATGTTACATTGTAAGAAAAATATGTGGCTACTTTCAGGAGGTATGGCTAGATCTGTTTTGTAAACACTTTACTAAAATCACACTAATTGTTCATCTATCTGTCCGAGTTCACGTGATTCAGTAAATGTCACAGATCTACTGTAGGGAAGGCAGATCCATCTAGGAGATATGTGATGCTTTTAGCCGAATTCTCTCCCTAGTAATAATAAATCACTTCTGTCTTTAAGCAGTCTCCGTGTCATGGTACTCCCCTATCATCTGTTCCTGAATTTAATGGCATGCAGTAAAGGGCATCTATAGTAAAGGGCATCTCTTCAGTAGCTTTCTTTTCCATATTAAAGCAAAGGGGGATCCCCACATTAATAGTAGAGAAGTCAAAAGTTAGCAAGCTAAGATGAAAGCTTTAGCTCACAGATGGAAAGCTGTATATATCAGCAGCCAGGGAACACTCCCTGGAAAGAGGAGGAATCACGAACTGGCTCAGCTTTTCTTAATGGAGCAATATGCTGCCAAAGACCCAGAAGGGCCACAAAGTGTGGGTGGGAAAGAACATAATTGATTATGAGTGCTTCCTCAACTCTCATCACAGCAAGGGGGGAACAAAAGCTAAATTAACTGTGTTGATTCAACATACAGTAGGATTATTAAGAGGCCGATAGTGCCATACTGGTATCTAGTTATTAGCAATGCACTCAGCACTTCCTGGATTCTTTGCAGTGAGGGATAGTAAGTGTGATCAATACCATGAAATAAGATTCTAGGTCTGGTGTCTTGTCATTAATGAATAAATGCAGGGGACAATGGGTTGCTGTGAGATTTACAGGCTGTATGGCCATGTTCCAGAAGCATTCTCTCCTGACGTTTCACCCAAATCTATGGCAGGCATCCTCAGAGGTTGAGGGGTTTGTTGGCAACTAGGCAAGTGAGATTTATATATCTGTGGAATGTCCAGGGTGGGAGGAAAAACGTTTGTCTATTTGAAGCAGGTGTGAATGTTGCAATTGACCACCTCGATTAGCATTTAATGGCCTTGCAGCTTCAAAGCCTGGCTGGTAGCCGGGGGGGGGATTGAGGGGCTTCAGGCCCCCCCCCCGAAATTCTCATGGTGGTCCGCGAGAAGGCCTTACTGGTGCATTATTTAAACTGTTATGTTTATTCATATCATGATCTGATCACCATACTCAATATATCCCATATACATGGGGGTATTGGGGTAACAATACAAAAGGTTTGCTAGGGTAGACCCTCCTTCACTCAGACTCAGCCCCCCCCCCCCCAAAATCAAACTCAGCTCCTCCCGAATCAAAATCCTGGCTACGGGCCTGCTGCCTGGGGAATCCTTTGTTGGGAGGTGTTAGCTGGCCCTGATTGATTCTTGTCTGGAATTTCCCTGCTTTTTGAGTGTACCTCTTTCTTTACTGTCCCGATTTTAGAGGTTTTTTTTAAAAAAAATATTGGTAGCCAGATTTTGATCACTTTCATGGTTTCTTCCTTTCTGTTGAAATTGTCCACATGCTTGTAGATTTCAGTGGCTTCTCTGTGCAGTCTGACATGGTGGTTGTCAGAGTGGTCCAGCATTTTTGTGTTCTCAAATAATATGCTGTGTCCAGGCTGGTTCATCAGGTGCTCTGCTATGGCTGACTTCTGTGGTTGAAGTAGTCTGCAGTGCCTTTCATGTTCCTTGATGTGTGTTTGGGCAATGCTGTGTTTGGTGGTCCCTATGTAGATTTGTCCACAGCTGCATGGTATACGGTAGACTCCTGCAGAGGTGGGAGGATCCCTCTTATCCTTTGTTATATGTAGCATTTGTTGGATTTTCTTAGTGGGTCTGTAAATTGTTTGTAGGTTGTGTTTCCTCATCAGCTTCCTTATGCAGTTAGTGGTTCCCATGATGTAGGGTAAGAACTCTTTTCCTTTGGGTTGATCTTTCTCTTTGCTCTTGTGGCTTGATCTTGGTCTTGAAGCTCTTCTGATGTCTGTGGAGGATTATCCATTGGTCTGCAGAGCCTTGTCATTGTTATTGTTCCCATTGCAGGGGGGCAATGACAACAGACCTAGTAGGGCTGAAGTTGCGGGGTGAAAATCAGAATGCATCCCTTCTTCTTTGATACATCCTGATCCAGGTCTAGATTAACTTTAATTGCAAAAAATACCTTCAATTGTTGAATCAGCACCCAATATTTCTTAGCTTTATCACAAGCCCAGCTCTTAAATGTACCTTGATGTGCTTCATAATGTATTTCAATGTGAGGGCACTGCTTCAAGTAGTGCAGCTGTCAACATTGTAGAATGGCACTTTTATTTATTATTTGTGTGTTTATATATTTTCTGGCTAATAAACTTGTACTGTCATGTCTTCTCTTTTAGAGATTGGTGCAGATTATTTGATATTTGATATTTTATTAAAAGATCTATAATACTGCATTTCATGTTTTTCAAAATATACTGTTTGAACAGTTTGATATCTTAATTTTTAATTTGTCAATCTGACTTAAACTTTATCTCATCTACTTTAGCTAGAGCACTCTCCCAGAAAAGAAAGGTTCCAGCATGAGCACTTGTCTAATATATTCTTTTGTGAAAACAGACTCAAATAATATTTTTCAATCCCC
Organism: Anolis sagrei; assembly: GCF_037176765.1. Lineage (NCBI taxonomy): Eukaryota > Metazoa > Chordata > Lepidosauria > Squamata > Anolidae > Anolis > Anolis sagrei. The sequence continues at coordinate 119,477,432 of NC_090021.1, forward strand.
TTATTATTTCTGTATCTTTCTTCAGTAGTCCCATCACTTCTTTGTTATGGATTCTACAGCTTCTTTGGATGTTTTATTTCTTCTTCTTCCCATAACAATTCAAGGAAGGTGTGTTGTTTGTGTTACTTTCCTAGCAATATATTCTTCAAAGTCTTCTTTTGTTGTTGATTTTGCTTGTCCTTTTTTTTCTTATTTGTGGATTATGTCAGATTAATATTTTACTCATTTTGTTAGGATTTCAGTAGTTGAAAGGGACATTTTGTTCCCTTTTATAGCTCTTTTGACTCTGCTTATTAACTCTGATGCCATCTTTTTAGGAAGCTTTCCTATTTGAGGAGTACCTCTACTTGAGTACAGTATCTATTAATGTGGTTTCAAATAATCCCCAAGAACCTCTTAATTTTCCCTTTTTGACTTTTGTTTGATATTCTGTTTCCTGTTTTGAAGTTAGATTTGATTACGTGGGACCTCTTGGGGAGCTTATCCCTCATATATGTTGAACTTGACAACGCTGTAGCCATTGCTTTTGCATTGTTCGACCTTATGGATATTATGGGTGAAATCTGAAACTGCTCAGAATGGAACTTAGATTTCCTGCCTGCCTTCTTTATAGCGAACTGTTCCAGAAAATGATTTATTCCTTCCAAAAATTAGTATTTTTTTATCACCTAATGCATTTTTACTTTTCAGTGTTATCATCACAGGCCATCATTCATGGCCAAGTATGATTGTCCCCCCAGTGTACAGTCTTGGTGATGGGTCCATAGGTGTCTGTAGAGACCTATAATTGATCTGCATGTTCTTTTGTAGTGAGGACATCAATTTCCAGATGGAAGGCAGTTCTGACAATGATTGGCTTGACATGCCTTCCATTTTCTCCCTTTTGCTCTCCATTCATGCCTCTTTGAATTCCACAGCACTGTTGGTAACAGCTGACCTCCAGTTAGAGTGCTCAAGGGCCAGGGCTTCCAGTTCTCACTGTCTGTGCCAAAGTTTTTAAGGTTAGCTTTAAGCCCATCTTTAAATCTCTTTTCCAGTCCACCAACATTCCATTTTCCATTTTTGAGTTGAGAATATAGTAAATGTTTTTTGGAGATGGTGAACGGCCCTTCGGCAATGTGGCTAATCTAGCAAAGTTGGTGGCAGTGAATCATTGATTCAGTGCTGGTGATTTTTGCTTCTTCCAGGACACTGACATTTGTCCATCAGTCTTCTCAAGAGGTTTGGAGGATTTTTCAGAAGCAACACTGATAGAATTGTTCTAGAAGTTGAGAGTGACATTTATAGACGGTCCATATTTTGCAGGTGTATAACAGGGTTGGGAGGACAATAGCTTTATAAACAAGCATCTTGGTATCCCTACAAATGTCCTGCTCCTCAAACACTCTCAGTTTCTTTTAAAAATTGTTGCACATGCAGAGCTCAAATGGTGTTGTATTTCCATGTTGATGTTGATTTTGAGGAGAGGTGGCTGCCAAGGTAGCAGAAATGGTCAACGTTACACCATTAAGCTATATTTTTGGCATTGCAAAGGGATTGGTTGGTGCCTTCTGAAAGGCACTTTGGTTTTCTCAATGTTCAGTGAGAAGCCAAGCTTTTCACATGCTTCTGCAAAGGTGTTTAGAGTGGCTTGTAGGTCTTCTTCTAAATGAGCACAGATTACATTATCAGAATATTGGAGTTCTATAACAGATGTTGGTGTGACTTTACTTTTGACTTTCAGTCTGCTGAGGTTAAATAGCTTGCCATCTGTCCGATAGGTGATTTCCACACCGGTGGGAAGCTTCCTGTCAATAAGGTGCAGTATTATAGATGTGAAGGTGGAAAATAAGGTTGGGGCAATATCACATCCCTGTTTTAACACCTGATTCTACCTTAAATGGGTCACTTTGGGATCCATTGCTACAATCATGTCATCATGGAGGAATCACTCATTATTATCTCATTTTCTCCTCGCCATACTCGAAGGATAATATTTCCATCTACAGTTAACATATTTAAATGTTTGCTAGCCTCTATATTTTTCAGAATACATAATCTGGTTTATGCACTCATTTTATAAAATTAATTGACTAGATGTACTGTATTTTAAACATCTGCTTATTGGGCATTGATATGCTAATTATGTTTATGGGTAGTATTTGGTGCTAAACTTGTTAGACCATGTTCATGGCACATCTGCCATTTGTGCCTGTTTTCTGTGCCTGCATACCCTCCTTTCTTAAAATCTCTTTTTCAGGCTATCCTGTATTATTTATTTTAGTCGACATAATATTTATGGTTGGATGATATATTCCCCTTCAAGGACTCGAGTGGCTGACAAATCATTATGTTGTTCTGAGCTAAAGAAAGTGTCCAAACATCCCTTTGCAGCGAAGCCTTGGGTAAGCCTGATGTGTTTAATTACAAAAACAAGCCCATAAAATTCAAAGGTTATCTGGATTAACAGGATGCTGATGAGACAACAAAACGGAGGAGGGAGGGGAGACCATTAAAACATCCCTTCATTTAGGGAGTTCGTTTTATCCTAATGAACTGCAAGCAATGATGAGAGGGAAGTATTGTGGCAGGCTGTCCTTTCCTAAAAGTGTGAGCTATGACGCATTGCCTGATAGAAGGAAATGAATCCTTTTCTGTTTGACAAGAGATGAGAGCAAAACCAGACAGATGCGGTTCTCTTCCCTCCATGCCGTATGGATTTGAGTTCAGAGGACACAAAGGCCGGCTCTACAGGAGGTCTTTTGAAATAGATGCTCAGATTCAATTTGGAAGCAATCTAATGCCAGGAAGAAATGTAGCTCTCTCTCTCTCCCCCATCCCCGTATGTGTGAGTCTGTCTCTCTTTGTGGCTTTGTGCTTTCTTCTTCACTACCCTAACCTTTGTTTTCCTCAGATGCTCGGGCAAATAACTTAAGGGGAGCTACTTATTCTAAAGAAGATATAAATAGCCTAGTTGAAAAAGGATGCAGGTCTTGGAAGCTAAATAATCATGGAAAAAGAATATTGTAACATTTTATTGTGGATTTCTTGGGAACACATAATGGATAAACATATGATAAATTGATCATAACAACCTATGGATGTGAGAGCTGGACCATAAGGAAGGCTGAGTGAAGGAAGATAGGTGCTTTTGAACTGCGGTACTGGACAAAAATTCTGAGAGTGTCTTGGACCGCAAGAAGATGAAACCAGTCCATACTCCAGGAAATAAAGCCCGGCTGCTCACTGGAGGGAAGGATATTAGAGGCAAAGATGGAGTACACTGGCCACATCATGAGAAGACAGGAAAGCTTGGAGAAGACAATGATGCTGGGGAAAAAGAAAGGAAAAAGGAAGAGGGGTTGACCAAGGGCATGATGGATGGATGGTATCCGTGAAGTGACTGGCTTGACTTTGAAGGAGCTGGGGGTGGTGACGGCTGACAGGGAGCTTTGGCATGAGCTGGTCTATGAGGTCACAAAGAGTTGGAAGTGACTGAATGAATAAACAACATGATAAATTGATAAGAATATGGCGACATATGTATAATGCACACATACAAAAATGTACACTCACAAATGTAGTCTACACGGATTAAAAAATGTACTCACCTCATAAGTGTTCTCATCCTGACATAACTCCAGGATTACTGATTTGCACTATGACTCTTTGGGCTTTAATTTTAAAAAAACCTCTTCTACCCTGGGTCTTACAAAAAGTCTGGACTTTTGAGCCCGTAGCCAACTCTCCAAGTACATCACTTCTCTGTGTGGTTAGGGAGAGGAGTTAATGGTGGGCACAACTAGTTGGTGGAAGATGGGTCAAATTTTGTTTTCAAAAAGAAAGTAGGCATATATTAATATATCAATATTACTGCACCCCTGCTGTCCATATGATCAAAATAATACAAAGGATTGGAACTGTGGATTGCTCCCTAACAGTTAGTTAGCTAGGGAGAAATGTGTGATCAGTTATTGCGGCCTCACTATTATTTATTTATCTATTTATTGATTGATTTTATATAGCATTTTTCTCACCCCTGGGGGGACGGGGACTCAAAGAGGTTCGCAGCATAATCCATGGCAAAATTCAATGCCTAACACATATAAAACATCACATATCAAATTAGTCACATATAACAATAGATTAAAACAATTAAAACTATAAAACTATAAATAACATTAACAAGCACAACAAAAACATTTAAGTCTTGCATTGATCCTGAGGTGTGTGGTGTTAACAGTGCCACTGTAGGACCAACAAGGACCAGAAAAATATGGTGGCAATTTTTTAAAAAAAAATATATAGACAAGCCCCAGATATATACATTACTTCTATAGTTTGAAGAGCAGGCCTCTACCAAAGCATTACTCAAGGTCAGAAATGCACCTAGGAGAAAATCCATTGAATTCCACAGGACTTACTTCTGAATAGACACACCTTGAGTGTGATCTCGGTGCCTATGAAGGAACGGAGCCCATTGCATGGTGAAGAAACTATCACCAATCCCATATGTATACAGAAACACCATAGTATTTTACAACAAAAGACAATATCCACAAATGAACAATACCTTTGTTGGCCAACTAAAAAGCACAACATTCACCATGCAGTCTTTCAAAACTTCACAGGCATCTTCATCAGGCAAAGATGTTAAAAATCATATAGGGGGAGAAAAGTGATGACGTTTTGGCAATATTTGCTAACCTGAAAGAGGGGCATTTTGAAACGTGTTAACCTAAAAGGAAACAAATGGTGATGGCTTCCATCCAGCAGGAGACATCTGCTAACAGAATTGCTCCCCTTGGTGGAACTGAGAGGAAACCAATCTCCTTTCCTCACTTCAGCCTTCATTCATCTGAAAAAAAAATCTGCTCTGGAGAGCCAGAAAAACACAGATGATGCTGAGAGTGGCAGAATGAGGAGAGAGAATGATAATTCCATTGTACTGGCATTGCAGTGTTAGCATGATGTTGTATCTTGGCCTTTAACGTCTTTCTTACCCATTAGGACAAGAGTTGGTAGAATGAGAGTATGCCATGCGTATGCTTGGTTACTGTGAATAAGAAGAGATTTCCATATCCTTATCCTAGCATTGCCTTTTCATTTTAAGAAGCTTTCTGGTAACAATTATGAGTCTGCACTGGAATGCCAACTTGCATATGTAGATGTGAAGAAATGGCAGATAAATTCTGTGGAAGTTCAGAACTTCAGGGATAATAACAGTGATTGCTGGCAGTGACCTAAACATGAATAAGACTTAAAAATACATGGCGCAGAGCGAGAAAATGCCCTCTGTATGCCTTCAGTGGGGAAAATCCTATCTACTCTATGAATCCAAAGTTGCCCTCCATCTACAGACACATAATGAAAGTGCTGCAGCTTATTTTGGTCTGAATAAAAACCCTTCCTTTCTTCTGAAATGCCAGTTGTTGCATCTCATGTAACAAGTATTTAAAGTTGTAGTGATATACCTATTGTGAACCCCATTCATCTCTCTCTCCTTTTCCCAGGTCCCAAGCCTCCAAAGCTAAACCTTCCCATTGAGTTTCTGTAACCCAGGCTTGCTCTGATATTGCTAAGTTAATGTAATTACTCAGAGTTAGCTGCATATACCCACACAGCAAGTCTTCCCGAGTGGGGAGTAGATTTGTTCACATTTCAATTGCTCTGGAAGCCAGTCTCTATAATTTTACTTTGCATTACTTTGCCCCCATAGAACAGCACAATGAAAGACTACTGGAAGAAGTTAGCAGCATGAGTCAAACTATCAGGTTTAGAAACCCTTTGACAGCAAGCACCATGAAAAGGTTTTGGGGGGTGGATTAAGAATTTATGCCTGTGTGGCAGGTAAATGGATTACCTGAATTTAATCTACCATAGTGTAATCAATTTTAAAAGTTTGTGTGTGAAATGTAACTTTAATAAAAACTAGAACCATTCTGCCTCCCTTCTTCCCTTTTTCTGTCTCTCTCAATTTTTGCATGAACTAAAACAGTGAGAGTTTATTTTCCTCTGACTTCATATTTTATTTACCTCTGACTTCAACACCTTCATATGATTGTTATATAATAAAATTATAACCATAAATTGGGATCATGACTTTATATATGAATTTAAATGCTGCATTTTCAAAATAGTTCAAACAGTCTAGAGAGAGTCATGACATCCTCCCTCCTATTGAAAGCAACATTAAACTTTCTTTTTTGCTTTCAAAAATGTGGGCAGGAATCCTCAATTAGCTTATATTTAACTAAGAGCTTTTTTACACAGGCGAAAAAGCCCATACTCACCATGAATGGACCACTTTCAGTCTTCCTGACACATAGTGGTTTCCAGTGCGTATCCTGGATTTTATGACTGTATTCCGATTTTGATTCATTATAAGTTATTTATTTGACCAGTCATATGACAATTTCAAAATACAACACGAATAAAAGACAAGGCAAAAAGGATTCATTATAAGTGGAAGGGGGGGGGGGGCTCCAGAGTCTACTGGAAACTTTGGAGTATCCTGGGGCTTTGGAGCAGTCTGGGCAACTGTATCTGGTCTCTGTATCAGGTTTGGACAACAGGATGATTCACCCTGTGCTGATGATGTCTGTGTTGCCACTGCTGTCACTCCTACTAGCCAAAGAGTTCTATCCAAGCTCTTGCTGTCAGAATGGATCACCTGTACAACCATTAAAACATATTAATTGGCGATCTCTGATTGAAATACAAACCATAGTTGATCTTGCTTAGCTTCCAAGATCAGATAGAATCTGGTGCCCTCAAGATATCTGGACCCTCTTGTAGTGTTTACACACGCTATCTTTTGTTTTACAATGTCTAGCTTCCCCTGTTTCTTGATTCCCACATTGTTGTTGTGTGCTTTCAAGGTGTTTCTGACTTCTGAAGACCCTAAGCTACAGGGATGGATAAAAGAAACAAAATAAAGGAATAGTGGTAGTGTGAGAATATGGGAGGTCAACCCTCCTGTTTAAGGAGCTCCACTGGCTGCCGTTCATTTTCTGGTCCCAATTCAAGGTGCAGGTTTTTTATCTACAAAGCCCTGAACGGTTTGGGACCCGCCTACCTGCGTGACCGCATTACTGTGTACGAACCCACATGATCTCTTCAATCATCTGGAGAGGCCCTGCTCACGCTCCCACCTCCTTCGCAGGCACGATTGGTGGGGACGAGGGAGAGGGCCTTCTCGGTGGTAGCCCCTCGACTCTGGAATTAACTCCCTAAGGACATCAGACATGCTCCAATGCTGGCAGTGTGCCTTCCCAGACTAAGGAAAACTTTTAGCAATATGTCCTCAAATGCACTTTAATATTGATTTAGGATTGTCTGCACGCCCTCATCTTTCTCTGAAAACCCTATACTAGTTTACCTCCTTGTTCATGTCCACCATTTTAAATTGTAATTATTACATTTGGCCCGTCCATAGGTTTTTAAATGCTGTATGTTATTATTGTTATTGTTTATTGCTTATTGTGTATTTTTTTGGTTTTGAGTTTTATTTTATTTTATTTTAATCTGTCGTATTGATTATTTGTTATTGTCATTGTTTATTGATGTGCTGTGGGCTTGGCCTCATGTA